>NW_003805496.1:3388-466762 GCF_000255335.2 Galendromus occidentalis | reverse complement strand
GGATGGCTAACCTTCTGTCCGACGAATCTCGGTACGACCATACGAGCGTCGGTACATATCAAACTACCGAAGCTGGGAGGAGACCGCACGAAACTCGAGGAGATCGCCTCGAGACACAACCTGCAGGTTCGGGGCACTCGCGGAGAGCACACCGAGAGCGAGGGCGGAGTATACGACATTTCCAACAAGCGGAGACTAGGACTAACGGAGCGTGAGGCAGTCATGGAAATGCAGCAGGGCATCCTGGAGCTCATCAAGCACGAGGAGTCGATGTGAAGCCTCGAAGAGCTTGAGACGACTCAGCCCATTGGGAATAGCCGTCAATTTCGGATAGAGGAGTCCTCGAATTCAATAAATCAAGTTCCTAGCCTAATTGAAACATGGAGCAGCGTCTTCTGTACGATGAGCGAGGAGAGGGGTAGGGGGAAAGGGGGCGACCAGGTCGGAGCCTGTATGAGCAAAACCTTACGACTAGCGCATGCCCCCACCTCGGCCGGAATCATTCATGGGGAGGAGGTTCGTCTTGTCATCGCTTGGGAGATCGTTCGCGGGCGGGGCACTGGAAATGTTGCTTGGCCAAGCACGCGGGGGAACACTGTCTTCTGACAGCCTCGGATGGCGGGGAAGTTTTTCGGGACGCCCGTGAAGTGTCGATCGGAGCGGGCAATGCCGCTTCGTTGCGCGAAAGCACCTCAGTCCAGGGATTTCAGCCTCGGAAAGTCTCGAGCCCATCAACCGTGGGCGGCTCCATAGAGAGGCATAATACCCTTCCTCAGCGGAGAGCGCTGACCACGGCTGGCGGAGTGCCTTTCGATTGATCTCACATCGCTGAAGAAGACTGGATCCGGCAGCAGGTAAGAGTTGCAACCTCGGACGCCTTTTCCAATGTAAGCTCAACGGGCTTGAATCTTGGCATATTCCCCGAGCTTCGATGCAGTCCACCGCGACACTGATAGGGTCAAGAATCACGACAAGACAGCCGCCAAAAATTTGACCGCTGTTCGGCGGGCTATGGTTGCTGGGGGAGGAGGATCAAATCCTCTCTCCCTCGGACTTGGTCATCAAGAAAATCTCGGCTCCATGGGCAAGGGCCACGGGGACAGCTTCGCATTCCTTTCGACCAACCATGACTCCGCGAGTGATCGGCCTTTACCATTGGGTTCCGACAGACTGGAGTATTTTTAATGGTCCTCTCGGACCATCGTGGTGGATGAACGTGCACGGAAATACTCGGACATCGAGGTCGCTCCGGTATTTTCGGGCTTGGGGGCCAGAACCCCGCCCAGAATATTACTGAGATAAGAGACGGAGTATATCGGGACGGGACCAAGCTCTGGAAATCATTCCCGCGAATGGCCTCTCCATTGAGCGAAGTGAAATTTTCTCGCTGAGCTACTCTGGAACGAGGTAGCGGAGCCTACTACCCTTATTGCTCATCTTGTGGTCAGGTGTCTCAGGTATTCACAACAGAGCATTATTTACGGAGCAGCCTCGTGTGCTCGACCCTCGACTCTGAAGCATTGATTCTCTCGTAAATATCGATAAGGGATGAGTCGGGAAGTGCACGGTTTCAGATGCTTCTTCCAAAGACTTTCTTAGATGATGTCCCATTCTATTGTCAAAATGGGATCGACTCTCCAACAAACGTAAATCTTCCGCAGCCTGAGGGTCGCTGGGAGTATCAACCATGAGCGAGGAGCATCAAGTCCGACTCTTCAGAAAACGCCTCGATGATACAGCCGAGGAATCTGATAGATCGACGACAGTGTGGGACCTGGTTTTCCGCTCCGTGTGTCTATGCTTCGGAATACAGACTGGATTTGCTCGGAGAAAGTGGCTGGATCGCCTGATATCGACTTTCTGGTCGCTGCAAATAGGCTTCGCCCTGTACATCACACCGGTTCATATACGCAGAAATTTTGCGGAGTCCGAGACCAAAAGAGCTTGTGCGAAGTCATCTTGATAAGTTACTCCGTCGTTCTTTCCATTACGGCATTCTACGCGGTTTTCAAATTGAGAGTCCATGGGGAACTCAGTGAAGCTTTGCTACAGAGGAACCGTCGCACCTTGACGGACATCGGTTTCAACATCGGCTGCATGATTCTCCGTCTCGCATGGCTCATATGTGCCCTGAGGTCGTCATCTTTGTTAGCGATTTGCCTCAGCCCCTACTATTTTGCGCTCAATATCGCCTACTCGGCTATATACCTGATTTACACGGACATGGTTTCTCGACTGATCAAAGATCAGCGATTCATAGCAGAGGCTCTGCGAAAATGCAACGTGAACTTCAACGTTCCGATCTCTGAGAAGTGGGAAATGCGAAAACGATTATCAGATATCAATCTGATATTCTCTCAGGTGTTGACACTGACTTATATTTTGACTATTCGTTGCGGTTATCTTTATTCTCGAGAGAATAGTGATGCATGACCTTCCATAGAAGGACAAGATCGTACTCTTGACAATCCTCAGCTCTAAGCCTGCTCAGCAATTCGCTCTGGCAAGGCACCGCTCGACGTTTAAATATTGGTGCATAGAGACCGACCGTCTGTTTTTGATGTACGTGCATAGAAAGGAGTTATGCAGAAGTTGCCGCTCCGATGTCTCGGCAATTCTCCGATACAATGAGGAGTGGGATACGCTGAGGTTAGGCTATTTCCCCCACTGCGCTAAGAGCTTCCTCACGTTCTTAGGCACGGGATTGACATGCGCCGCTATCGTTCTCCAATTCGATTACAAAATTCTGCGCAAACTGACAGCTCTGAGCAGAGTTGAAACGTGATACGCTGGCTGTCGGACAGGCGTGCCGCCTCCAAGCCCCACCTCGAGCTCTCCGCGATCTCTAAGGTGAATTCGTTCAGAAAGGAAATCAGTGATAACGTCCGAAAATACCGGAGTTTCTGAGGGAAGAGATCGCGATGATGATGGGGCTTGGAGGAAAGAATTCCGGTGAGGTAATCGAATCTGGATTTATCGAATCTTGCTTTCTTCATCGATCCGTCCATTAGCAGGGGCCCGGTGCAAAATATCAGGTCGAGGCTCCAGGAGCTCTTTGACGCAGGACTCAAAACTTAGATAAAGTATTACTCAATCTCGCAGCTATTGTGGCCAGACGCACTCATCGCGTCTCACAACGTCGCATGGCAACAGTCTCCGCGGATCATGATGCTCCTGTACATACTATACTCTGCTCCATATCGACCCGTGGAAGATTGACTCCGAAGGCCACGTAGCTCGCCTAACCGGAGCTTCTGACATCGTTAATGCATATCTCTCCCTCCCTTCGTTCAACATCAGTCTACTTTCATAGGGAATCGGATTTCATTAGTCGACATTTCCCGCTCATTGTTCACAACTACAGTCGAGATCATGATTCCGTTGCATCGCGCTCACTTGAATCGTGAAAAGCGAGTCCATGTTTCCCTCGAGGTGTCTAGAAGTTCGGTGACTTTGTGGGACATCATCTTCCGTGGTTTTTGTCTCCTCAACGGTATTCAGACGGGATATCCGAAGAAACTCTGGCTGGACAGGATGATACTTGTTTTCTGGTTGATTCAAGCCTGCCTGTCCGCGTATACTTTACCGTCCTATGTGAGCGAGAAACTTGCGGAGCTGCAGGGTCTGGTCAGTTTATGTGACATAATCTTCCTGATCTACTGCTGTCTTCTCACTTTTCGGCGTTTCACATCGTGTACTGCTCAAGGTTCCATAGAGACAAATGTGAACTTCTATTAAGGAGGCAGGGTCGAACATTCTGTGACATTGCTTTCACACTCGGGTGCGCCATCACGTATCTTGCAAATCAGATTCTTTCCATGATCGGCCAGGATTGGAAGAAGATCATGGTGCATAGTTCTCTTTTGATGACCCATTTCACTTTCCTCGTGCTTTTCTCGATCTACTCTGACATAATATCCAGCTTGATAGACGGCCAGCGACGCATAGCGGAGGCTTTGTGCAAAGCCGATGGGAATTCCTGCGATTTGATCTCGAGGAAATGGGAAATCCGGCGGCGTATCTCGGACACTAATCTCGCCTTCGCTCATGCGTTGTCAATAACCTATCTTCTAACATTCTGCTCGATTCTTTACATCCCTGTGGGCGTGTCTGATTCAGATACATGTTGGTTCGAGAGGTTCCTGTGCTTCCTGATTCTATTCGCGCAGCCAGGTCAACATTTCTCACTGGCTCGGAAATGCTCGAATCTCAAGAGTTGGTCCGTTGAAGCCAACCGATTGATTCTGATGAAACTACAGAACGAAAACATCTGCAGAGAATGTTTATCAGAATTATCAGTCGTATTCCGATACCACGACGAATGGGATACGTTGAAAGTAGGCTACTTCACTCATAGTGCTGAGAATTTCATCAAGTTCCTCGCCACCTGCTCAACATGCGCTGCCATCTCCCTGCAGTTCGATTTCAGGATTCTCCGTGTACTAGCAGCTTAGTGCAAGGGCGGAAATCACTCCCCGAAGTAGCGCCGGAGATGAATCGCGATTATCGATAGTGTCTGCGACCGACGCTTAAGGCAATTATGGCAGTCCGGACAGATGCACTGGGGGCGCGACGTGACGCCGACGCTCCACAGGGATTGTCGCGGCTCCCTCTCGCTCTGGGAATCGATTGGGAGAACTGCGCTCCCTGGGGTGAACACTTGGAACCGGCTCGTCTCGACTAATGAACTGGATCAGAGTTCCCCAAAGTGGGGCGTGCGGCAATTTCCGCCCTCGTAGAGGGGACACGGCGGGGCTTTATTTGACATTGAGGTGGGGTATGGGGGAGAAAGTCTGAGGAACGCTGCACTAGATGCCGGGTGCTTCGTCTCCTCTCTCGGTGATGACGCAATCACTGGCGGATCTGACGAAGCTTCCGCGTACTTCAATCTCGATACACGGTATCAGAGATATGCTTTTATAATATCACATGATTTTGTATCATTTCACTCATGCTGACGTTGGAAACGATAATGAAAGTCGAATACAATGGACCACGTTGTTGTTCGAAAATACAGATCCCCATGGATGAGGAGAGGTCTCATCATATGAAGTGGATCCGATCCGACGGTACCCATATGTTAGACAGCTGTCTATTTTGTCTCAACAATCCTCGTGCTGAACACTGACTTTCCTTCTGTTCAACTAGGTTTCGATTCACATAGCAATTCATCATAGACTCACCCTAAGACAAGGTCAGCGATTCGCTCTTGCACGGAAATGCTCCGATTCGAGAGGTGGCGCTCAGACGCAGAGCGATCAATTAGATCTTGAGGCGGAATTGAGCTATTGTGCTCACAGTGTCGAGAACTTCGTTCAAGTTTCTTGGTGTGGTCAAGTGACATGTGCTGGATCTCACTCAGATTCGATTACGAAGCCCCCCCGTTAGCTGACAGCCTCGAGCGAGACGGAAGAACAGGGTTTGCCTCACTCCATCCGCCGCAATTCGATTTTTACGAGCAAACATTCGGAGAGGTTGCTCAAGCGCAGAGCCTCTCCCACTGTGGGCTTAAGGACTGTTAGGCTTCGAAAACGCTCTGAAAGCTATGACGAGAGTTCCGTCTTCTTTTGAATCAAAGGTTCAGTCTCTTCACTCTCCCCCCATTCTATCAGGTCGCTCGCTCCCCCTCTTTTTGTGCCGCTGGGCAGTCTCGCATGGTATATGGTGCGATATGCGACAGCTCTTTCCATCGAGCGCTGGAGCTACATGAAGTTGCTACCGGTGTATAGATATTCGGTCTTAGAGTCTCCAACGTACCTTCCCGACCCCGGAGCCGAGGAGTCACTGCGACTGAAACGATGGAAGTCTGGGCGCGCTCTAACGAAACTCCACCTTCATCATTGGCCGTGCTCTGGAGATGATCTCTCCCGAGCAGACAGGCAATTGAATTCAACCCTGTCGGCGCCGACTGATTTCGGAACGATTCTCAATGGGCGGGAAGGATCATTGCGAGATCTCGATATTCCATGTCAATCTGAATGAAGCCTTCCCGCCAGGACTGGAAGGGCGAAGGCACCCTGACTCAAACACCCATTCTCATCGCGATTCCTGGACGCCTCCTTGTAGCGAGAGGTGGCACCCTAATCCTCTGTTCTCAAGATCCGATCGACAGCTCTCTCGATGAGGCGCCAATCGTTAATTGACACCGGAGCTGCGAAAGTTCAGCGCATGTAGAAACGAGACAGAGGCATTCACTATCTCGTGCCGCTCATTCTCAAAACTAAGGGCTCACAGGACGCATACGAGCGCTTGAGCCTATTCCTCAGTCGAAACCGATGCATGCTCGTTAGCTCTTCGCTGAAGATCAAATTCTATTGGTTGACAAATAGATTCGTCGCTTGCCATTCACGACAGAACGAGCGGCTTTGCATTTCTGGGGCTTTTCTACATTTAATCAGACGATCTATGATTATCTTGGCTCTTTCTTGGAGACAAAATTTCGACATTCTTTGGGTGGACTCCAAAATTATTTTGTCGCCCAGAATAGAAAATTCATCCTCGCTTACTCATCCTTACTTACTCGCGCTAAGTAAGGATGACGTTCTCTCCGACTCGAGAATCGTACCCATTTCGAGGATCCACCCGCGAGGTCGAGAAATTTCAAACCGAACACATAGACCTCTCGCCTTAAGTTCAGCCTCGAGAAACTCCATGAGACCCCCGCATTTCAGATGGCCAGACGGTGAAATTTGCTTCGTTCCATGCGGATACTTCGGAATATTCCGCTTTCCTGATAAATTCCCGCCAGCGTGTGAGGCTGGGCGATGTGATGTGACAGTGATGTGATTCGCTCGGCTTTCCGGACGGTTTAGCAACTTTGCTTCCCCTGCGTAATGAACTGCCGCCTCTGTCATCATGGCTCCTTCTCGTTCATCTTCCCTTGGCTCACGTGGAGAAGCGTTCACCTCCACTCGTTAGATCATCTTTCAATTCATTCACGTTTGCTCATTTATGCACTGAGCTGTGGGTTCGCAGATGCGACTTAGACCTTAGACCTCGGCCACCCAGAAGGAGAAGACGACAGAGGGAGATGCTCGCTCATTAGAGGCGCTCGCCTAGCGTGCCGTCCGCGACCGAACTCCACTCATATCCATCATAGCACAGACTCGCGCACTTATTTAGTCGATTCCTCTCGCTGGCTCTCTTCCGTTCCCGTCATCTCAACGCTAGAACGCATAGCATTCGACAGCGATCCGAGCGGTTGCGATCTTCTAGGTGCCGAAATTTCAGATGGTTTCGCAGGCATTCGAAGAGGCCGGTTTCACCGGGCTTACACAGTCCATAGCTACTTTTTGTTTTGCGGAGTCCATTCACAAATTTTATTCTCTCAGGGAGAGGAGATCAGGACAAATTCAGGGAAATCGTCTGTGAAGCCATCCTACCGCCGCGCCGTCAGGCAATCGACGTATTGAACACGCAGGACGTTGGGCACAAACGTGACAGTCCTCCTTTTCACGTTTCGAGAATCGGGAGGTTCTTCTCGATGCTTACCGCTCGTGTCGTCTGTCTGCCTGAGAAGCAAAACTCGACGCGGACCGGGTTCCTCCAAATATGGTGCAGGCTTGTAGAGCCCGGCTCTTTGTTGAACAAACTTTAAACAATCCCGGGAGGATGTGTTTCTCTCCGAAGGCAGCAGTGATTGTCATCTACGTCACCTTGACAGCTTTCTATGAGGACCAGCAGGCGGGCAAACTGTTTCCATGGAAGATCAGAGAAGCTGGAGAGCTTGCTCATCCGAGAAATTGTCCCCTTACGACTCATACCCGTGGTATGGATGAATGGATGGACGGACATAACAAGGAAGCTCCCTGCCGCCGTCGCACGGCCACTCGCAGGAGGAGCTACGGTCGTCAGGAGAGTCCGAATTCTCCCCATAGTTACTTGCTGCTTGCTCGACATCTTCCACCGTGCTGTCCGATTTTACATCGCTCTCATCTACCGCAATGCGTCATTAGCGGATCGAATGGAGTTTTCAGAAACGTTCGGCCTGACGAGCACTCAGCTGAGTGCTCATGACCGAAGTCTACTCGGACTCTTCACTCACTTACAGGCATTCATCGGGGGAAAGGTCTCCTCCTGTCAATATATGGATCGCTATGTAGATCTGACTTCGCAGCCTTCAGAACCGAGCCGTGTACGAGGACGGTGACAGCTTCACAGCGTATCGTGGATGAGTGTGACTCACACTTTCCCGAGCACGACGTCGGACATACTTTCTGTGCGAGATCCGCGACTCAATCCTCTTTTGTCGAATATGTGCCTCTCGTAAAACGAGAATGGCTGCACACGAGCCTGGCACGGGCTCAGTATGTGTTTCGAGCATTCTCTGTACATAGGTGACTGTTTGTGCTGCTGCTGCTCCTGTTATTAGGCATAAATCGCGTAAATAAATAATCTGATTATTTATGCCGCTGCCAGTACGCCGGCACTACAGTACCTACTGCGTTGTCAGGGTCCAACATATATCCACCGGAGTGATCAATCGGGAGAACAGGGAGGAAAAAACTGGTCGTAAAGAGGTTCCTAGGGTTGTTCTCGCAGATGTTTCATGTGCTGCCTCATGGGTTTCTCTGTAACAAACTATCGCTTGACTGGCTCCGCATTGTTTGAAGGTCGCGCAAATGAAACTCGTTTTGAGTAATAATGCCTGACGAACAACACAACTCCGTCCAACAGGAGCTACTTGTCGTGCAATTGATTCAGCAGTCTTTCTTTTTGGAACGAACTTCTGGGGACCAGATGCACCGTCGGAGCTCTCGGATGTCTCTACGCGATTGGGACGTACCATATTCCGTACGGGGTGGAGTAAATATATACATGGCTATTCCGATATTTTGGAAACGCTCGGGGAAGCGAGATCAGTGGATGTTTTCTCGGCTCGGAACACTCGGCATCTTCCCTACCGCTCATTCAAGAGGTTCTGGCACGAGGCTGTAAGAGTTCGAAGAGGAAAAATGAGCCTCAGGAGAAATTTATGCCGATTTCCTTGTCCCAGCCGCGAGTTTTTATACCAACGTCTCTCGCCGCTTTCCGCTGTGGGCTCGTCTTCACGTGCCGGTGTTTCTGACAACTCCTCCTTCAACCAAATTTATGGCGACCCAGTGCAGGGGCGACCATCGACGACTGAGACATAAGATAAAAATATCTTCTATTCAACGAACGGAGCAAAATGCAAAAGAGCGGACCGCTCGATACTTCACTTCTCGACTGCTCAGATTCAAACGCTCAACGGTCAGACTGTGCGTGGGAAGATCCGTCCCAGTGAAAACGAAAGTCATCGTCTGAGAGAAGCTCTCACTTTGAGCGTATTCTGTTCTCCGGGACAATCAGCCGAGCTTCACACAAGCGACCTGGTGTCACGAAAGCTCCTAATCAAGAAGACATTTCGTGAATCTTCATTCGCGGAATTATTCTATTTTTGCTCGTTTCCTTTTCTTCTCATCTCGAGTGCACCTGAGGGTAGTTGGGTGTTCCCACTCAGGGAGTTCCTTCACCCCCGCCCCAAGTGGATCGAAAGCGAGTCGCCTGCTCGGAAGTCAAATCCAAAGACAGCGAAGCTTGGAGCGGAGTCACAAATCTATTTTTGATGGAGGCTTTTCCCTCTTTCTCGATCCCCTCCTAGCGTCTCCAAGTCGATATTTCACTGTCTCTGAAACCACATACCCGATAAGTTGAACTTTTGGTGGGGAGCGTCCCACACGATGAGCTCTCGAGCTGACATCGCTACTCACTCGAACTGACATTGTTAAGGGACTGGAATCGTACGGGAACGTCGAGTCGCAGAAATGATTCGCTCGAGTTTCAAATACGACCGCAAGCTCAATCGTTTACCCTTTCTTAGAACTCACAATCAATCCATACATGAGGATTAGTGAAGCGAAATCTCGAGCATCGGGCCACAGGGCTTCTTAACACATCTGTGTCAAGGAGTCATCTCCCATACGACCGACAGAGAGATCGGCAATGACGGCGGAGGCTGGAGTCCCGCATGTGAGAAACTCCACGAGCATATTGATCTATACGCGTTTGTGTGGAACAGAAATAGAGTGGCTTCCTGACACTCCGCACACTTTTCGATCTAATGACCAAAAACCCATGAGGCAATCTCCTTTCGGATGAAAGCGGTTACTCGATCGCTTCCTCTCGACGCGTTCAACCCTAGATATCATGCTTTGCCTGTGTTTCGCACGCTCCTTCCGAATTCGGTTTCTTCTTTATGGTTCCAGCCGATGGGCCTTGTCAGAACAAGGGAAAACAAACTTTCTACGGAGAAGAACTTCGCCTCTGTGATCGGTCAATATTTTCTGTCTCACATCGCCATTTCCCCACAGCTCCCCTGTTCCTGTCTCTGACTAATCCCCATCCGTTTCCCAGACGTAGTTTCAGCTGCTGGCGATCCTTATCGTGCATGAGTCCTGCTTCCTCCCGTCTGGAAAGGTCTTAGCGAACTCACAAACCTATCCACCAGATGTTTAAATTATGAGAGGGAAGATTATTTCTCTCTGCACTGAGACCGTATGGCTGCAAACAGAGACAATGCACGATCCAGACCAGCTGCGTGTTTGTTATCCACCACCCTGATCGCCGACGAAATCATCGAGAAGCTCAACGTTCTCTTCAGTTTTGGAAATCCTCGAGCGCCTTGTAGAGGGGGCTCGCCGGTCATCTTCCGCCTGTTTCGGCTTCCGGGTTTCTAGGGATGGCTCTCCGGATTTCGTCCCTGGGCGCCCGCCAGCCATGACTCAGGGAACGATCGAGCTGACTTCGAAATACGGAGTCGGCTGCGCTCCATGACGGCTCCATGCATGCGACTCGGACAGAAGAGACTTCATCATTCACCGAAAGCCGCCGCCGTCGACTTTGGTTTCGACTTCGGTTGGCTAAGAATACCCCGAAGCGGATGAATTTGTTTTGGCCCGTCATGTACTCATGAGCAGAGCTTCGAACATTCTCGTGAGTCGTAGCTGACGGAGTGAGGGGCAAATACTAATGGATGATACCCGCTGATTCTCCAACAACAAACCGAAGCGAACAAGTCAAACGGCTAAACCTCCTCATCGACGAAGATTGGCCAAGAACAACGAAGCTGAAAACGGGGCCGAGAGGATCGAGGACATGACGAAGAAGCTGAAGGGCAATAGAGAGTTTTTCGCCGCGAGTCGCCCGAATAGGAACACAATTTCTGTCCTCGTGGATGCCTCCGAGAACGCGCTGACAGATGCAGAATGGATTCCCTTTTTTTTTCCTAATACCCTCCCTCCGCTTGCTCCACAGAAAATATCTGTGAGTCCTGGTGATTCGAAGCGTCACTGGATCGGAGGGGTTTAATTTCAAAACAAGCCTATAAACAATGGCGTTGATGCAATAATCTAGATTTCCAAGCCAGGTCCGATGTCGCTTCCGCGAAAGCTTTGCCTCATCGATGGGCACAGCGGTGGCAGAAAACAATGCAGGCGACCGATCGGACTGCTCGTATCGAGACGAATCATAGGAGGTATGAGAGCGAGCCGCTCCGATCGGGAGCGACGCCTCTTAGATGGATTTTCCGACCGATTGCAGCTCGCAATACAAAGCTGATTGAGGACGAAACAGGGGTCAGGAGTTCTCACAATAGATTTTCCCACATCAAATGCTACTTCGCGAGCCCCCTCGAATGAATGAAAAAATCGCACCCATAGTCCGGCTTCTCTCGGTCGGTCCTCACCTTCACGCTTGAGACAATTTTCATGGGAATCAATGTTTTGTTGGTGCTCCCGCTCGGTGGTGGTCTCCTGTCAGGTCCATTCAATATGATCAGAAAAATGTTCTTCCTCTTATTTCTGGCTCGGAGAATACGATCGGCGTCGCGGATTACATATTTTTTCCATCTTCGAAATGGGATCCGAAAAGCCGCGCCGGCAACTCCTGCTATCATTAGGTGTATTATTTCGAAGCTGCAGCCCCGGACTAAGCAGGTAGGTGAACAGAATTCGAAAGTCGATCCCTGAACAATTGACCGTAGAAGGAGTCGAATGTTTTCTTCTCCGAATAGATGGCTTTGAGTTCGCCGCCTATCCCAGCGTGAGGCGAAGCTACGTCCGTCCTAAGACGGCTATCCTCCGCCGGCTTTATCTCTCGCCCCTTCTTTCACAAAAAGAACCCAAAAGAAGAAGTCGAGGCTAATGAGTGATCATCGTTCCCATTAAATGCAGACAGCTTTCAGCTTCAGCGGGGTGTGGTTGCATGCGGGCGGGTTAGAATATCGCTCTCTATGAATCGCTCCCCAGAGGAATATCATCATCGTCGTTCAAGTGGCAGCCACCTCACCCGAGCACCCCTTCCTTCCACCCCAGATCATCTTCGACTGCTGCGAAATAGCCCCGGTTCGAGACCTGAGCCCCGGAGAATCTCAAAATGAGCAGGAGCTCGGTATCTGTCCGATCAACTCGGGCCGTAGGCTTGATGTGGCAGCCTCCTCTTCAGAAAGGGTTTTTAGGGGCGGAACGAGGGAGGTGTGAAATGATTGTTGCCTGATTGTTTCTGCATTTCCTTCTCGCCGCTCGCACCGAGGGTCTGATTATGGTGATGAGTGTTCGCGATGGGATGAGCCGCTTCGATATTTTATTCGAAAGGGCTCCGAGCGGTGGGGTTAGAACTCAGCACCGATCGCAACAAACTGGGGGTGTATGCATGCGGCTCGAAAGAATTCGTGGTTCAATTCGACCAACGCGACAGAGGAACTTTTTGCTATCGAGACATGTCAACGCCTAATCGTCCCCCAATCTCCGCGGATGATACTTGAAGAGGGATGATTGACTCGGGTCCTCAATCGGAGTCGCAGGGAACGTCGCCTAGAAACTCTCCGCCAGCTTGAGGACTCCTGGCCCTCCGACAGTCTGAGCGTGGTCGATCACGTTGAAGAATCCGATGAGTCAAGTAGTGAACTCATCCGGCCTTCGTTCCGGGAGCTTGACGCATGCCACCAGCTTGTTATCAAAGATGTCGGGGAAAAATGGACATGCATTTAGACAGTCTTGGTATCATTCTGATCCGGCAGGGCGGCATTACCATAAAAAGTGAATCAAACCGAGCACCGGGATTATAATATTCGTATTTGAGAACGACGCTGCCGCAACCCGCATCCAGATGTCGTGTGAGGCGGAGCCGAGCTATAAAAATCCATTTCTTATACATATACATGTTTTGAAGCTTTAGAAAGGACGTCGAACAATGTTGCTTCTATGAGAACGATTGCAATGATTTACCATCTATCGAACGAGGATACAATTAAAAAGATGGACGTTTTCAAATGTCAGTATCAAGCAGCCCATTGAAAACCCAGACGGAAATGACTGGTTGAATTCGGCTGCGGACGGTTCCTTCCTCTCCCTCCCTGCCGGAAAGTACCATCCATCGGAAACTTATTAGATCTTTCGTGATTCTCGAAATCTGTCTTCTAAAAAAGGAGACACTCTAAATCGAAGCCTTTCCCGATTCGCACATAGAGAGGCGACCCTTGAATCAAATCATGGCGGTTCGGAGTATCGCTATACATACGGACGGCAGAATGAGATGTTGCCCCGGAGGATGTCGACCGAATCGTGCGAACGGCCGAGACCCTCGAGCTCTCGCTCAGCAGAAACTTCCTCCAGTGCGAGCCGACGAAAACGTGGGCGAATTTCGGGAATTATGAATGAACCCACCGTACGCGCTTCGATGTAAAGTCCGTGGTAAACACTTGAGCTCCCGGAGGATGAAGCTCGAGAAGCTCCGGACAAACAAACAATCACCTTGCTCACAGGCGGCTAGTAAGAGAGCAGATGTTTGTTCGGTTCGAAGCAGCTGAACTTGAACGTAGATGAAGTTGGAGTTGGTTCTGTTTTATGATCTCCGTCAACCGGCTGGGTCGTAAACTTGACTGCGGAGCTACCGTAAACCGCGGAAGATCTTCTGTTACATCGAGATTAGTGGCCGATAGCTGAGCGGCTAACGGGAGAATAATCCACAGCGACTATAAACTCTCGACGAACCTGTTCCCTGGTTCGCGCTGAAACAGTGGGGGTCGCTTTCGATAAATAGCGCCACCCGCAATATCGAATTATTGCATGTGTACCCAGTACCCAGTCCCGAGCCAGAGCTGAGGATTTCTCGATTCTTCGACATCACCGCTCCATCCTTCGATTGGGCACAGCGCGAAATTCCGATCCCTAATTCACCCCCCTCGACAAGTCGCTGCTTTCCACAAAAAATGTGAAAGGTTCCTGTCCCCATTGAATGTCTCCAGTCATCCACGGATGGCGATTCTCATTAGTCCCAGATCCCCCGAGATACTTGGACGCTTTGGCTAAGGGTGATTCCCATAGCTTGGACTGCAAGTCGGTGAAGAATAATGAGGAGCGTAGGCAAGCTGCTCATATCAACGTGCTCAGTCTCCGGAATCGAATTGCTTCGTAGGCACGTTTTGCTCTGTTTAAAATTGCGTCTGTTTTGATCTTTCATTTCGGCCGACCAAGTAGTACATTTATCTCTACGCTTCAACGGAGAACCGACTTTTTGAAAACCTCTCATCATCAATAACTCACCGCTTAGCCAGAAACATCGGGACGGAGTTCTGCAGAGCGGCTTGGAAGCGGAGTGATCGCTTGCCCCGGAGCCCGAGGATCGAAATTCCACGAGGAAAACTCCTCTCCGGAGAATCCCTCCTCGACTTCGAGCCACCATCGTCGCTTTCAAAAAGTGTTCGAAGCTCCCGTGACTGTGACGAACCTCCAAGCCTCGTAACTATACATGCGAACGGAATCTGTTGAACAATAATTTTCACTTTTTATGATTCGGCAGCTTTAGTCATTCGTTGGGCGGGTCTGTACACTCTCGAGTTTCTCGCACACGGCGAAGAGCTCTGTCGGAAGAGAACTGCATGCGAGGTCCACCGCTTCCATGAGGGAGGTCCACTCGGGTTCGGTTCAGTCAACGGCTGGTTGAGAAAGTCCATCAAATGTTTTTTTAAAGCGAGCCCCCCGTCGAATCAGAATCGCGCGGAGCTCCGAAGAGCCTTCACGGATTCCCAGGCAGCCTTGGAGATCTGCTTCTCGGCTTTCGAGATATCCAGGGAGAGAGAATGGGAGAGAAATGTGTTGCAGACAGCGAGAAGGAGTCTGATCCGAGACGTACGGGACTCAGACACTCACACGATGCATGTGTAGGAACAGATGCGCCGAAAGCTTCAAGATCGGGCGAAGATCAATTCCGGCGAGTTTTTTATGTTGATGTAAGCCAGTGTTCCGTCAGCTAGTGTCCCATTTCCTTGTGCTTCTGTTGATTCGAACGCACCTTCAAGATCATCTCGAAAGCTTCAAGGGAAGTCAGCGCCAATCGGTATCGATGCTAATGTTCCCAATATCTCGGCAGAATTCTGCAGGAGAATTAGTTTGGCGGCGAGCCGCAATACTGGAGTTTCATCCGTACCTCAGACAGTGAGCGCATCGAGGATTGCACGAACGGCTTGCGCCAGCACGGCAGTGGAAATCTGGCAGTGCAAAAAAAAGAGCGAAATAATTTGTTATGTGGATGCGCGATGAAACCTCGTAGATGTTCTGCGGATGCACAAAGCACCAGAGTTTCAGCTGGTCGCAAAGAGGCCCGAACAGGTGGTGTCGTTGCATTTGACATTTTTGTTGCGCAAGCATCAAAAAGCTCGAAGGGGTCACTCTCTCTCCCGCCCCTCCCCCAATATTCGGGTAATGCCTTTACTGAAAGATCCACCGTTCGGCTGGACCGCTAGGCGGTACTAATGAATAAAAATTATGACAGAAAAACTGACGCCGAGTCGCTCGATCTCGATTCCTCAAGCTCAATCTCCTCGGAAGTACTACCCACGACCGATGACGACCGCAGAAGACTAAAATTTTTGCCGATAAAAGCCATTTTTCTTCCATCCGAAGTTAACCATCGAGTATCTCGAGCGCCCACGGTAAACAAGGTACCGTAATCAACGGAGCGCCTGATAGACAGGGAAGCGGACCACGATGGCTCAGAGAAAGACGAGCGAGAGAGAAATCACAGAGATGAAAGCGATTAGGGGGAAAGATTGCGAAACTGCGAGGAATCGAAAGTCATGAGGACAAATAACAAGAACGAACAGAAGTCCGTCGCGTAGAAAATAAGATCTCCCTTCGAGGTTGGCGGAATGCCACAAGTAAATGTACGATTGAGCTTGAGGAATAATGGGAATCCAAACAAGTTTCACGAAAAATTGGGGGAGAGGACGGAAGACCCGACCGACTCACCAATCGGCCGACTTTCTCAGGGAGAAGAACGACCGAATGATTTTTCACCATGATTTGACTATTGGAATTCCGTTATGGGAGAAATGTGCTCCATCGCTCCTTCCTCGGTCGGTAATCGCTGCGGAGGAAACGCGAAGACAAATAGGATGCGAGGTTCCGAGCAGACTTTCGCATCGCCACCCATCCCACAATCAGATGGATGTTGTCGTTTTGATTAGTTCGCCAAGCAGTCGTCTCGTCTGTCCGTCTCTATGTGGCCCGTTCGATCTATCTGTTCCCTCAATCGACAAAATGAGACTTCTGTCGGACAACGGGGGCGAGTATCGAGTCAGTCCGACGCGTCGTGTCGGTCGATCCGACCGACCGACTGCTTGGCTAACCTCATGCGGAGAGAAAGTTGTCAAATCTGTCAAGGGATAGCATCCCACGTTCGTATGTCTCCATCGACAGGTTACTGGCTCAGATAGCGAGTCGCTCGTTTTGGAATCCAGATGGATCAGGAAACGGCGTCTTTGTTCCTCCTATTCCCCCCTACCCGGTAACTCCGGAAAAAGCGGCATAGCAGTATCCACGCGGAAACATCCAGGCACCCCCTTGACGCCCATATCTCGTGGGAAATTCTGTGTGTTTGACCTCATCGTCTTCCTCACCGGAGTCCCTGGAGACATCGATGTGGCACCAAGTGGATTAAGAACGGAGCCTGACAGCTCTGGTTAGGTGATGGCACGCCATATTTGATGCGGCGAACGCTCACAATTAGTAATCTCCGTTTGAAAGTTACAGCCGCACTAACACCGAGGATTCGTCTGGCTCCTTGTGTCGAATCGCAAGCCTGGTTTGTGGCCGTCATCCGGAACCTTCTGATTCGAATCCCAAAGTTCCATTTACGTCGTCACATTCAGGATTATTGGACATCGGAGCATCCCACGATGGCATAGAAAGGTGGTTTTCGGAGTCCTCCTGAGATGGAAAATGCCCTCCCGATCCGAAAATTGAATACTCGATCGGAGTCTGATTCGCTTACGCTTCGTATTCCACACAGCGGCGTTAGAAAGTCGCGTCGCAGGCTATTGCAAACACAGATCGCGATTCATCACGGATGGTTCACAACATGGACACCTCTGCGAGAGATCTTCAGCCCAAGCCTCCGATCGACGGGGGGTCGAATGGTTAGCGCGTCTGTAACTTTTCGAAGTGGAAGTCACTTCGCGGAGTCAATTCGTGAAGTCACTTCGTGGGGAGCCGCTTTCACTTAATGGAATGGTGCAGCTCGCGCAGGAAGTGCCATGGGACCGAAACCTGCTGTCAACCAAATTTCCGTGCGGAACCTCTCGGCGAAGTTCCTTTATGGAATGTCCTCACGGGAAAGCAGATCTCCGACCTTCACTCGGAATATTTCCTTCCGAGATCCGTCCCCAGAAGCGATAACTAATCGCTACTACCTAGGAAGCGGGGTCTGGCTATGTCGTTCTGCCCGAGATCGATCCATAGGAACATGAGCGGCATGGAATCACGATGCATGGAGAGTGAGTTTATCACGAGACGAGCATTCGATCGACCGGTTCGAGGAATTCCTGTTCGAAGGGAAGAAGAAAGCGGAAATACACCACCGGATTCAGGAGTGAGAATAAAACCCTAGCAGAATGAAATATCTGACTGATGAGCTGTACCGAGAAACTTAGAATACGCGTGCAGAGTAGCTGCTGAGTCCATTTATTATTTATTCCAGATATGACCGGACACCGCTCAGCTCTAAATGCGCTGCTTGACCGCTCGAAAAAGGCCCAGCAGTTAGCATTGAGATATTTTCCCAGGACTTGGAATTAGACTCCCGAATGAGCTCGTTCGCTGCGAGAACCAATCATCGCGGATCCCCCAGTGTGGTACACAAACACCATTATCGCCGCTATCGTGAACTCGTTCCAGTTCTCACAGGCGAAAAGATCGATTCCAACTATGGACCGTCAGGTTTTCATTCCACGGAGGCGTCACGCAGGGCTGGATCCCAAGACACGCCCAATATTTCCCTACGACATCCCCATTACTCGAGTCAGAACGATGCAGACTGATTGTGAGTTCGGAATCCGAGCGAACTTGGAGGAATCTGTCAAAATTCGAATGGATTCTATTAAAAACTTGGGTGTCTCGACCGGTCTCGGGAAGTGTGATCTTCGCCATCCTCTTCTCCGTCAAGCTCTTAGGGTCCTGATCAGAAGTGTTGAGGGTCTCTTCTTACCCTGTGCACGAATATCAGGTCCACAAGCTCAGTCCGCATACGTAGCGCGAGTATCCCTCCAGGTGGCGCTCGTGCTCGCCTGAGAGAGAGAGTCGAGATTTTGAAGGGAAGATCGCGGCGCGACCGCACGAGACATTTCGGAGCCCAGTAGCAGTAACCGCCGGTGAGCAGGAGAGGGTCGGTCCTAGCCCTGTCGACTCCCGATTGTGATTGCATTTGGATGAGCGCGCGGATAATTGAACTCGTTTCGGTCCGGACTTGTTCTCTCTGGAAGGTGCGGGTGCGCAATGACAGTCCGAGTTCCCCGTCAGAGGCTCCGGATTGCTTTAAAAATAAGTGTCGATGGATAAAATGATGTGACGGTGACAGTAGAGAACGTTTCTCGAACCCGGTGAGAAATAGCGAAGCTTGATACGCGCGAGTCGGTTCTCTCGGAGCAGCTGCGAATCAGAACACTCCGAGCATGAGAAGACTGTCGACGCATCTATGGAATATCTGATGACAGGATCTCACGAAAAGAAAATTATCGGTATAATCGGACGGTACCATGAAGCCAGTTGTGTTATTCGCACTCGTTTGCCTATCGGCGTTACTCATCAACGATGTGATCGCACAGAAAAAGTTGGATAAGCTTCTGGAAAAACGTGAGTACGCTTTCCGCAGGAAGCGTGAGATGCTTTGCAATTATCTAGTCCGCATGCAAAACACTTCAAACTCGATGACAGCCCGCGATGAAACGCGGAATCGGTATGAGCGGGCTAATATGCGATTTCCCTCAATAAATCAATGGGAGAAAGATTGATCGATTGATTGATCGACCCGTCATTCGATTCACATGGAAGAAAAAGCGTAGCGTCGCGGTGGGGGCTTGACGCGGCGAATTATCGGTTGAGCGTATAGTTTGTCAGTGAGCGTCGGATCATTTCCGCAACGAGCTCGGCAGCATCATTAATGGCGAGCTCCCATTTGCTGCGCATAATTCCGTCATCAATTTTGAATTATCTGCGCTGACAACTTCGCGTCCTCGCCGGCGCTGTCGCCGCCGTCATCCTAGCTGGCGCTCTTATCAGGAATTACTTTTTCAAAAACACGTATCGCTTGAATCCCGCGTCCGCGGCAGCCACATATTGAGGAAAGCGATAGAAAGCTGAGCGAAGGACACAATGGACACTACCAACCAGAGGGAACACAGTTAGAGCCTCAAAACATTTTCGATCTCTCCATCCCGTCGTAGGATGAATGGGAAGGAATTCATAACTGATGATACGGGCGCAAAGCTCGGGGGTTTGTGAAGGGAAAAATCCGTCCATGAGCATCCGTGGGTCGGTCTACCTGCTCCCGTATCATGAATAATCCCATTCGAACGTTATCTTATCTGCAATTGGCATTGGGCGGAGTCTGCTTCCTTTTCCGAAGTATCCGAATCGCTCATCATATCGATGCCATGGAGAAATGCCGCGGATGATTCTGAAAGAGAAACTTTGATCCGTCATGGAGACTCCATTCATCGCCGGGCTGGAAGGTGATACCGCGCGCGGATCTGGGCAAGTCCGATGCAGTTCGGCGACTCTCCCCTCTGCGAAGTTCCTTTGGAAATTCAACGTGTATCTCCATCGGGGGAAAAGCTGAGCTCCGAAGGGAGCCGTCTGAGTCGAAGTCTGTGCGTGATTTGAAATCCGATTAGGTACACGAAATGAGAAGAAGAGCTTGAATTTTATTTCTTTCCCGCCGTTGCTGCTCCTCTTTCATCTCTCCTTCTAAGATTATGTAGATTGAGCAGATGCGTGCTCGGTTACTCGCTATCGTCGCTATCAAACATTTTCACATCTACTCACACAGCAATTCCCATAGCGTCGACGTTGTCGCCATTTACGTCGTCGCTTCTGCCGAGTGCAGGTGAACAACGAATATAATCGCAACTGTGGGTGAGACAGCGTGAAATTATGGCGTCAACCGATTCCTCCAGCAAGTCTTCAGCTGCTCTGGATGTTTCTGAAGCGATCAGATGACCCCATGTATCTGAAAGTCGTAACTCTCGTTGATCCCTTGAGCAAGAAACATTGCGGGCGATGGAGCTGTCTATCTATCTATTATTCATCAGAATGGAATGACTTGACTGTGGAAATCGAGGCAAGAAGTAAATTATAATAATTTCCATCGGAGAGGAGAATCGACCTCATGAACGTCGCAGAAAACAAACATGTCGGAAATCAATCGGGAAGGCCATGAGCAGGCCTTGCGCACCTCCTCCTTCCGCGGCTCCTTGATTAAATCAAACGGGCCTCTTTAATAATTTGCGCCGCGAGTAATTCTGATTTTTAATTATCACCGAGTCGGGCAATAAATAACTACGCCTAACCGCCTCGCGAGTGGGCAGCGATGCATTGAGCACGTGAACAACAAGAGGAACACCGGGTCTCGCGTCGTAAAAATTCAACCACATAGAACTCTTTGAGCGTTGGAGGATCCATGACGGACGGAGCTTTATCAGATTACGCAGAAAACGGTGCTAAACGGTGAGCTTACGTCCCCGATCATGGAGGCGATTCACGGCGTGTCGCATGAGAAAGAGAGCACTACGGTATCAAGCGCGTCCGGGAAGTTTCCAGCATGGTGGCCTTCGGCGGAATCTGTGATCGGGAGAGCCTGCGGGGAAGCTATCGAGAGTTCATGGTGAAGAAATTTGTCACAAATTTGCGTCAAGCACGCAGCTTCTCACGAAATCCGCGCGGAACGATGTTGCAAGCCAAGGCGCGGGAGTTCGCAGAAGGGACTCGCAACAGTTGACAAGCTGACGAGGTAACGTCGGAACAAGCCGACTAAATGCCTGGACACATGTCAAGAAGCGTCCTTCGAGGAGCTCTACTTGGTTTTATGGGTCTGGGAGCTCGCCGATGCTGAAGTAAATTTATGCTGTGGAAGTTTTGAGAAAAGCTGCTTGCCCGTCCACCCGCCTACGGGTCGAAGAGGCCATTTTTCAAGCCGGCACGCTGCTGGCTCGCTCGCTCGCTTGCCTACTTCACTCACCGGCTGGTTGTTTAGCCGGGCGTTCGGTCGCGGCATCGTCCGTCGGCCGGCCGTCCAGCGAGGTAATCGTCGTCGCTTTGGTCAGTGAGCCTTAGCGGTGAGCGAAGCAGCTCGACCACAGACTGACAATAGAGCCGCGAACATCAGAACGCTCCGTGACTTCGGAACATGTCTTCGACTCACGATTCAGCGACCATCATCCAATCGCATCATGCGATCGCATTAACGCCGATTAATTGAATCCGTAACGGAATCGGCGCATGCAAGCTCTAATGTGAACCCCGATCGCCGGTTCGAAGGGACGAGCGCCCCGCTGCGACTGGAATCTGAAAATCGATTCGTCTTCCATTCAAATATTTCATCTCCGGACCTCCCCGAGTCGACCACACCATTTCCAAAGATTGAGCATCTGTCCCTCATTGCTGCCGATCCAGGACGTAGCTCCGGGAATCCCGATCTGAGCCGCGAGTTTTCTGTCGGACGCTTCGGATCCGCTCGATGCAGGACGATAGTCTGTCTGTTGACGAGGGCATGCCAGCTCAGAAACGATCGGATTGGAATACGCTCCAGCGCATCTGAGATCATTCTGTCGATCATATCGACGACCGCGTATCCGTGATATCGTAAACCTTTGGGGCCTTGTCGTTCCAGTCCATTGATCTTGTTCCGATGCGGGACAACGTCGGAGCTGTGGTTTCTTCTTCTTCTTTTCAGTCGGTTCCGACATCCTTTGGTGGAACTTGTTATCGTGCCTCGATTGACGAATTGTACCGCATAATCCCTGGACGCTCGTCGTCCGTCACCCTGCACTACCGAACATAGGCCACCGGGAGATCATATCACAGCGAGTTGTTTTTATCGCCTTCGTTCATTTGCTACCTACCTACAGATGTGGGAATCGAAAGGCTGCTCGAGGCGGTGGCGGCCTGTCGAGGATGCTAGGGATTCCGGGTGAGTACGAAAAGCAACAGTGGTGGCAGCAGCAGTATTGTGCGACGCTTCGTTTAAGACCACTTGCTGATCAAACAGGCGCGATCCGGCGGATTTACGTTGGAGTAGCTCGACGCGAGAGCTCTCGACTATCGATTTATTTACCGAGCGCCGGACCGGAATACTTCGCAAAGTTCGCGGGGAACACAGGAAGGGACGGGGGCTTCACAACAAACCTGAACTTTGAGCTGTCTCTCAGGTGAACTCTGGAGTGTGGCAAGAAGAAAGGATCTGAATGATCCAGTTACGGGTCATGTCTGAGAGATGAGGATCAACAGGATTGAGAGCTGCCAGATGTAAAAGTTTTTAGTGGCTCCATCCCGGCGAAATCGAGGACTGCTATTTGAATTATTCCTCTCGAGCGACTAGAGCGGTACGATCCCTTCATTGAATTAATTATCGCTCGAGCTTTGTATCCCCCCATTAACGATCGTGCCATACCTCTTTTCTCTGTTGATTGCATCGGTATACATCTCTGATCTGATCATTGAGGTCTATTTATCTGCCTACAAGGAAAATAATCTATGCATGCTTAGGACCATTGGAATTCTGCGCCGTCCCTGCGTGAAATTCGGGTTCGCAAAAAGGGAAATAAGAACGGTCTTCACTGCAGAAAAAATACCGCCGTCTTTCTCGAAGTAATTATACGATGATTATTCATTGAATGAGATTGATTCGAATGCAATCACGCGATTCAGTCCCGGGTTTCCGCGCTCCGTGGACTCCTTGATGCGCCGCGGGAGCGCGTCCGACATCATTTCTGTCTCGAAGCCTCTCAAACTTTCATATGCATAAAGGCGACGTGGAACAGCTCTCCGAGAGAAGCACATGCGGACCTTCTTGGACTCCGCAAACCTTCCGGCGCGTGTGTTTTCCACATGCGTCTCACCGGGAGCAGAAAACTCACCTTTTCAACAGTCTGAAACAAGAGACGACAGCCGATAGGGCACCGTGCTTAGGCGCACCCCTTCCTGAGAAACAGTTCGTCGTTGGCGGCGGCGGAGGAGGAGGCGGCGGTAATTGTCGACTACGAGACCGACCCTCTAGACACTCGTTTACAGTTGAAGAATATATCCTCCGATCGTTCAGAGCGATAAAGAAATTCTTTACTTTCTCGAGTTCTGTCAGAGCGAGTCCTGGAATTCTGAGCCGGGGGCATCATAAAACTGATCGATCACGGGACTACCGAGGAAGACAGCGATAAGATCTGGGGGCTCTAGGACCATCCCAGTACCCGCGAAGATTGCGAAACTGGATTTTTTATAGATTCTCTGGAGAGCTTCAAATCAGGATTGCCTGCATCCGCGGTTAGAATTCGGCTGATTTGAGGTCGTCGTCGGCACGCCTGCACTCCGCTGCCAGAAGATCGCGGTCGTCTGTGCGTTTTTTTGATTTTTCAAGCAGCGTGCGTGGTTACTAGGAGCGCCGCCCGTCGGTTACCTCGCAATGATGTCAGTCCGTGGAGCGTGAGGTGTGTTCCAAATAAACAATGGACAGCATCGGAACCATCTAATAAACACGATCGGATCAATTTGCACAAAAACCTCTCACCACAAATTGAAGTGCCGTGGGTGAGGTCATGCTCTCGGCGTGGAGCCTGATCCGATGCCGTGCCTTCCGACGCGACCGGTTCCTAAAGATTCGGTCATTGAACAACGTCTAACGCAGCCGGGTAGACATCCTTAGGATTCGGTGAGGCGAAGCGATACCGAAAGTTTTGGTCGGTGGGTCAGTCGCCCGGACGATCTTCCTATGCGGTGAGGGTCGTGCGTCTTCCGATCTTATCGAAACCTCTATTGTATCCATCGCTTCCCCTCTTTTCGTTCTGGGCTTAGACCCTCGGACATAATTTATCAACGAATCGCCTTCGCCGTTTATCCCCACATCATTTCTCTCGCAAGGACCGTTGACGCCGAATTAGAAGTTATCATCGGATTGGCGAGTCTCTCGCATGAAACACTGCTCGGGATTTATATATCGCTGCGTCCGTACGCCGATAATTGGCACACATATTTATATGGACTTCGTGAGTCTTTATCGAAGCCGTTTCAACAGATCGACAGATCCGAGCATCGTCCGCTCGGCTGAATAAGGGGAATTCCGATACCGAGATTTACTTTTTCGGGATCTCTTTGTCAACAAAACTCTTCTCCGATATCACATCGTGCCCTACATGACAGACGTCGACGAGGATTCGGGGTCAATTGCTTCCATTGAGAGACATCGTTCCCTCGCCTGATAGCATCGTGAGTTCCCGAAGCGACATGAATGCGACTCTAGCGCAACACTGTCGAGACTTGATTACACGTTGTCGGTCGTAGCGGAATAGCCGTACCGTATTGTGCCCGGCGTAGGAGGGAGCATGTTTATCAGATGAATGCCTATTTTTCGTTTCTTTCCTCCGCTTTCCGTCGGATTCTCGTGTTTCAAGCGATAGGGAGGCCCAGCATTTTTTGGGTGTCTCCACAAAGTTAAGCAGCGTCAACGGCCGCCGCGCCGCTGACATGGGGTATCCGTCCGCCGCCAAGAGGACCAACGAGCCAGTGAGATGCGGGATTGAACCAGCGATCTCAAACTCTCGTCAGAGACGAGTGGACGAAAGCAGCGGAGCGTCAAGTGTCCCGGCAAATATTGATCGCAAACATCGATGTCGATCATCGGGGAGATCACGCCAAACCTGTTGTTCCGTTCCCAGGATCCCATGCAGCGATGCAATCAACCAGGGAGATCCTCCCCACTCGCCTAGATTCGATCTCTCCTCGAATAATTTTTGTTTAATTTGCCATGTCAAGTTTCCCTTGTTTCACCTTACGGAGGGAAGGCCTATCGTCCGGGACTCTCGATGGGAAGGTTTTCAGGGAATCTTCCAGCGGCTCAGGCCAGCCCACGACGAAATCATGGGCTCGCAATCACCGACATTAGAGCCGACTCTTGAGCGGAAGAACATTAGGAGGCCGGAGACTAAAGCAGGAGGTCTAGACCAATATGGGAGAAGTCCTGTTTCCGAAGAAGTACTTGGAAGGGTTCATGTCCTCTCTCGGTGGTACTGACAGGTATAGGGCTCCTTGTGCTCCCGCAGCAAAGTCAGATGTATGCATATATATATATATTCCGAAAGGCGACCTGGGATAAGACGCCCTATCCAGAGTAATAAGTTTCTCCCTCCGTGGGATCTCTTCCTTCATCTTCGCTCTTCTTCCGCGGGTAACCAGTCAGCTGAGTTTTTTTTTCTCGATCTAGTCTCAGCCGAATGTCATGACAGCGATTGAACTCTGCCCGAAAAGCGACATGCTCGATCCGTTCTTCTACGAGCTGCTCCTTCTATTCATGGCCTAGCGGAGACCCGTGCGAGATTGGGGATTCATTTATTTATTTTCCCCTTATTGAGGAGCCGCTCAAAACGAGAGAGAGAGAATGAACGAGAGACTTGTTGTGCTAAAAAGAATTCAAATCGAGCAAATAGAACACTCAGGATAACTCAGTATCAGATAAGGGCCTCTTGTTCATTGCTATGACACACAGTCTCTTATGCGTTTGTCTCTCGGCAGGGCTTGGTGTATCCTGCCGTCCCTCGCAGTTCACAAATCCTGCTCTCGGAATTAAATTTTGAATACCGAGTCGCCTGTCGCAGCAGTCTCGTGGGAAATTTGGTGACATTGATGCAGAAAGCCAGGCTGCTGCAAGATTGGAGGAGAAAAAAACGCCGCGAGAGAGTGTGATGAGGATCGACTGACGTCGATAGAAACGAGTCCTGGCGAGAGCGTGGCTTCAGCCACATTAGCTCCTGAACGAGAGCACTCTGCGAAATTTCTCTAATCTCGGAACGAAATCGAATATTCGGCTGCTTAATCTACCGTTGAGAATTGGGCTTTAATTTTCCGAAATTGCGGAGCGCACGCGACCCGGCGAATTCGGCGGCACTCCACCGGATGATCCGACGAAGTTGCGACGAAGACAGCCAAGACGGCGACGATGACCGGACTGCTGCTCTCGTCGATAACAGCTCATCTCGGTGGGAGGAGGGGATGAGTTGGAAATGAGCGCGGCTCCGACCCGTGAGTGACACCCAAGAGTGCTCTGGAGGGATGATCTTAGTCAACCGTAATGGCTTCCAGTCGAAACGAAGGTAATCATGCCTTTAGTGGGACGTGGGACTTGTTTGTGGCGAGTCGTACTGTCGGATCAGTTGTTGGCGTCTCTTCGCTCATCAGCAGATCACTCATGCATGCCAGAAGTAACAATTCTCTCTACTGCGGGCTGGAGGGAACATACCGTCCATGCATAGTACGTCAGGCTGCTCGACTCTTCACGATTTCAAGCGTCTCGTCGAGTGGGATCCATCCTCCCTCCGTGAACAGATGTTCTGACAGTGCTCAGCCTCCTGATATATCTAGTCGAAAACACAGTCGATGATAAGCAACGGCGAATTTCATCTGCGAGCTCTCTCACGGAATTCAAAGCGTCAATAACGATAGCTCTTCTCATTTGTACCTTTATCGAGAGCCTTCCGATGTATGTAGCTCAGGTCGGCGGCACGGCACTCGGAGCAACGAAAAACTCTGGTCGCGTGATTCGTATGAAACCCTGCCCCTCTTGCTCGCAGTCCCGATCTTTCGTGAGTGATTGGGCGATTCCCATGAAATTTCAGATCCTGAGCGCAGGTTCAATAGTTTTTTTGTAGGCGACGATTCGAGGTCCTCGCTCGGGTTCGGGGTCGGGATACGGATACCACCGCGGGTTCCAAAACTCGAGTCAACGAGCCATGTCCCGAAAACAATCCTTGAACACCATCGAGGTCAACGGGGTCGTCGGGAGGAAGCTCGTTTAATTCGATTTTGCAAATCTCGAGCGCAACCAGGACATCAGGGCGAGTATTCTATGATACGGCTCTGTAGCCTCCGGTCGGATACCATCATCGAGCCGATCTTGATGTTATTGAATTCGATCGAATTGAAAGAAGGGAGAAAAATCGGAAGAGAATCGTAAAATACATGTCTTCGGTCTGAATGTCATCTCACATATCATATCATGGATCATGAGCCGCCGAGCTCGCTGAACATTCGGTGCTCTCAAGTCTCAAAAACCTGGCAGAGTATGATATCTTAAACAATCGAGCGCGGAGTCGGAGCTCAAGAGCAAAGCTCTGCTGTTTGTAAAAAGACAAAGTTTGCCGACGGCCGAGACCGATCGCAAGCTGCGCGCAGCGTGAGCAGAGAGTTTGAGAGGTTTCTCTTGCATCCTCCCTGTGCAGGCTCTCGCTGCTCCTGCCGCAGCAGCCGCCGTCGCTACCGCATTAAAAAGTCGTCACTTTTAGGAGTGAGGTGATATGGTGCTACGGGTGCTCAACCAGCCAACGGACCAACGAAAGAGGCAACCCTCTAGTTCTAAAGTTTTGTTGGCCGGCTCGATTCCCCATCAGGCGATCCTCCCCGCGTCGGTGTCTGGAGCAACCCGTTGCAGGGCTGTCCGAATCCATGTTCGGAGGGGGACATTTTTGACTTCTTTCGGAACGGTCCAATCCTTCCGGTAGTTTTAGCGACTCGATCCGTCGTGCGACGCGACATATCGTGCCGATCTGGTCCGAAACACAAGCACGTGTGATCTGCGTGACTCAGGCGCGTCGCCTCTGGCGTGCCGAGCATCAGCCAGTGACATCTTTCTGGTTTTCTGATCCTGACGCTGGCTTTATCGCAATCCTTCACCGGCTGGATGCATGTTTCTTTTTTGTCTCTTTTCGATGGATAAAGCTGTTCTTGCTGTTGTTGTTTTCGAAGCGCGCGTCGTCGATAAAATTAGCATTCCCAACTCGAGAGAAGGCAAAAAGTATGTTCGAACAAGTGTGACCTCAGAAGAAACGATTACGGACGCTGAGATGATCCATAGCCATAATGGCGTGCGAAATAGTGATTCATTTTCTCGGCAGAGATGTCAAAGAATGATGACCAGCTCACCTATGGGTGAGCTCAGATGGATACCCTGTATGGGTTTCTCACCTGCAAAAGTCGGCCGCAGAGGTCAGGGCGCGACGACCGTTTAGGTTGATCTTGTCCGGACCGAGTCTACTTTCTTCCGAGTTCCGAAATACTTGGAATCCAGTCATCCAGGGAGGTTTCATGGAGCACAAGCCTCAATAATAATGTGGCGGTTGATATACCCTGTCCCCCCAAACAATGTGACCGTCTCGGGCCCAACCGTAGCACATTGTTGTATTGGAAATTCGACGGGAGGGATCCAGTCGAGCAGGACAGTGGCTGAAAATGAAGTGCGTGTGACGGTTAGGATTCAGTCTGAAGAATTGACAGTTGAGAGCTTGGATCCCGTCTGCTTAATAGTGTTACGTCGTCGTCGTACACCTGTCACCTCGACCTCCTCCGCCGCGGCGATGCTCAGTGGCTCGGACAGCTTGGGAAGAAAGTCCAGCCGAGTTGCACACGGAGAAAAAAGTACACAGAGTTTTAGCCAAACCCACGGTAGCCAGCTTTTACTATCAGGATGGCGGAAGATTGATTCTTTCATTTGTGAATGGGCGCAGTCGCGGTAGCGACGGAAGCGGCTCTGGGAACATATGGCGTTTCTCATTGAGAGGGAACGTCCTTTTTGAGAGGAAAAGCCTCTCGTCGATCATAGACGCTGCCGCATTCACCTCGAGTAGCCGCGGATAAAATACGCAAAAGCAGCGGGTGGTTTTCGAGCGGGACAACATGAGAGAAAACTCTGTAGATTCGAGTCATACGATCGCTCAGTTAAGTGCCGTTAAAGTAATAGCACCCTCGAAGATGGTCATCGTAGATGATCACAGAAAATCCCGGCTGGAGTGTTCGTACGCTTCAAAATAAATATCTGCTGCGAACGGGTGGATGGAACTGAAAGAAATGCCAGACGAAAGCGAAGCGGCAAAGTCGATAATTTCATTCGAGAGGAACGTGCATTTCTGTCTCTCCCATGACTCCGGAGCCCCCTCCCCAAATTCCTCTGGAAAGCCGCCAGAGCGCGAAGGAATCGAGTCATAATTAAAACTGTATCTTATTGAAATTTGCCTCCCTGACGGAACGAGGGCTCGCGCGAATCTCGTTGATTCCCCAGGTTTTCCATGGTGTTCTCGCCCAAAATCTCATCGTTCGTCTACGAGAGACTGTCTCACTGATTGTGAGGCTTCGTGAGAACTGTCTCCTCTCCTGCAGTGTCATTTGATATATGTATCTACATGGTTTCGACCCTCTTCTGGACAGTTCCACTTACGAGACTTGTGTGTCCACCGACCTCTTGAAGATTTTCTGGCTTAACCCCGAGAGGTTAACCCATGTATGCAAATGACTCGTGACTCCGAGCTATGCACAGAAAAAAGAGTTTACTCTTGCTGTAGACTCATGCTGTCATGCGATCGTGAAATGATGGTCCCTGCTTTCGGTTGTTGGAGAGCACATCGAAAAGGGTAATGGGTTTCTTATTCTTCGTAATTTCCGAGGCCACCCGCTGCCAAGAGACAGACTGCCTATCGATCTATCGTGCAAACCCTTGGTTCGGAAACTTCGAAATTCTTGCTCCCGCGGCGTTCCAGATTCAGCCATAACTGACAAGCTCTGCCAGATCGTTCGCTCTATCGTGGGTGCTGTCGGTCGCATGAATACATACACTACGTATACGTACATACATATACGTGTATGTACTATGTACATACGGCGAGATGTCCATGTTCGGTCACGTTTGCCTCGGGATAGTCAGCTCACGGAGAAACGAGGTTTCCGTGTGGATTCACGGAGCTTCGAGCGCTAGCTCGGAGGCTCTTCAATCCTGAGAAGTCAAAATCCCGGATCGGATCGCGGGCTCTCCCTGATGATGATGATGATAATATGAAAGGGTGTCCAGATGTTGCTTAGCGCAAGGCTTTTCATTTTGTGACGGGACCCCTCAGGGCACGTCATGTCCCGGAATCTCCCGCGGTCCGAGTGAGCCCGCGGGCCTGTCAGGACTGCTTAAGCCTCGCACTCCTGATAGTGGGCTGCTGTAGTCATGCCCCGCTCGCAGCGCTAACCGGCAGGCCGTGGTGGAGTTACAAAAGGATATTTCTCTTGGGTTGGGCTCCTCATTCAGCTGTCATCCATTGATGCTCAGGCGTGGCCTTCAGGCATTCGAATTTGTCGACCTCCTAGATAGCGATGAAAAATTGACGGTTTCCGAGGAATAGAGCAGCCATTGAGTGGGGTTCAGTAGCGAGGGGAGTCCCCAGTTGATGAAGTTTGACGGCATTCGACGAAATCGTCGTTCGTGATCGGGTCGGAGCTTATCGGGATGGGAATGTCATCTGGGTCCCGACGGAAGGAGCAACGAACGAAACGGACAATTATCGCCGGAAGCAGTCGATTAATTTCCTTATGGTGAAGTCAGGAGACCAGGTCGGCGGTGAATGTTCCAGAAGAGCTGAAACCCACACCTCCTCTTCGGAACGATCCGCCTTAGGTACTGTCGGATTGGAAACGAGAGTCGTTTAACAAGACGTAGGCGCGAGGAAAAAATAGCGAGAAAGTAACGAAATCAATGACTTTCGCTCTGACCGGGGTTAAGCGTCGTATCACCTCTGAGGCCTCTCCCTGATGGATTCGTAATCCGTGGCGAGTTGTCCGACGAGAAATCGTGAGTTTCAATGGTAGACATTTCTCCTTAACGATTCTCGGATCGTTCGCTGGATACGATGCGGCGTTCATTTGAAAGCTCGAAATGAGCTTTCAGATGGACCGTCTCTACTACTCCTAAAGAGACAGGGTCTACATGGGCTTCCGTGGTTTGATGGCGGCGGCGCGGCTGAGGATCGCTCCGAGCCGTTCGCTGGAATGAGATGAGATTTATGATGGTCCTACAGTTTTAACGTAGAATTATTCTCTATGACTCACGCACCGAAGTATAGAAACGTGTCCGTTCCACTCAGGTCGACATTGCCGCATAATGAGAAAGTCTTCCTCCTTCTTTCTCTTCTGGCTGCATGGTTGACAGACGAAGGCCGATGATTGGAAAAATCTATTTAGCATATTTTATCCGGCTTCGATACCGATACTCATGAACGATTCCAATAGCGGATCTGTCTAGACCTCAGATCGAGGTGCCCCACACCACTCGCACCGGGTATTGAACTGACACACACAAAGCCTGTCGTCCGTCAGGCGAGACTCGAGGCGCATATCGAACATTCCAATCGAACCTTGTCTGCTTTCCTTCCTGACGAGTATGCTCCAGGATTCCGGCGAGTGAAAGTCTTGAGATGACGTACAGTTCCCCGAAGGCGTTTCAGGGCTCGGTTTTTCCCCTACGGATGAGCGCCTCGGAAGTCTCACTTTATCAGCGTTTGGCGTTTCATCCTGTGTTCGGAATAGAGGCATGTGCCGAACTTGAGGGATGCTCGGGCTTGACGTTCGAAAGAAGGAGTTTTCCCCTTTCCAGAGACAGTTTTTGCCTCTGCGGAGAAAAAGTTAAGTTTATGCCTGTGCTGCCAAGCGCGGATCATTAGGCGAGGTCGTAGCCCCCTCACAGTAGTCATTCAAACGGCCGTCCACAAACACACAGAAAATGATGATGATGATGCCTGTGATGCGACCGCTGATGATGGCGAAAGCCTGAAACAAAGAACGATTTCCACCTTACGAATGGATGTAGTTGTCAGACGGTGTTTTTGAAGTTTCGCTCCGCGAGATTTTGAGAATTGACGAAGTCGTTTGACACTTCACGTTCTGCTGAGCCTCGCGGATACTCCCGCCGGACGATGAAGAATTCAAAAACACCCATAAAACATCTTCAGAAATACTACTCGGTTTCGTATTACGAACGGGATCGAGATGTGACAACTTCTCGGAGGGAAGGAAAGTAACATAAAAGATGCCGCGACACTATACGTGGGTATAAAAGCGGGATGGATCATCCGCGTTATCCGAGGAGACGAGATGGAATTTTCGAGCTGCATATTTTGGATCCAACGATCCACGGACGACGGCGATCGAGGAGGCTGATATAAGGCCTGAACGCACACTACAGCGATTGAAAGTTTGCCAATATTCTAATAGAGTTCAAATTGATGATGACTAGAACAACGACGGCGACAACAACAGAGACGCTGATGACGACAGTGACCTCCAGGAGGCGAAATTGATGCCAGTGAGAGATAGCGTTGTGGGCTGTAATTACTCCGGAGCTCTCAACGCTCCATCAATATTATTTTGTCTTTTTATACCCATAGATATTTATATCCATGTTTCTTCTTCTGATCCGCTTCGTCTTCTGAAAGTATCGGAACGAGTGGATTTCCGTCGGAGGGACACGCCCATGCCGTCGGAACACAGCGATCTCAATACCAACCGAAAGAAAAACGATCAATTTCGTCATGAGGGCGCCGATGCTTGAGAGGGGAACATGAGGATGAAACACAGGAGAAAGCGAAACCCCGATGGGATTATAGAGGAGAAGCGACGAGGGATATCGAATTCGCTTACGTGGATTCCACTACCCTTGACGCTCTGCGGTGGTCCCATAGCGGTATTCTCTATCCGCCGGCTTCGAACTTCAAAGGTTCACAATCAGTTGTGTTCGAAAGTAGCGAAGTCCGTAGGACTATGGATTGCCCCACAGGCTCCACTGTAAGGCTGTGGATGACTGATTACGACTACCAGACTCGAGTGCGAGCTGGCCTCGGGAGCCGGAAATTTCGACGTGAGGCTCGGAAATATGCCGAATGTGCGTAGAGAGGGTCTTCAGCGAGGGTCCCGCGGAGAGGGGCCATGAGATCCGAGCGAATCCCCTCCGGATGGCATCAGGCATCGATCGAGGGTAAAACATCGATCGAATCCAATAGGAGGACCCCTCAAAGCAGAGTGAGAGGTACTGCCACGAAGCGAGCGGTGATCCGAATAGCCCCTTGTATCATGGATCATGGCGGTCTAGAGACATCGTAGATTGTACTTTCCGCGAAGAAAGCTGGATCGCGTACCAGCTTCATCATCATCAGCAAATCCTCTGCCCATTAGCCTGGGGAGACGCACGGAATTCCGAAAGATAAGAGACTCAGTACTTGATGCTTTATCTCTTTCGAGGATAATCTCCGTCGTTGATCTTCTGTATTCCTGGAGGTGGTCCGCGAGATATCTTTGCCGGTACTGCTGCAAATTTACAGCAACGCTTCGGTGTGGTCCCTTGAAGGCGGGGGTTAATTTCGACGACGTCCTACGCCGCCATTTCCCGACTCGATAAACAATCGTGTCCGACCTCGTCGAGGGCGCTAGCAGCGACTATCCGTTCATGGCGTCTCCTCTCGACACTAAATCTGTATTCGCAATGCGATTGTGGATTCACAGCTGTAATTATGATGCTCGCCATTTGATGACGATCATCATCAAAATAATAACGCACGTCCGTTCGTTCATTTGTTCGGTCGTTGTTGACGGGGGAGCTTAGGCGGCGATTCATGACGCTGACTGACTGGGAGCTATGCAAGCGGAGCGTTGATTTGTGCATGGCAGCGATCGGAGACAAAGTGCCGCTCGGTGAGCGGAGCTTCGCGCGGCGTACTGATAGAGAAATTAACGAAAACCCAAACAGACGAAGAGATTTGGTTATCCGCTGGATGGGACTCGGGATAATGGACCGCGTATTCTGATGATTGAAGACGCAGTTTGTCGTATCAGGACAGGGTTGGATTTTCCTTCTGTCGACGATTATCTGTGAACGTTCAGGGACCGCGGGCTCTCCTCTCACCGCGCGGCGGCAGTGGTGAAGGCAGCGGCGGCACATCTTAATGAGCGGAGCCAGTCTGGTGGGTCAGTTCATTTCAAATGGAGCCTGCCGGCTGCTGAGTAAAAGGTCCGACCGGAGGCGGCCTGGCTGCCGATGACGGAATCCCCTATCCGCTCTTAAGCTGTTTGGCTGCGGCTCGACGGATGGCCAGAGGAACCGATATGGACTCGATCAATCCCGTACCCGAGATACGACTCATGATCAGTCTGCTGAGACTCGGTTCGATCATCTTGGGAAAACATCAGGGGTCGGAGCCGTGGGCCCTTCTCGATTCACTACTGCTGCCATCCATCGTGTCGCTCATCGCGTACATTCCCCATGAAATCGTGACGGTGCTTTGTTCTTCCCGGAATGAGCCATGGAATAAATCTCGTTGGAGCTTGCTTTTCAAACACACGGCCGCGGTATACAGACTGACTGAATGACTCCCAGTGTAAATAAGCTCTCGGCGTGTCTGTCATCAAGTGCTGTAATGAGCTAAGTGGCGAATCATCCCTGAATCCATCTGAAGCGTTCGTATGTTGTGAGAAGATTTCTCGATGTCAACCACGCTCGCGAGAGATCCCCAATTACGGGGCACCGCCGTTCAGTTGTGCATTCTGATGGCATTCCATCCATGCGTTCGTCTATTCGTTCGCTCTTCGCACAAGGCACCGTCACGACGAATTGTCCCTTCGCTACCGATGGGCGAAGCAGTTTCGTCGATTTTTTCCTTTTTTCTTCTTCGGCTGCATCCTGCACGGCATCCGCCACCATGGCTCCGTTCTCGGAAGGACAACGAAACGATTCAACAGAAGCGGTTCAAGCCACGCGGCCTGAAGAAGATTAACGCGCGGAATCGGGTACATCATGCGGACCAACCTTGTTTTCGGCGGATGCGGACCTGGAGATTCCTTTCGGATTCGTGCGACACCAAGCAGCAATACTCAGAATATCTGTGCGGCTGCCGGAGCCATGGAATGACCGAAATTCTCGAGCTCGATGAAAATTGCGGGCGCCTTAGCCTAGAATAGGCCATCGACCTTCCTATCCGCATTCTGGAACTTGAGATAAGGGACGTTCAACTTTCAGGGACAGTCGACAATCGTTGTTGAATGTTATATTTTTATGATGATTGCGTATGCCCCGCCGCTCCCAGCAGATCGTGGGAGCTCTGTAGTTGGGCAGTAGGGCATGATCGCGGTCTGATGACGAGCGTTCATCTTTGACAAATGTCCGATGCACGTGCTAAGCTGAGGCCGGGCCGGATGTGAAAGATCATTCATACAGAGACTCGCGTTGTGGGGTGGAAAACATTACAGGCCCAATGTTTTAAAATAGAAACCGTCACAATCGTCTCATGAATGGACAAGTGGCTGACAGACATGCACTCGAAATCTACGGACAGCGGTTGCCATTTTTCTCTTTCTTTTTTTCTCTCCGTCGAGTGATCTCACTCAGTGATCCCAGGTCGATGTCTATCGGAACAACGAGAGCCTGTGTAGAGAAGGCTCAGAGCTCTATTTTTCTCTTCTGATACTTTTATGTTCCTTTACGTTGATTTTTTCATCCACTCTCGTCCTCATCCATCAACAGCAGACGTGATTCGCCTTCCAACTTTTTTTATCGAAGGAAACGCGAGCGATCGAGTTTCTACCCGCCGGGGAGGCCGTTAAGACACCTCGGGATATCAGTACCCCCCGCTCTAAATTCCAGCAGAGGTCGATAATATCTCGAACGAGCGAATGAATGGTATTCAATTCAACGCCTACCGCTCTCAAGAGTCGCTGTCTGACCCTGACTTATCGTCGCCAGCCTCCTTCTGACACTTGGCGAAAATTCCCTGTGTTTCCACTGGATACTCATCGATTTTAGAAAAAAAATCCGGACTCACGGGACACGGACTCCGTCTTTCTGTGGAGTGGCGGTGGTGGCATGCTCAACTCAGCAGATTTCTCAGTGGGTGAATTATCTCGACTGACCAAATGATGGGTCAGATGTTCCGTTGCTAACGAGCTCATCTTCTCCTTTCCTGCTCTTCTGCTATTAACTCTCAATGGCATCTCTGCTCTGCTCGGTAAATCATTGAACCAGCATCATCGAGATCGTGAACGTTCGCGATTATCAGCTTGTGTCTTCGTGTTCCATGATCGCCACGCCGAGCAAACGTTCGGCCAATTCTGGCGGACAGGTCGTTGGACAAAGGGACCGACCCGAGGGGGATTGGAGTTGCGGATTCGCGCTCACGTTGTGTTTATGTCCCTCGACGCTCCGCAGATCTTCCTATCGAAGTGGACGCCGTCAGATAATAAGACTCTGTCATGGCTTGATAAGGTCTCGAAATGCGGCGTCAGTGCGGTTTCCAAAGTCGGATCCTCCGTCGTCGGAGGGATCGCTCGTCCGATGCGTCGACAGGAGCCGCTGGATGATCTTCGGAAGATTCAGATGTCGCCAGTGAGAGTCTCATTTCGTCCCTTCCGAGCTTCCGGAAACGTCGGTCCTCTATGCCGCCATTAAAGTTGGATGTTGCGAGAAAATCTACGGTCATTGTCGTTGTGACCTTACGTTCGCCGCATAACTAATGAATTTGAAAATTTCCAGCCGACACCGTCGAAGATGATCTCGAGGATGATGACGACGACGATGAGGACGATGGCGAGGATCCGGAAACAGCGGAACGTCTGCCACACGAACGGAACCAGGGTCCACTCTTCGAACGGCAGCCCCTCGACGTGACCGTCGTTCTTGATCGCAACGGACCGCCGGATTTCCTGCAATGCTCAGCCAGTCAGACGTTTTCCATTCGAGTGAAATGTTCGAGCCAGGATCCATCGCAAAGCGGTCATGCTGGAGACCTCGACGTGTTCCCGCTGACCGCGAGGACCATTTCGGATTTCGTACATCCCTACTCAGGAATACGACAGATGGAAATCCAGGCGGAGATCGGCGATACAGTTCTGCATCGTTTCCATATCGACAGGAAAAATCATAACGTCACCTTGTATTGCGCCTGCCAAGCGCTGAGTTCGAAAGGACATTCAACGTCGAGGGTCGCCACGGTGAAGTTCACAACAGGTTAGTTGAGCCGTAGCCTGAATTTTCCCTCGACATGCGGGAAGATAAAATATCCGCGAAAATTCAACGTTTTCGGCGTTAGCGAAAGCATACACCTCGCTGCGAATGTGCACGGATGGTCCGTGCCGTCAGATCGGGTCGGAGCTGGGCCGATCCTCGGCGCGTAATGACGAGGATACGCATTCTCCTATCGCTTTCGCCCAGGGGAAGTCGCCCAAATGATCTATTCTGGAATCCATGGGTTTCGAAGTCGATTTCGGTAGACGATCATGATCGAGCATCGAGTTATTTATACACACCTGGGAAAGAACCGAGATGGCATCGACAGCGCCGATGACAAGCGCAGTGGAGGCCCAATGGAAATGTATCCTGGGTCGCGATCTCGTGTGATGGATGACTGTGAAATCACACGTTCTTACAGCCAGCTGATGTGATAATCTCAATAAGAAATAATACAGAGCCTGTTTCGGCGATCCGAACGCCAATCCCTGTCTGATCGACGACTTCTCTGGTCAACTTCTGGGATTTATAATCATTTATCTAATCATCAGCAAAATTTGAAGGAGCCTTTCATTGGAGTAACGATAAACTCGAATAATTAGAGCGGGGATTTTTTCCCCGATCTTCTCCAGTGATATGTATGCCGGTAGCATGCCGTCGGACGTGACAGCGGTTGATCTGCGAGAACAGGAGAAATGTCACTGACGAGCTCATCCGCGGGCATATTCCCTCAGGTGCGCGGAAGTCTAATGTAAGGCGTTTCCTCCGATGCAGTTGCGTCTTAGGGATTGTGAGTATTGTGTTCGGCGTTGTTGTAGCCACCGCGATCGTGGCTCAGATTACGCATGCGAACATAAAGGAGGTCTGTGTTCAGCACGACACAGGTCATGTTTCTTTTTCGGAACTTCCATGAAACCCTCCAAGACCAAAGATCCGGACTCGGCTCCGATGTGCTCGCGACTCACAACGCGCCTCCATATAAAGGGAACGAATGAGCGTCGTCATATTGTACCACAGAATGCGTACTTCCCGCCCCGACGGAAGAATGACGATGCGGAAAGCGCTTGCCATCTCTGAGCTCACACCGTTTACACGTGCCCGAGGAACCCGCCATAAGAGTAGCAGGGTCCGCATTTCCAGCAGGGCCGGCTCCACCTCAGGTCTTCTTCCGAATATTTTTTCGATATCGTCTTTAAAACTCGCAGTGTTTACGGCTCGTCGATGACGAAGGACAGAGGTGGGCCGTCGAGTTTTTTCGGCTCTCAACTCCCTAATAAGTAAACATTCAAAAGCACTATCGGTTAACGAGTGGCAACGACTGACTTCCTGCTTTTCCAGCGGGTGACAGATGTGTCGAGACGAATGTCTAAATAAAACGGTCCGCCGTGGCTTGAAAGCTCGCCGAGCGTAGCAACAGTGAAAACTTTCGATTGTCAGCTGTCAACAGAGATCACCGGGTTCAGAAATGGAAAGGAGCTCTCCGTATGAAATCTTTTGTTCAAGCGTGGAGTCTTACTCGGAGCTCGCCATGACCGCGTTCTTCCCCTCCGGTTTAGGACGGCGCGCACCCCTGGTATCGAGAATTGAGGAAGCCTCTCGTCTCTAGCCATTCAGAGCGTATCGCGTCCCGCGGAGGCTTCGAGCGCCGTATGCGTCGAATTCCTTCGACACAGTCAATATGCGGCGGCTGTGGGCAGCCGATCGGATCTACGTAGCGCGATATCTCGATTTGCGGGTGACATCTCCGAGAATGCTTGAGATAAAAGAATCCCGGAGCATTATGCGTGATGATCGTTCGTATGAATAAACATCAGTACAGCACAGCATCGCAATGTCTCGCCCCTTTCCTAGTTTGTAGGCTCGGGAGATTCACTTCTTGATCAGAGGGACGGAGGGAGGGGAGGAAAATAAAGAGGGAGAACTGGCGTCCTCAGGCTGAGTTTCGCCGCCCGACAGCTCGTTTTTCATCCGAAGAATTTCTTCCTCATGGAACGCGAGCTGAATGCGCGTGTTTTTCTGCTGAGAATACCAATGCTCGTTTGGTAGTTTACCTTACAAGCCGGGTGCTCGTTACGACTTATTTGAGTCAGCCGGCATCTAGACAGAGATATGGAGAAGAATCTTCCGCATAATTCATTGTCGGGAAATACCGCCGTCTCAGATGTTCATCCGTTCGGCTTTCTTCTCGATGGGCCGAGTAAGATTATCCTGGTCCCTCTTTGGCGAGAGCGGATCTCTCTTTGAGGTCTCACCGCAGAACAGAGTTCCAAGATAAAGGAAATCAAGGTGGAGAAGGGAGTAGGTACTGAGGAATTCCAACGCGGCACAATGTTATGAGTCAGGGCTCGAATTCTGTAAACGAGACTTCACTCTGAGCCCACAGGTCGCGCGAGTCTGTTTGGCTCTATCAGGACCCGCATGCCGTGGCACGTTCTTCGGGGACCAGGCTAATAACTGTTATTATTTTCATATATGACCATCCCTTCCTTAGCTTGCTGAATATCTCTCTTCAAGAACAAAGGGTCCCCTGCCAGGGTGCGTGCACCGGGATACCACCGAGCAAAATGATAGAGAGGCTTCGCAAAACCACGAATTTAATTACCTACATGACGTCATTTGAATTTCGTACTAGAATTGTTTGAAATTCGATGTCATCTATTGGCCACCCAAAGACATGGGGAATGGCTCGAAACGGCTATGCTTATTCTCCTGGAAGCCCCCCGATATGCCTCATCGAAACGATCTTCTCCGATTCCAGATCCGAGCAGAGCTGAGAAACCGCAGCAGAGAACGATATCGTTCGGGGAAAAAGTCCTGCTCGAGTGTCCAGTGGGTCAAGTGGTCAAGAAGTCGCCGAAGGGAACCGAAACTTTGACGTTCTGGCACTTGAATGGAGCCCCGCTTCTCTTCGACGACAACGTCAATCCCGAAGGTGACGATCTTCTCATTCTTCGCGCCAAAGTCGAGAACGAGGGCAATTACACTTGTGGCATAAAAACTATCGCGGCCAACGGAAAAGAACAAGTCCGGCTCGGTGAAACCGTTTCTATCCTGGTCAGAGGTGAGTAAAGAGACCTGTCTGTAAGAGAAATGAATACACGTGGGAAGCTGGCTGCCGGGCGAACAGATCGATGAAAACTCGGACGATGATATCTAATCGAGATATCCTGAATTGTTGATCGCAGCGAATGGTAGTTGGTCGCCGTGGGGAGCCTGGAGCGAATGTTCTTCCAAATGCGGAAGAGGCCACCGGAGCCGTACAAGGTCGTGCACGAACCCTCCTCCACGGAACGGGGGAAAAGATTGTTATGGGAATTACATCGAGAAAAGCGAGTGCGTCTCATCGAGGAGGGATTGTGCGGCTTCCAAAGAGAAGGGCATCGAGGACACCGCAGATATATGGACCCCGTGGTCAGCTTGGTCGGAGTGCGGACCCAACTGCAGGAGGCATCGTCAGCGTCGATGCACCTTCGCAGTCGGTCGGCCAAGCAGGAAGTCGGCTCTATGCGAAGAGAAGGAGGATCACATGTCCGAGCCGTGTACAGGAGGGGAATGCCGACTCGGGCTCACTTTCCCGCCTCCACCCCCCATGCACGGGATGGATAACAACAACATCCATGAGCATCCGGCAGGTGGACACGAACAAGGTAGGTCACATCTCTCGGGGGAATTCGAGCTCCGGGGAGGCTCTTCCTCAACGCAGTTGAAATGAGAGCCCGCCAACGTAACATTGACCCCGACGTTTCCCCGTAGGATTCATCGTCTCCAACTTGGGAAGTGTTCAAGCAGTCGCCATGGTGATAGGAATGGCCTTGGCTGCCATCATTCTAGCCTTCACCTTCATCATCGCGATTCGTTTTTGGCCGCGAGATGAAGCGATTCACAATAAACGACAACCGCACCATCCCTACGCCAGCGTACCGGTGAATGGTTAGTCCGTTTGAAAAATGAAGTTCACCGGAGTTTGCAGAGTTTTTCTCCCCAGTCACGAGTGGTTGTGACATCCATCCCGGAGAACCATTCGAACTTCCTCTAACTTGAGTCCCCACCCTCAGCTCTCGCAGCCCTACCCGCGGACGTTATGAGTCTGGATTCGCGTCATCAAGAATACCTGGTCGAGAGAAAAATGGATCCTGCCGTTACGATACCTCTCCTCCAACAACTGTATACTCCGAATATCTGTGCAGCTTCGTTGACGCCGATGCAGATGCGTGCGACATTCACGCAGCGGTCACACACGCCGAGTTCCACGAGCAAAACCACCCGGAGCGAAAGCGGTTCTCAGCACAGCGGAGGCCTTTGCGGCCAGGAATACGATCTCATCTACGACACGATTCCCGATGAGGGTTCAGAAAACGTGTCAATCAGCCAGAAATCCGCCTTCACCGCAAGCGCTGTCATCGGTCCGGAAGGAGGTCGCATTTCGCTTGATCACCTCGGAGTGTCTCTGACGCTCCCTCCCGGTGCCGTGAGCCTGAATAAGAAGAAAATTTTCGTGTCCGTTCTGAACAGTAGTCGGGACCTCCCTAACTGGCTCAAGGATAAGTTCAGTGTCCTCAGTGCAGTCGTCGAATGTGGACCTCCGGATGTCGTTCTCGCTCGCCCGGCGATTTTGACGTTCGACCATTGCGCATGCGAGCCTGCCAAATGGAATGTCCATCTCATGTCGTGCGTTCAGGGCTCGAATAGAAATTATTCGAGTTGGAAGAAAAAACTCTCCTTAGAGGCTCCCGAGTCCTCGACAGACATTCTTTGTCACGTCGATGAGAACGTTTGTCACATCCAGACGGATCATCTGGCTTCCTTCGTGCTATGTGGCGAATCTAAGCTGAATACTTTCGCTACCAAGTCCTCAACCGTTTTGGCCTTCCTCTCTAAGCGGAGAGGCGTAAATCAAAGAGAGCGTACACTCAAAGTCCACTGCGTAGAGGACACCAAGGCGTCCGTGCAGACGGTTCTAGCCCTCCACGAAGAAAATTACACGCTGGTTGAAAGTCCAAAAACGATGCAATTACACGACGGCGGAGCGAACCTCTGCGTCGCGCTCGACGAGGAGACCCTACCACCCGGATGGGAGACCGAATCATGCGGCTCCTTGCAAGAAATACCGTTCAGGAAAGTCTGGAGCACGCTGCAGAGTGCCCACTGCTCATTTACCCTTACGTGTCCGAATACGACCTCTTTTTCGGCACATGACGTGCCGCTCGAGTGCAGGATAACGGTATATCAAAGAGGGAATCAATCTCATCGACAAGTTCTCAATCTCAATTCTTCGACTGCGTGGCCCATATACAGAAACTTCTTCGAGACGGTGGCGACGCCCAAGAGCGCCGTCAAAAAAGTCGATGGTTTCAGGCTTTCGAAAGATTGCCGCAAAAAATTATCCGATTTGTTGGACCCTGTCAGGGACGACGGTCGCGATTGGAGGAAACTCGCTCAGCATCTAGGAATGAACAACAGGTGAGGGAAACTTTCGTCATTCGCTTCTCCACCTCATGGGAAGAATATCGGACCGTGATGGGATATAGTATTTTTAACTTGCGGACCGCGCTTCCTTGATGCCCGGATCGGAATTGAATATTTTGTTCTCCCCTGCCAGGAACCTGATATACTTCGCTCAGAAAGCTAGTCCTACATCACATCTTCTGGATCTTTGGGAGGCGAGTCGGCGAGGGGTCGAAGCGCCCACGAACTTATTGCTGCTCGTGAGATCTCTCGGTCGACCCGAAGTTATTTCAGCAGCTGAGGACCTGCTCGGAGCTTGGGTGTGAAACATTCTCCAGAATCTCTGTCGCGAATTTTTTTGCGCAGGGCTCTGGAATGAAGAATCAGCGCACGCCATGTTGAAGACATTGTTAAAGCGTGAGAGCGAACTTGTAAAGCTTTGTATATGGATGGATGTATATTTATTGTAAGATCTGCTATGGTCACGAGGATGCTGGAGGAGAGGATTGCAATAAGAAAGAAGAATTCGAGCATCTTCGGAAACGATGGAAAATTGTATTCTATATCATGTTGACGCTCTACAATGACTCCCCTTGATGTCAGAGAAACTGTGGTGAAGGAGGAGTCGACCCAGAGGCTTGAACCATTTATTGAGGAAAACTTATCGATAACAATGACGAGGCCTGTCGCATTATCAAGTATATGCGTTGTCGATCATGGAGATATTCTTCAGACGGATCCCATCAGAAACATGGAGCAGTGGTTCCCGAAACTGTCCGGCGAAATGGACCGGCGATTTCCGGGTCTTCATCGGATCCAATAAGCGTGGGCGTCAGGGTTCTCGGAAACGATTCCCAGGGTCCTCAGAGGTATCAAAGGCTCGGGAATGTTTCGTCGCGGCTGACATGTAGGATGTCGGAACACCATACGATTGTATCACTGGTGTAAAGCTCTCTGCTGCGAGTTTCAACGATTGATGCTTAAGCATTCCAACGTCCGGATCCCGGTCGGACCTCAATCTGAATGTTGAAAACTTAAGGGTGGTCGAAGGCGGCACGCATTGCGTATGAGAAACTCGGTCTCATCGGAAACCTCGACCGAGACAATACCGACGGGTGTCGAGTGCCAAGCCGCAACGATGCCGCTCGCCTCTTGGCGTGGGTTTAATTCCTGCTGCCGGCACAATGACCCGGAGGATCTACTGAGGGAACGTGTCCCACAAATAACAATAACAATAAGCGTCATTAATATCCATGTACAATCAGCTGACTAGTCCGATTCGGCATTACAATCATTCAAGTGAACAGGGCCGACGAGCCGCGCCCGCGGCTGTTTGAAAACTTTCACGATGTCCCATCTGACATCTTGCGGAGCCCATCGGTGTAACGTGAAAGTGCCAGAGCTCCATTCTTCAATTAGGTACACGTCAGAACCTTCGAGGAACAGTTTATAGGCGTAGACATCCTGAAAATGAGGCCAAGACATCGTTGTAGGTTGACGTCCGAGCTTCCTCGACAGGATTACGGAGAGTTTCCGGAGCCCCTTGCCGCCCCCCTTCCCTCCCAGGGTACGCTACTGATAATGAGACTACAGACTCCCGCGATGACACTTTCGGACGAATCCGATTTGCCGATTGAGATGCCCAAACCTAACTAACCTCGTCGTCCTGGGATGAATCGTGGACCAGCCTGACGACATCGGGTTTCCATTCCCCAGATGTTTCATCATAACAAGAAGTCCAGAAGTCGCAAGCCGTATCCTTGCCATGGATCATCACAAGACCGCCCGGGATGTAAAGACCTTCACAGTCGAACAACTTCCGATTCGGACCGGGCTCTATGGTTTGGAGTTCGGAAACTGAATAAGACTGCAAGTGCTGCAAAAAATAGTCCGCCGCGTCAGGAAGAATATCATCTACTAGGCCATGAAGGCTCGCTCCGATGGATATTTCGCTCCCAAAAGAGAGAGAGAAAGCACTCTTACCGAAACGGGAGCGTACATGAGGTTTCCATTCTTCCGAAGAATGAAGAGATTTGGACCTAGAACGTTGGTACGAGGACCGATAATCTTGTGGGCGTCGTTGGGGACCTCGATCGATGAGTCCCACACATTTAGATGTGCCGAGTAAAAGGAGAGCCGATAAGTATTGGAACGCGAGTCCCGCATCAATGCCCAGAGCTGATTGCCGACGGATACAACGTCGAGGACGGCGGCCTCTTTCGTGCTGCATCCCGCACCCCTTTGTCTGTTGACGTGGAAAAATCCTAAGTTTTGAGACAGCCTTGAACTGTGACAGACGCGTCAATGTCGGAGGAGGTGCTCAATGAAAGAGATTAGGAACAGACTAGATCACTCACATTTGCAAATTCTCACAAAACTTCACTTGGCGGATCGTGTGGTTATAGGAAAAAATGCCCAGGTTGCGACACACCCCTATCACAATGCCATCGGTGTGCGTCGCACAACACATCACCCTGTAGTTCTCCTGCCGGTCGTATTCGCTGATGCTTATCTCTGGATAGCGATAAATCTCGACATGTCTGTTCGTAACGCAGATCACAGCTAAGAGTCCGATTTCGTGTTTATATTGGAGCATCAGGTGAGCGTGGAATGTAGGGCTTCTGGACAATGAACATTTTTCCGTTAGAAGTCACGCGAGCAACCTAGGTCTCGATCCCTACGCTCTCCCCTCCGATCGAACGACACCTAGGGGCAGTAGAGAACCGAGAGGGGACCGCCCTCATTGGAGCGAATTTTTTCCAATTGCCGGAATCTGGAGCCGACATTCTCGGAATGGGGCGGTACTCTCGAGCTCTGCCCCGAACGACTCAGCGCGCAAGTTAAGCGATAGGAATTGGCTCCGTAATAGTTGAAATAGGAATGTCTTTCGAAATGACTCACTTGCTCGTCGGTCCTTTCGGGACGTAATGGACGCTTTGCAGGAAATCTTTATACTTTTCGACAGACGTTTCAGAGATGCCGTCGACGTCCACCAGGCTGAGGATATCTTTCTCATCCGAATGCTGCTGTGTCCAACGCATGAGGATGTCTAGCACGAGTTCCTCGTGGTATACCCGCACTTGGCGAGATAAAATCTCTTTCAGCGTTCCATAAGATAAATCAGACCACTCGTCGGCATCGGCGAGTAGACTGAATGCATTCTGAATCATGGAAATGCACTCTTTCCTGAAAGTCCATGAGTGGAAGCTCTAATAAAACTTCCAGATGGGGAACTCTAGACTCTCATGGGCAGGCATTTATTTCCGGCGCAGAACTCACCTGACGTCCTTTAGATGATGAGCTATGGCGAACGATAAGACACTGAAGGCATTATCAGGTCCTAGAGAATTGCGGATGAACTCCCAGCAAAATTCGCTGAGTTTCGGAAGATCGCAACGGATCGCCCACGAGAAGAGCTCAAGAACGTTGTCGCAAGTGATACCGAGGGGACGCTCGCTCTTGTAGAGGAAATCAATGAGAGCGAGGAGGACGTCCGAACGACAATCTCCTAGCCTCACACAATCTGCGGTAGTTTCACGCATGCCTGCGAACGAAGAGGTAAACTTTAGTTACTGGAAGTATGATGGTCGTAGTTGTGAAATCTCCGGAGTACGAAGCGATTCACAACAACGAGAGGCAGAGGAATCCGTCGCTATGAGGAAATGAGACTGCATCGCCGGTGATGAAGAGGCAGGCCCCGCTCACCCGAGGAAAACATGCAGCTGAAGTATTCGCTTGAAGCCATGAGAACGAGCTTATGGCACTTGATTCCGTCCGACGAATCGCTCGGTAGTAACTCCACATCACAGAATCGACCGGCGAGCCGGTGTTCGTAAAGCCTATCTCCTAGAGTCGGCATGGCTGCAACGCAAATGATCCAGGATGTTAAGTCGGTCTCATGTGCATACGCTACTCAGATGTCCGCAGAAGAGTACGCCTTTCGACAAAATTGCGAGGACACTCTCGAGCCGAATATTCGAAGTTGCGGCAACATGTACTGGGTGGGCGAGCACGTGAACTACACTTGCAGCTTTCCTTCCCGCATGGGGGATAAACTTGAAAAATCAAGAGCTCCAGCTCGATCGACCGCGGATAACTGCGCGAGAGACATCTGTTACTGCTGCTGCTTTCGTCGAACACTCTCAGAGTTGAGCATTAGAGTCCCTCGACTCGGACTATTTTATCGGTCATCCCCTCATCACGGCAGCCCATGCTCTCGCCTATGTCTTGGCGGAGCAGTGCCACCTCACGATTTCCTTTTTCCGTGTGAACGTCGACGTGAGGACGAAAAGATCACGGGCGTGAAAGGCTTCCCTCCAAAAGCATCCGGCATCCAAACCTTATTCGATCCTGTATCGGACAAGCCGAATATCGGAGGTCTCCGATCGTCGAGCTGCCGGCGAGGGGCTGTGCCCTGCGAGATGCCACACTTTCTGCGAGCGTGACCTCGAAGTTAGGCTTCTTGGCACTCCGGAGAGAAAGCAAGCTCCGATGGCTCATCGGGAAAGGATTCGCGTCCGCACCGCGCAAAATTGAAGCGGCGATATCTAGGCAAGCCGCGGAAAGTGGTGCCGCGGTCGATCTCCGAGAGCTGTTGGTCGGCTCGCGCACTGATCCTCACCATTTTCCCCCACGCTAACATTCAATTCACTCGTTAATCGCTTGCCACATCGGTACCATTTGCTGACAAATCGGATTTCTGATCCTGATCATGGATCGAATCTGCGGAACCTGATGGGTGCTCGGAACAGAGGGACCCGTTTTCGGGAACTCACGGAAAACATTTGGTGTGTGAGAGGCTTTGTTCAGCCCCCTCCTCTCCGCGGATATTTTCCGGAAAAGGATTTCACGATATCAGCGGGGTGACAAGGAACACGATCATACTCGTGCCCGACGGTGTTTACGTCGTCTGCTATTTAGGCGAGGGGAAGACCGCATTATAAACAGCGGGACCTCAGAGGATCGCAACGGAGAGAGAGAGGAGCCTTCGCACGTAGATGAAGTCGATCATCCGTGTAATATACACAGCCTCTTTTTCCTTTCCTTCGATCGCTCAGGCCTTCGAGGCCTCGATCACATATCGAATAGCTGATCAGGAGCTTCTCTCGCTGATTACTAGCATGTTGGCTTCGGGAACCTGAATCGGGGACCATCCATGGAGGAGCGGCATTCTTTTCGCTCGATGATCGGGGAAGTCGCATCGAGTGAAAAGATGTTTGCCATTTCCGACCGAACCTGGTTTCCTTCGAATTTCGCCCCCACGGGGCTCTCGAGTCGAATCAGAGTCTCATCGAAGATCGTGTCATGCAAGGGAACCTGTAGCAGGCTACGAGCCAAACAGCACGCACCACTCACCCGTCCCTTTGACCACCTCCGGCAGCGGGCCGGAACCCTCGCTGCTGCTGTACATCTGGTTCAGGGTTCATATGGTATTTCATCCTGGGATACGTTTCTGAGTCCGATACGTTCGTGGATGTTCTAGACCCTGCTTTGTCGACTCCGACTTCCGTAGGAAATCGCAATTCTCCGATGCTCTATTCTCAAACGACGGGATGGACGCGAAGATGGAGTTACACGAGAGATTCGACCAAACTTTTTCGGATGCTAACGTGCATTAGCTGTTGAGATTGCAAGATTGAAGTGCGACTGAAACCAACTAGAGTCATAGTTCGGGGAGTCGACTCTGAGGTCACAGACGGGGGGAGCGAAACTACGCTGTGAGAGGAATCAGACGCCTCTCCTGAGCTCCTGAGAACGCAGCGGTCAACGTTTCTCACCCCGGAATGGGCCCGAGTCCATCGAGGGCCAGGCCTGAGAGCGCTCGCCGATGAAGATCATAAGGCGGTGATCTCATCATCTGTATGGAAGCTGTCCATTCAATGCTGCAGCCGATGGCTCATTGTCATCGCTGACAGCTCGCTTATGTATGTAGATAAATCGGGTCCACACACTTGGTCCGCGGATCCGCTACGGAATCTCAGAGCACGTCGCGTCCCTACTGACGCTGAGCTCAGTCAATTGATTGTCGTGTCTCGCGAATATGTGCGAAATATAGAGCTCCGCTCCGAGCATCTTACAGGCTTCCCGGAGTCAAATCCATTCCCCGATTACTCCAATTCTGGAGATCTGCTTGTGCTCGCCCTAAAGTTTACTCCTTCAGAGCAGAATCAAGACGATATACAGCTGCAGCTGAACTTACCGATCCTCGAGCACGAAACTCAGGGTGTATACCCCGAAATAGAGGAGAATCCTCATCTGACAGTATTTTTTGGGATACCAGCTCGACCGCCCTCCCGCGGAATCAACGATCATGCCGTCCTCAGGGCAGAATTCCGGTTGTTGACGAAGTGATCCTTGCGAACATTTATCCCGGCGGAGCGAGACATCAGAATAATCAAGTGAAGCATGTCGAATATGAATAGGTTTTATACTCCGGCTGTGTTCTTGAAGCCTCTGTCGGAGTCATTCCCTAAGGACTCGTCAGCGAAAGTAGGGTTGCGACAACAACAAGTCTGGACCTAGAGGAAACTAAAAGAAACCATTCTCGAGGTGGCGTGCGAGGAAATAAAGCAGCCGTAAGGCATCAAGATTCCTAGCTCTTTCGGGGGAGCTTATCCAATGGTGGAAAGGAAAATCACCTTTGCCTCGCGAAACTGCCGACTGCTACGTTTGGAATGACACTTCAGGGAGTCCTGAGCACAGTCGGAGACTCCGGAGGGGGTCCTGCGCTGCGAAAAAGTCCGGAACCGCTGATCGAGCCGATCGGAAGAAGTCTTCTCGATCACCGATTTCTTGTTCAAAGAGATGCCAGACTTGAGTGACTACTAACTCAATCGGTGAAAAGCTGCCAAGTCTCCAATTCGAATTTTTTTCCCTGATCGACCGAGGGAAGCAATCGATCCTCCGACCCATTTCTCCCGTCCTCGCTCTTCTGCGAACGATGTCTTCGGATAGCAGGATTTCGGGAGCTCAGAGGATTCCCGCAGATTCATAATGAAAATCCTCAGTCCTATGTGGCGAACGGGCATTGCAATTGTTGAAGGGCGGTCTAGTCACCAGAAATACTTTCGCATTCCCTGAAGGTCTGCTCACATTGAATTTCAGGGTTTCGAGCTGAAACAGCCAGGAAACATCATGGAGGTGACTAGAATTTCCCACGGTCCACACTGGCCGACGGGACTCGATCGGAGACCTCAGGGCTTAAATGGAGGCAACTCGATCATTCTCGTTGAATATGGAAACATCCAATAATTGGGAGAACTGCCAATCCCCCGTATGCTTCGGGATTGACATCCTTGGATTCAGCTGCAGCGATCGAATCGAATTCCGCGAAAAGATACGGAGCGTCTGTGAAGTCACTAGTCCTATCCAGACCCAATCTGACAGTTTGACATCGATATTCGGGTCAAACCAAAGCCTTAATCTAGGAGTTACTGCATACGATGGATTAGAATGTAGTTCCCGGTGTTTGAACTCCGATCTGAAACTCGAGAGACGATTTTCCGCGACGAAAATTCCAGTCTCCCGACGATGTTTCTCGTCCGCGCCCGCAGATTCGAGAAGGATCCAGAGGGCTCCGAGGGAAAGGGTATATAAGCGAAGCGCGCGAGCGGAGCGATCACAGTACACATTCGACTCGCCTTGAGCGCGAACCACTGACTTAAGCCAAGAGGTTCAAACGTTCTCTCGAGTTCTGCCTGTCCTGCGATCTGCTAGTTGTTCTCAGTGAAGAGTACTCCGGAGTTGGATCCCGTCAAAATACCATGGCGTTCAATGGAAGCTCATGCTGTCAGCGTGCCAGGGAGCACCCGCTCGTCATGTGGGCCCCCTTGAGCAGCGAGCTCGAACCCTCATTGTCACTCATCAGCTGGTTCGACGATCAGATGGCAAGGATGCAAGGGGATTTGGCCCAGAACAGATTCTTCGATGTTCCTGAAGTTGGCCGCATCGATTTCGACCCTCGCAGGAGATCGCGACTCTTCGATGCTCTGTTCTCCAACGACGCCATCGACACGGCGATGAAGTTCCATGAGAATCCCAACAAGAACCGTGTTGAATGTCAAGTGAGCACCGGATGCGGAGATTTCTTCCGGCCGGAAGACATCGAAGTCAATGTGAAAGACCGGAACGTCGAATTTAAAGCTCGCCGCGAACAGAAGTCCGAAGACGGTCATAACTACACGGTCAGGGAAGTTCGTCGCGTGTTCTCTGTTCCCGAAAACGCCGAAGTCGACAAACTTCAAGCCGAGATGGGTCCGAACGGAAAAGTGATGCTCACTGCTCCATTGCTGAAGCCGAAACCGATCGAGAACAAACCGAAAGGACCTGTGCCGATCAAGATCAACAGGAAGTGATCTCATCGTCGACTCCATGGGTACATCTCGAATTCGCGCTTAGTGTTCCCGAAAATGACTTCCTCTAAATATCAACCGTACCCTAATCTGACAGTGTGTGTCTAGAGTACAGCGCGAGGAGTTTACTTGGACCCTGCATCCCGATATAACTTGGATCGCGAGTGAAGCCTGTATCATGTTAGGAAAGTCTATAATAGAACAATATGCAGAACCACCATGGACGACGTGATCTCAAGATGAGTGTAATATCATTCGCTCAGTCCACATTCAAATAATAAAGTGCAGTCAGTATTTTCATGCGAGCTTGAGAGCCTTGGTTTTCGATTCCCGACAAGAACACCGTTCATGGCCTAGCATCCTCAAAAAACGTTCGTTCGAAGAACGTGTTCAATACGGGACACCGCGTCTCGGGTAGACGCCTCTCCAATACTCGAGATCCCCTCAGAACGTACATGATGGAAATCCACGACTTTAATGAATATTTCTCCTTCAGAGGAGAGGGAAGGCTTGAGAGCGGGATGGGGAGATACCGAGAGCGAAGGCATATGATCCGAATCGTGCTTGCGATTTGGTGTGACCTGGCATCACAAGGAGGGAAGGGGTCATCCTGTTGAACAGGATAACATCTCCTAAGAACAGGACCTGTTCTGAGGAGATGAACTCTTTCAGGAGATAAATAGAGAAAGGACTGTATTATCGTCGTCTGAATCAAGAAGGTCTTCAGAACTCGGTAACTCCGTGTCATCGTCTTTGATATCGAACCTGGGAAGCAACCAATGGGTGGCACGTCGTCGGACGCCCTCCACATTATTCACAAGTGATGGATGATCATAGTGGGTGCGAGAATAGGAGAGCATTACGATAGGTTAGGGATGACGGACTTCGATGCAAACAGAGATGGCGGTCGCCTTCCTTCACGATGGGGTCGGGTTTCCGCTCAGGTTTCCCCACTGAGCTCATAATGGAAGGGACCTGAGACGCTAGGTTTGGGAGTTGTAGGACATCCAGGCCGATGAGCATGACGATACGAGGTGAGCGGTCTCCTAAGCTCTTCGAGGGTGCCATGCGGGTACGCAGTAACAATCGGAGTTGAGGATTTTGCAGCAGGTTTGATGTGAGGGCAATTTCCCGATGCTTGGCTTGGATCATGTACCCAAAACTGAAAATCGTCAGTGAAATTGAGGGAGAGAGTCAAACGCCGCGGTAAAAGACGCATCTTGATTTCTTTCGGAGTGTATTGCGACTGAATTTCTCGGCCCCAAAAAGTCCAAGCTTCGATTTGGACTTCGACAACTCGACCCGGCTTGCGGGGCAACTCGAATGTTTCGTACTCGCAAGCCATATTCATTGGAGGATGCGGCTAAGGAATGTGATATCCCGGGGAGAGAGTTATCTATTAGGCGAGTCTTCGACGAGAGCGAGAATTGTTACCGATATCCGAGCTAGTTGGGCGGCGTGTTCTCGTCAGACTACATCGCTCAGTGGCACCAAGATGAGCGAGAACTTGCGATCTACTGCGCGTCCCGAGCAGGGAAGGCAAGAGGAAGGAAAGAACCTCAATCCGCAATTACGGCTGTCGACTGTTGGAATGCGATGCAAGAAAGCCGTAAGCAGAGGGAGGAGGAGGACGGCCGAAATATACGACGAAGATATAGACCTCCGTACGAATCAACCAATCTTCAAAGATCTAGAATTCCATCGATGCGACCAGAAGAAGCGGTACGAGTGCATCCTCCGCATCGATACGTCAGGGAAATTGAACGTCAACAACATCAAGCTTGAGAGCGACGGTGTCGTCGTATCGATTTTAGCGACCAGTGAATTCAAAACCACGGACAAAAGCGTTTCGCATGAAATCCATCTGTCTCTGCCGGCTCCAATGTGGTGCGATTTGGAGAATCTTCGCGGACTTCTGTCACCAGATGGCCTTCTGAAGATCACCATCCCTTACGCAGCCGGGAAACCGCCATCGAGGCGATCGAGCAGAATTGTACAGCTTCCGACACGGAGGCTTTGAGAATAAATCTTCTGAGTCCTCAGCTGTCCCACGGTTGATTTCACCCCCGAGGAAGGAAAAGGGAGGGTCCAGAGTCCCGAGCCTTCCTTCGCTAGCTGCTTCAAATCTCAAACGAGACGACTCGAGGACAGTTCGTTCCAGACCGAAGTTACCGAACCTATGCTTCTCAGACTTCTTGATTCCCTTCATGGGACAGTCCGATCCAGAACTTTCATTCGATTGCTCGTGAAGCATCCATGATTCCCCGAAGACCAGTTCCTTGAATGGTAATGAGTCTGGTTGTCGAAACCAAGGAATCAGATAAATCGATATCTAGATGAAGTCTGATATCTAGATCACCACATTGGCAAACATTTGATCTGCCGATCGATATTCTACTACACTTTCTCCATTCGATTGGCAACGATCAGCGTTCTGGTGGCAAGCGAATTCTCGCCGCTCGAGGTTTCCGCAGACATTCGGCACACAGACTCGAGGGAGAGCTCAAGCCCGGATAGATCGAGCCGCAAGAAAGAAGCAACGATGGCCCCCACGAGTAAAGAAGAAAGCGACCAGCATACTCCAATCGGAGCCGCTGCACTTTCGGAAGGAGCGAATGCCTCTGCTTTCCCTGTTGATGAGTACCCCTTCGTTCGGAGGGAGATCTACGGAGACAAGCACGTCTTCCTCGTGAGTCTCAATCTCCCTCAAATGCCTTACTCGAAAGATGTATTTATCAGCGTTGACGGAAGAAGCGTTCAAGTGCACGCAAATCTCAACCTGGCGTCATCTGATGGACTGCGTACTATCGGCCACAGAGTACGAATTCAGCATACGCTACCAGACGATTGTGATCCCTCGAGTCTGCGCGCAGGGTTGACACCTGACGCTCGCGTCATCGTGGTGGCATCGCGCATGATTGAGTAATTCCCTTTGACTGGAGAGCTCCTCGGCACACAGCTCGGTTAATAAATCCCCAGCTGTTCCCTGGACATGACGTGATTTTTCCATGCATTTGATGCTTATCACCTTCCCGCAAATGGAGCCCGATACGACTAAGGTAATCGGTATCGGAATTTTATTCCCAGAATCCTGACGAAGGTGAGCACAACTTCCAGCCCCGTAGCTCGGACAAACAATAAGCTCCGTTCAACAACGTTAATTTAGGCTAGAACAGGAAGAAAGAAAACTGGCGAAGCACTCGGAAATCTGAAGCGTAAAAACAACACAAAGCAAAGATTTTTACATCGAGGATCTACCTCAAAACGGATTCTCTCCCTCGACTGACTACGACCGGGGTCAGCGAGTCTCTCTCGGAATATCCTGTACGTCAACCCGTCTAGATACATATCGAATTCCGCCCAGTTACAAAGCTTATCGGATTAATCGACTTCTTCGACTGTGGGTCCGCCTTGCGGAGCTTTTCCGTCTTGGTACAACTTCGTGACGAAGGGTCGACAAAACTGCTCGAGGTCTTTCCTACGGCTTTCGAATTCTACGGTCTCGGCGAGCTGGTTCGAGTCCAACCATTGGAGGGTCTCTCGGATTTTGCTCAACACCGAGTTGCGATCTGACTCAGAGATTTTGTCCTTGATCTTGTCGTAGTCTCCGTCGAAAGTACCCTTGACACCGAAGCAGTAGCTTTCCAGAGCGTTCTTCGCGGCGATTCTCGCCTTTTGCTTATCGTCTTCATCCTTGAACTTCTCGGCGTCCCGGACCATTTTATCGATGTCTTCCTTACTAAGACGTCCCTTGTCGTTCGTGATTGTGATCTTGTTTTGTCTTCCGCTCGACTTATCCGCAGCAGAAACGCTCAGGATTCCGTTGACATCGATTTCGAACGACACCTCTATCTGAGGAATCCCTCGGGGCGCCGGAGGAATGCCTGTCAGGTCGAACTTGCCGAGGAGATTGTTGTCTTTCGTCATGGCTCGTTCGCCCTCATAGACCTGGATGGTCACAGCTGGTTGATTGTCGGAATACGTCGTGAATACTTGGGTCTGCTTCGTTGGCAGAGTGCTGTTCCGACTGATCAGCGTCGTCATGACTCCGCCCGCCGTTTCGAGACCCAACGACAGCGGCGTCACGTCCAACAGGAGCAAATCCTGGACAACTTCAGATTTGTCTCCGCTGATGATGGCGGCTTGAACTGCGGCGCCGTACGCGACGGCTTCGTCTGGATTGATCGACTTGTTCAACTCTTTGCCGTTGAAGAAATCTTGCAGAAGTTTCTGGATCTTCGGGATGCGTGTGGAACCGCCCACCAGCACGACGTCATTGATTTTGCTTTTGTCCATTTTAGCATCGCGCAATGCTTTCTCTACCGGCTCGAGCGTCGAGCGGAACAAATCCGAGCAGAGCTCTTCGAAGCGAGCCCGGGTGAGAATCGAATAGAAATCGACTCCTTCGAAGAGGGAGTCGATCTCAATGGAAGCTTGCGTGGAGGACGAAAGCGTTCTCTTGGCTTTCTCACACGCTGTCCGGAGCCGTCTCAGCGCGCGTTTATTAGAAGACAAATCTTTCTTCTGTTTCCGTTTGAACTCCTCGACGAAATGATTCACCATTCGATTGTCGAAGTCCTCACCGCCGAGATGGGTGTTGCCGGCCGTGGATTTGACTTCGAAAACACCTTCGTCGATGGAGAGAATCGAAACGTCGAACGTCCCGCCACCGAGATCAAATATTAACACGTTACGCTCTCCGGCGTGGGTGCCTTTCTTGTCCAAGCCGTAGGCGATAGCTGCGGCCGTAGGTTCGTTGATTATCCGGAGAACGTTCAGTCCGGCAATGGTCCCGGCATCTTTGGTGGCCTGCCTCTGGGAATCGTTGAAGTACGCGGGGACGGTGATAACCGCATCCTTCACCGCGCCGCCGAGATAAGCTTCAGCGGTTTCCTTCATTTTGACAAGCACCATGGAACTGATCTCCTCGGGGTTGAATGTTTTCCGTTCACCTTTGAATTCCACCTGGATCTTCGGTTTATTGCCATCCCTGACAACTTTGAACGACCAGTGTTTCATGTCACTCTGCACGGCCGCGTCATCGAACCGTCTCCCGATTAGACGCTTAGCGTCGAAAACCGTGTTCTCCGGGTTCATGGCGACCTGATTGATGGCGGCATCGCCGATGAGTCTCTCCGTGTCGGTGAAGGCAACGTAAGATGGGGTTGTGCGGTTTCCCTGGTCGTTAGCGATGATTTCCACTTTCCCATGGCGGAAAACACCAACACACGAGTAGGTCGTTCCGAGATCTATACCGATTGCTGGAGTTTTCATGTCTGATCGAGTTGTAGAGCGCTAGACAACTCAGCTCCCAAGACAGCTGCAACAGTTCACTGTTCGCGCTCTTTGCACGTTTTGCGCCGTCCAGCACACATAATACTTTATATGTGGAGGGCAGCGCCACCTGGCCGCTTTGGTCAGAGTCGAGAATACTCGCCGCGAATGTTCTGTCGAGTTGTGTACGCTCGCTGGCGACAGCGAAGTGTAGGCGGATGAAGTCACTCGCAAGCTGTTCACTTTGGCCACCGCTCACGACTCACGACCCGGGACACACGCCGCTGCGATGACTCACACGCAAGACGCCGAATGACTCTTGTTTACGTGTTCTGAGCAAGCGCTCGGTTCGTCCAACTCAACCTAGCCGCGCGGTTCGGGAATCAATGAAACCTAATCAATCTCCCGGTCACTCGAAGACTATCATAGTTGCATGGATAAGTCCGGCTGTGGCTGAATCGTCCTCTCAATTTCAACACAATGAGTGAGCTTGATCATTCCCACGAGCTTGAATATTAAGGCTCACTCTGAGGGACAGCAATCGAGGGGGTGGTAAATGGAAGAATGACTTCTTCCCTGCTCTTCTTCCGGACAAATTGTTGAGGCGCGCAGCGACTCCCTCGGAACCTCGAATCGCCTCGGTGTCTTATGCAGCATATTTTCGATTCATCGCCTCGACGACTGCGGAGCCCTCTCCGGATGACATTCGAAATTCATGATACTGCACGTGTGCTCGTGTAGACGACTTGTAGAATCTGAAGTCTGGGAGGATGGAACAACTCCGGTTGGAGAAGCGACGTAGGTGCTGAACGTTGACCTCTCGGACGTCCGCAATTTGATGCTCCACGATCCAATTGCAGCGGGAACAACCGATAAAGCAACGTCAGAGCGACCATCGGCTATGCTGCGGGATCACGGTCGCGATCCAGTCAGAGAGAGATATTTCGCGGTTGCTCTTTTTCGGGTGTGATAGAATCGCACTGGAAGCTCTCTGCGTCGGGGGCTCAATTCAATTCAATTTGTAGACTTTTTAGTCGGGATAAAGGGTGAAACATGGATGCGCCTGGAGACGCGCCACGCGAATAAGTTATTTACATGATTAGTTCGTGCGATGATCCTGGACTTGATGATGACTCTCGAACGTGGACGGTTCGGACGAACAGTGAAGAATAGGTCCCGCAGTGGGGATGACATGATTCTTCTCTTCAGGGCACGGTCGTCTGCACTGTGGTGGAGATCCTCAATGAAGGGAGCAGTTTGGAGATCGACTCTCGGCTAACCCGGCGATTGCGGCTCCATTGTAAATCTCCCCGAAAGGAGGCACGACGGATTCGACGGAACTCGATGGAGTTTGACCTGACTTCATCTTGCGGACACCCCCATTGAACACTGGCTCGTTCGAGCTTCGATTCTTTCGAAAAGCTCCTCTCCGTTCCTTCCGCATGTGCTGTTCGGGAATCTAACCCGGTACCGGTAACGGCGGATGACACTCTTGAGGCTGGATATTGTTGTTTCCTAAGGCTGTCTACCGCCCGCCCTCAAAGCATGAAACTCTCATGCGTCGAGAAATGAGGGAAGAACTCACGGCGAGGTCTCGCTAGAAAAATGAAGACGCACAATTTTGCAAATACGGAAGCGGAAACATTTATTAACGCGCGGTATTTTCAAGAAATGCAATTCTTTGCGCATCTGATCGCGAAACTAGGGTGATCTGCATTCACTTCCATACGGAGTGATCGATGACGTGTGATACTCTAGTCAGACGCGCGAAACATGCCGACGAGCAAGAAAATATTCGTCGCTTGTCGGGTGTCAAATGGGATTCCCTACATTCGTAGCACGGATTCACTGCCTGTTGATTTTGATCGGCACTGGCCCATCTACTTTACTCTCGATGGGCTTCGGCTCCAACAACGGGGCGGAAAGCATCACTTTCCCGCTGGGACCCATCTCGGCGTGAAGTTTGTCGACCGCTGCATTCCCAGGAACTCGGAAAACGCGTCGGACTTCTCGCACAGTGTAGTTGTGACCGTCCTCCGATTTCTGTTCCCGGCGAGCTTTGAATTCGACATTGCGATCCTTGACATTAACTTCGATGTCCTCTGGTCTGAAGAAATCTCCACAGCCGGTGCTCAGCTGGCATTCCACTTGATTTGTTTTCGGATTCTCGTGGAATTTCATCTCGGTCTCTATCGCGTCGTTCGAAAAAAGAGCATCGAAGAGTCGTGATCTTCTTCGAGGGTCGAAATCGATGCGGCCGACCTCGGGAATGCCGAAGAAACTGTTCTGGATCAGATCCCCTTGCATTCGGGAAAGTTGATCATCGAACCAGCTCACCAGAGACAATGAGGGTGCGATCTCGCTGCTTGGGGGTGCCCATATCGCGAGGGGAGTTTCCCCAGCACGTTGACGGCACGAGCATCCTGTGCAAGACATGATCACTTGTATGAGAGAAATTCACTATTGACGTGGTTAATGAATACACTCGCGGAAATCCTCCGGTGATTCGCCTTCGAGTCACAGATGTGTGTAAGCGAGGAAAGTCGTCAGCTGACTATGTCGGCTCTGTTCGCGCGCTCAGTTTATATACCCTTCCCCTCGGAGCTCTCTCGGGTTTTCTCGATGATTCTCAATTCTACCGGTGCCTACGAGGAACGTCGTGGGACAAGCCGAATGCTGCGAAACGGGGTGAATCTGAAGAGAAGGGAATCACTGATGCTCGAATCGAATCGCCGCCGTTCCCGAATTGATTGTCGAATTCAATTTTTTTGTCAATCTCAAAGCTCTCCAGGATGATTTTATTTCTGTGGAGTTCTGAATATAGCCGGGAATGTTGAACATGACAAGGGGAGTAGAAGATTCCCCTCTTGATCGGGCCCTTGAATCCGTGACAGCCTCATCATCCGTGGGTGGTGATTGGTGATCAGTGATCAGTGATCAGTGATCAGTGATCAGTGATCAGTGATCAGTGATCAGTGATCAGTTATCACTTATCACTGATGACGTCCTTCCGCTCTGGAAGGCTCTCGAGAAATAGCCATTCGATTTTATCAACAAAAGTCGCTAGACGAGCTCTTCGGCCGCTCTTCAAAACTATTTCGAAGTGAAGACACCCCTGCATATTGCGCTGCGGACAACGAGATAGGTTTTCCACTGAAGGAGAAATCTCATCCCCCACAATCAACCCGGTTCAGCGGGAACGGGGGTCTTCCGGGTCTGAGACTTGGTCGAACATTTACGCTCACCCGTGGAAGATACCGGATTAGATGAGTGCATGGATTGAGGAAGACCGTTTCCGAGAAATTCCGGGCATGCTGAGGAGAAACATCAAATTAAAGCCTTACAGACCATATTGTCGATCGGAAAAATGGAGCATTGATGACACGGAGCTTGCCAGACTATTCCCGAAGCTACTTCCCTCACCAGAGCTTCGATGGGAGGAACTGAAGAAGCCACGAAGCTTAGGTCACGCGGCGCGGTAGAATCGTCTCTCGAATTCAAGGGAAATGCCGAGAAGAATGAGCTTCTCCTGAAAGATTATTCGAGGATCTCCAAAACTCAGAGTTCGAATACGCCGTCGTACCTGCAATCCTTCTGAAAGAACGCGTGCAGACGGAACCGATTCATGTTTCTTCCGCGAGATCTGTCTGTGCGTTGTACATAAGAAGCTTTCAGATGATGAAAGCTCTCGATCTTTCTGGATCGTTCAGTCCTTGCCGATCGATTGGACTGGCTCTCACATGTTGTTGACATGTGGTCTCACTAGATGTTGTGATAGCAGTCTCGAGTTTCAGATGTCGAGACTGCATGAGTCCTTCAACAACGGAGCAATCAATACTTCGCATCCACACCGAACATGGGCGCCCTCTCCTTCATGAGGCGATAGTCCTCAAGAAAATAGTCCTCACCATCATCTGGTTCGGAAGGATCGTGTAGAAGTGTAGACCTTCTGCACGAGCTGACGTCGGATATCTTTGGATGAGAACCTCGATCGAACCAGTCCATCGTATGTGGCTGGAAGACTCTCCAATGAGCCAGATTATTCCACGAGCCGCTCACCGTAAGTGGGAGGAGCCCGCTACCAGGCTCCAGAACGACCTCGGACGACCGCACCTGGGCTTGTTGGTAAGAGCCTGATTGCGGAGGGCCGATCGGGTGCGGGGGAAGTGCGACTTGAGCGGGAGAGCTGGCTGAGGTGGAATCCACGGTGTGGGAGAACGTCCCGCTTGGGAAAGATCGTTGGGCTGGAGCGGATATCCCGGTTGGAGAGGAATTCCGGTCGAGAAGCGGACCCAAGTTGCCGGGCGCGAGCGTCCTTCATATTATCTATCGTGATCTGGAATCAGAGAGCACTTTCTATTGAATCTCGATGACACCGGAATAATCCGGACACCTCCTCGATCATTGTTCCAAGACAGCTTCCAAGTGGGAGGTCGCGGCCGTGGGAGAATTACCCTGCGACTACACGCCTTGTGCACAAGTGATCTCGGAGTGACGTGTACCTGACACTGTTCAAGTCAAGGAAGATTACACGAAGAATTCCGCCCCTAGCTCCTCTCATCAAAGTGTCGCTTGGCGCGGACAACCGAATAACAGAGTCAGATGTTGGGCCTCTTCTGAAGTATGGCATCCAAAGCGATAACGGTGGGGATCATGATCATGGCTGGGTCCACGGCTATTTTCGATGTGGTCACTCGGGAAACTCCAAGGATTCACCGAGCTGACCACTGAAAGGTCGGAACTGCTCAGACTTTGATTCGCCGAGACGTCATCTCACGTCAGGCTGTAGAAGACTTGCGAAAGGAATCAATGAGAGTCATCCGATGAATGGAATCTCTGCATAATTGTGTCCCGGAGACTTCGTTGGTGCGTCGCGGTTTGAATGAGTGTCGCCTTCGAATCTTGTTTCGATCCGTTTCCCCAGGATCGATGAGATCGATGATTGAGGATGACTCTCGAGCTGACTTCGAAACCTTCAAGTTGCCATTCGAATGCATTGACGGCGTCGAGTGCATCGCCTGTCGCACCGTTGCATGGCAACCCTTCTCAATTCATCGAATGATTTCTCATCTTAGAATTAGCTCAGCCCAATCGGAATCCACTCTCAAGCTAGACGCATCGCAGACCTTGCTCGTCGCTCAAACGACGACATCATTCGAACTCTAGTTTCGCTTATTAAGCTAGGAGTGAACTCATGGCTCAGGAGCGTGCCGGGAAACGCATACCCAATGACCTGAAACCGTCGGAGAGAGCGGCAACCCTATGGGACTTCCTCTTTCGCGGTACGTGTCTAGTCTTCGGTATACAGACTGGATTCGCGAAAAAACTGTGGCTGGACAGGATGGTTCTCGCATTCTGGCTGATGCAGCTAGGTTCTACGGCTTTCACAGTACCAAACTATACGAGGAGAAGCCTCGCGGAGCTACAAGGTCCCTGCAGCCTGTGCGACATGATCATAATCATTTACTGTGCTTTATCGTCGATGACGGTGCTCTATACAGCACTCCGAGTGCGGATTTTCAGAGACACGGTCGAAGCTCTTTTACGGAGGGAGGGGCGTGCCTTCGGAGACGTCACATTCAATATCGGGTGCGCCTTTGCCTTCATCGCATGTCAGCTCCACGTTCTTTCGAGGGTGCGAGTGCGAGGGGATGCCGTCGTCTTCCAGTTTACCTATATTGTGAACCATGTGGTATTTTTCGCGTGTGTCTCAATAATTTCGGACATTGTTTGCCGGATGATTGACGATCAGCGACACATAGCGGAGGCTTTGCATGGAGCGTACGTGGACGTCCCCGACGTGATTGCGAAGAAATGGGATCTGCGGAAACGAATAAGGGCCACGAACTTTGTTTTCGCCCATGTTCTGTCATTGATCTATGTCCTGATTCTTTTCATGATTCTTTATATTCCCACCAAACTACACACAGAAGGAAAGTATCCGCTGCGGAGTCATCTCCCCATGGTGGGTTTCATACTGCAGGTCGCTCAGCTCTTCGTCTTGGCTGGGCGATGCACGGCTTTCAGGAATTTGTGCGTGGAAACCGACCGATTGATTCTGTTGAAAAACGGATACTTTTCCAGAGAATCTCATTCCGATGTGCCCGCCGTGCTCCGATTCAATGACGGATGGGACGCCCTGAAAATCGGCTACTTCACTCACTGTGTTGAGAATTTCGTCAAGTTTCTAGCCTCGTGCCTAACGTACGCTGCTGTCGCTCTTCAGTTCGATTACAGGATCCTCCGCACGTTATCAGCCTTGAGCAGAGTCGAAACGCTCTCACCGTGATTCTATCGGTTCAAGGAGTCCTCTGAGGGGATCTGAGCTGAGCCTGACGGTGGACGCTGTGCTTCATATTCAATACCGAGTATCCATCGGGTACGGAGCGCGCTCACTCAAAAAGCTCATGAATCGAAAACAACTCACTCAGGCGCCCGTGTGCTAACGGTTCCCTGGCCGGTTTTCTGTGCGGAGCTCCGAACCCCCGAAATACAACGCCAACAAAACGAGTCAATGAAGGATGAGTAGGACCCCGCGGCGGAAGACCCGCCCGTGCGAGAAGATGAAACTCGTTCAGGAGCTTCCGGCGAATATGAGTCATAATCGGTCGAAATCAAAGAATTTCGTGGGACGGAACGAATTTCCCGCGAAACTTGGAGAGAATTACTACTGTTCCGAAATGACGGTTTCGAGCTGACCAATGAGAACTCGCGGAGTTTCGACTTCAATATTATATTTATTGGATTTTATCAATGATTTCACGGTGATTTGCCTTCGTACAAAAAAGGAAAATGAGATGACGCGCTCGTGGCACGATGGAGATCAAACTTTGACCACTCAATTCGCCTTAAATATTCAATCATTCAGGGGTGCCCACTCGTCAGCACCTGAACATACGTCCAGCGACTCGCGATACTGATCCATTCATTCATGCGTGTTCACGATCTATTGATTTTGATTGGCACGGGAGTTTTGGCCTTGTTCTCCAGGGGTTTCGGCTTCAATAGCGGAGCTGACAGCATCACCTTCCCGTTCGGGCCCATTTCGGCGTGGAGTTTCTCGATTTCAGCAGTTTCGGGAACCGGAACAACTCGACGGACTTCCCTGATCGTGTAGCTGTGGCCATCCTCAGACTTTTCCTCTCGTCGGGCCTTGAATTCTAGGTTGCGATCTTTCAAGTTGAGCTCGATGTCTTCTGGTCTGAAGAAGTTCCCGCAACCGGTACTCAGCTGACATTCGACCTGGTTCTTGTTGGGGTTTTCGTGGAACTTCATTTCTGTGTCGATGGCGTCGTTGGAGAACAGCGCATCGAACAGACGCGATCTCCTTCGAGGACCGAAGTCGATGCGACCCACCTCAGGGCAATCGAAGAATCTGTTCTGGATTAGATCTCCTTGCATGCGGGACAGCTGATCGTCGAACCAACTCATGAGTGTCAGTGAGGGCTGCAGCTCACTGCTCGAAGGCGCCCACATGGCAAGCGGATGATCACGCTGACAGCACGACATGTTTGCTACTAGAGTACACGAAGTTTGAAGCTTGAAACGCTGAGACGAACACGACTCGCATTCGGCGCAAGCTAAGTCTCGAATGTGACGGTCCGGCTCGCGCGCCTCGTTTAAATACCCTCTCCCATTGAGTGTCTGGATCATTCTAGACAGTCCCTGCATCGCTGGGAAGCTTCCTGAATGAACTGGCCTTTTCCGCAACAAAGATTATCGGAATCCATTTTTACCGGCATTGATTAGCTTGTGCTTTGGTCCGAGATAATTTTCCAGAGAAGCTCGAGGTCAGAGTTGAGCGAATCGAGACTCGAGATCCGACTTGCTAGCCTGGCAAGGGAGTCGATCATCGGATGGATCGGGGTGTCCGAATATGGTCGCTACCTGCTCGTTCGTGAGTAAGATTGCGACACGGGCCGGAACGACGTTGAGTTTCTCACCTGGATTGAGGATGCTCTCACAGGACGGAGGCCGACGAAATTCAATCTATTGCTGATTCTCCAACCCACTTGAATGTCCGATTGGGCTTGAGTTCCGATCCCCAACGGGGCTGAGGTCTAAGGTAGTGCGATAAGGGGTCAAGTTTCCACATCCAGTGCATGCTCCGTGCTTGCCGACTGCCGAACTGACTACAGCATGCGGACGTCAATCGTCAGCCGGAAGGGTATTGCGATAAGCCATGCTAAACAGGGAGGTGAATTTTCGCGGCGATCACGATTTTTCCGGGAACCGCAATTTCTGACAACATCTAGCAGTGCCCGCTAGCTTGATCTTGGATTGACTTCAATTCCATCGGAGTTTATTTGAACAACCCAGGAGAAAGTCCCGCCTGGTCAAGAAATCAGGCTCTGAGGATCGACCGTGATTCGAGCCGCGAAAGGGCTCAGCGGAACCCCGGTATTGCTCGAGTTAGGCCTCGAGCTCGAAAGTCCGATCGGACCTGGATTCCCCGAGAGACACAAATTCGTGCAGCGGAGTTCTTGGCATTCGCTCTTGCCGCGAATTCGGGTCGATTCTTAGGAGATTTCGAGGTTTTCCGCGAGATTCCAGATTCCAGACCGCGACACGCCGCGTTATCGGCGATGTTTTGCTGCGAAAAATTCACATCCCTGATGATGAGCGCAGGCTGTCGATTTTTTGAGGGATCGCGTGCGCTTCCTGAAATTGAGGAAATGCTCCCCTATCCGATGACTGGAGTAACGCAGGAATGCGAAGTAACATAGAGCGATTGGCCATCGTAGCCGGTATGATAGTCCTGCGATCAAGGACTATTTCTTCGCGGACCCAGTCATTCAGCGACTTCCACTTCTGCGTCCATGTCGACTCGACGACTTCCGCGATGGAATTGGTCGTTTGATACTCAACACCTTTCTTGGGCAATCGCCGTCTTGTTTTTGATCTCGGAGCGCTCCACCCCTCTGACAGGTTCTGACCCCTGTCCCGAGATTCTGTGCTGTGATCGAGCTTCAGTCAAGAAATGAAAACACGAGGACTCAGGGATGGATGAATTATTCAGTTTTATTAATGTATGACAAAATATTCAATCCCGTTTATTTGTACAGTGATATGCAGAGCTCTTTGTTTACAGGCGAGATCATCGAGTCGCACTTGGGACTCATCCAAGAGGAAGGGATTCTCGAGGAACATTCAGGATCACGAATCACATTCGTTCATTCATACAAGCTACGTCCTATTGATCTTGATCGGCACAGATCCTTTCACTTTGGGCTCGATTGGTTTAGGCTTCAATAGCGGAGCAGAGAGCATCACCTTACCATTCGGACCCATTTCCGCATGAAGTTTGTCGATTTCAGCGTTCTCGGGGAGAGTCATGATGCGACGAACTTCTCTAACGGTGTAGTTGTTCCCATCCTCGGATTTTTGTTCGCGGCGGGCTTTGAACTCGATGTTACGGTCTTTGACATTTAGCTCGATGTCCTCGGGCCTGAAGAAGTCTCCGCAGCCGGTGCTAAGTTGACACTCGATCTGATTCTTGTTGGGGTTTTCGTGGAACTTCATCTCGGTCTGCAACGCGTCGTCAGAGAAGAGTGCGTCGAATAGCCGTGACCTCCTCCAGGGATCGAAGTCAATACGGCCCACCTCGGGTATATCAGACATTCCGTGTTGCATCAATTCGTCTTCCATCCGAGTCATTTGATCGCCAAACCAGTTAACTAGGGACAGCGCGGGCTCCGGTTCGCGCTCTGCTGGCGCCCAAATGATGAGCGGGTGCCTTCTGCGCGGACCGCTGGACAAATGGTTGAAAGCCATGTCGGGTCTCGCTACTGAGGAAGTAGTGTGGAATAAGTTGCTGTTGTACGCTCAACAGTGCTGAGTTGACGCTTCGACGAGCGTTTAGCGGTTCTGCGAGTCGTCCAGCGTAGACTATGACCGCGACTCAAGCTGACATCGCTTATATACCCTCTCCATCGGAGGTCGCAGCCCTCTCGACTTTTCTACAGTACCCTGGTAGCGTCGGTGGGAGGCTCGAGAATTTTCGCGAAAGATCCAGAGCGGAAGTTGCATGCTCCAGTCGAGCTAACAGCTCCCAGCTACAATGACGGATACTCTGACTCTCATCTCTCATACCTCGGAGGGAGAGGACTCCGAGGTCGGGAGAGCTTTCGGGATGCCGGTGCCTAACCCCCTAGCCGAAGACGAACCTCTCTGCTTCTCCACCTCGAGTTTTTCGTTATCCTTGAAGTTCGGAGGGGGGAACAGGTTTTCTTACCTGAAGTTCGGGCCGGTGACTTATCACTTTCCCCGCTCTTCTGGAGATCTCGGGTGATCATCACGATGATAACGACTGATGACATCGCATGTCGAAGCTACCTGTCGGTAATCCCCTGTGGGAGTCGCTGAAAAAAACCAAACGAAACAAGATACCCATGGAGCCTCGTCGGAACTTTTCCGTAGAGAGTCTTCTATGTCCCCAGCTCACGCTCGAGTTTCAATCGATCAAATTCCAAGCATAGATATCTCAGGAGGGAGCTAGCGATGTTTGCTCGACCGGTCGGAGATGTTGTGATGCCCAGACTTCTTGATCCTCGATGGCGTAAGGATTTCCTAGAACTCGAGAAGTTCGGGGGCGGGGTTTGCAAGGATCAAGCCACGGTGGGCCGGGAATGGGTACTCTCGAACAACTCCACCCTCTACCGAAGTACTGACGGCAGACGACGGCTGAACCTCCGCTCTCGAATATCGTTAAGATCGGATCCCCAAAACCTGCTCCAGATTCAGGGACGTGCTCGAGATTGATTCCCATTATCGTTGCATTGGGAAGAGAAAATCACAGGTTTGTTTTCGATAATTTTCGAGAGTCTCGGCTCGATTATTGGATCCGACACGACAACCTGAAAGCTTGGGATTAGCGGTTTTAAGCTCGGATAAGTCTCTCAGACGAGAGATGCATCGCCGAGAAGCGTCAGCTCCGTTTCGCAGAACTTTTCATTTGAGCGCTGTTTGTGCGTCCGTGTCCATCTATTGGAAGCTTGAGACAAAAAGACGTTGCTGCTCCTTGATAGGGATTATCTCTCGGAACGGGATTGCTCTCTCTGCTCTTTCACGTGTCAATTATCATCTTGCATGAGTAACCTTCCAACTGTCTGGGAGAAGCGAATCTCGTCGTCGAGACACCAAGTATCATCCGTACAGTCGAGCAAGTTGACGGCGGATAGCTACCGGAGTGGACTCCAGTGGATCATGTGAGTTTCGTCCAAAGCCGCGGAACAGCCAACGATTGCACAACCTTGACGGATGTCTGACTGAGATTTTTGCTGCTCCCTCGAGTCCGTCCGGATAGACCCTTAATCGAGCTCATCGACTGATGAATATCTCGGAGAAGACGTCTTGAATGCTTCGACAATCCTGCTGAACAGAATCAGCTTTCAAAGGACCTACTAATGTTTCCTCATCTAGTTTTGGCCAACCACTCCTGAAACGCGTGCCTTGGGATCGAGATGGCCGAGCGAATGCAGACGGATAGTATCGAGCAAATCCTGAGAGATAATCTGTCCCCGGAACAACACGATGAGGTGCGCAGAATACTCTTCGGCAGCGGGTTCCGGTGAGTGGGTGGGTGTGGCTTCTCACGCTCGGCTCCGTCTCGCTTCCATCGATTCGAACGAGGGAATGGAAGAATCTCTGACTGGATGACCAACTGGGGGCATGGCCTTAGACTCGGTGCATTGATCCTAGTTTTCGGTTCAGAGGTAAATCGTCCAAATATGACTGAAGCGTCGACGGAGGCGAAATATTCCAGAAAACTGGAACTTCCGGAAGTGATCAGTGATTTGGCGGAAGAAGGAGATTTCGAGCTCGCTGCTTATAGCATCGATGCCAAAGCGGAAAATTCTCGGGCACCAAACAAAGTTCGGATCGCGGTCGTACAAAACAAAATTCAGGCTCCGACGACGGATCCTGTGGGTCAACAGAGGGACGCTATCCTGGAGCGAATCGGAAAACTCACTCATGCGGCAGCGCAATGCGGATCGAACGTGATCTGCTACCAGGAGGCATTCTGTAAGATTCTGCGGATGTCATCAGTTCGAAATTTTTAAGTCCCCACCGACACCCCAAAACAAAAATCTGCCCCGGATGGTAATCTATCAAATTGTTTTCCAGCGATGCCATTTGCCTTTTGTACTCGGGAGAAGCAGCCCTGGTGTGAGTTCGCAGAATCGGCCGAGGATGGCCCGAGCATCAAATTTTGCCAGAATTTGGCGAAAAAGTGAGTCAGTTGAAACTTTCTCCGGGCGCATTCTATCATTATCTACTCTCATCCAGCTATCATGTAATCTGGACCTCATCTCCGCACAGTCATCGTTGACCAGTTCTGGGAGCCCCACTTATCTGGATGCTGTCCGTTTTCCAGGTACAATATAGTGATTCTCGCGCCCATACTCGAGAGAGACGAGCACGACGTCATCTGGAACACTTGTGTGGTCGTATCGAATTCAGGAGTTGTCTTGGGCAAGACTCGTAAAAACCACATCCCAAGAGTCGGTGATTTCAATGAGGTATCCTAAGTCTATCGAGAAGAGCTCAGAAGGGTCAGGATCGACTCCAATCGATCAATCGGATCGATCTCCCCTTAGCCCAGAGGTGGAAAGAATGACCGTTTTGATTGAATCCCTTGACTCCAGTCCACCTACTACATGGAATCGAATCTCGGTCACCCCGTATTCCATACTCAGTTTGGTCGAATCGCCATCAACATTTGTTATGGGCGTCATCACCCTCTGAACTGGTTGGCTTTTGCTCTAAATGGAGCCGATATCGTGTTCAATCCCTCGGCAACGGTGGATGGACTCAGTGAGCCCATTTGGCCGATCGAGGCCCGCTGTGCCGCTGTCGCGAACTCTTATTTCACTGCAGCGATCAACAGGGTTGGCACGGTGAGTGGGCTAAGATTGCTCTCGTCGAAAATCTCGGCGGTTTCCAACAGAGCTCAATGATGGCTCATTTTCTCCTTTCCAGGAAACTTTCCCGAACGAGTTCACGTCTGGTGATGGAAGAGCTGCGCACAGAAGTTTCGGTCATTTCTACGGGTCCAGTTACGTAGCCGCGCCGGACGGCTCACGCACAGAGGTGAGCATGCCAGTCCCGAGCGCGGTTTCCCTCGGAATATCCGCAAAACTTCTCTCTCACGGGGAAACATCTTCGATAATGAATGCAAAAAAATTCCAGGGCTTGAGCAGAACTCGGGACGGTGTTCTTGTAGCGGAGATTGACCTAAACTTAAACCGACAAGTGCGCGATCTGTGGGGTTTCCGCGTAAGTAACATTTTTCAATATAACTCGCACGCGAATCGGCGTGAATGATCCCAGAGCTCATGTGACGAGCAGTAACGAACGAATGATGCCAGAGCTCATGTGACGGGTTACAACGAACAAATGATCTTCGCAGATGACGGCACGGCTGGACATGTATGCCGACATACTGCAGCGAGTGTCACAAGAAAGTGGTCGACGAGTTATCGTCGACAAAACACTCGAAGGGAAATTCCAATGAACTCGGCTCAATGGGGTTGGAAGTAAAACCCGAGGGCCAGACTCGTGACATGTCCAGGCGTCTCGATCCTGTGGAAAGCAGCGACAGTAAACCGAAGAGGGCTCCGTCGACAGCCTCTCATCCATGAGAGATTCATATCTGGATTTGGTAATTTCTCAATAAAGATCATACGAACATAAGGTTTCCGTCTTCCGATTTTCCTCTCTCGAATATATTCCTGAACTCCGTATAATTCGTCTTTGCTCAGGCCGTTGAGACCACGCTTGGAAGCCCGCGATCGTCAATAGCAAGAAGACCCTTGAGCGGAGGTGTAGAATCTTTGCAGAACGTGATTCTCCCGCCCATTTCTCCGGAGACTCCTGGCAAATCTCCTCCGAGGCTCACCGAATGTCCTGAAATGCCGAGAATCCCGCCGTGGATTACCGCAGAAAATTTCGAGCCCTCCCCGCTAGGGGAAAAGATTCGAGACCATTGTTGCGCTGCTCAAAGGGATGCTGAGGAATACGATTCGAGATCATTGTTTAGCTCTGCTATGGTATTTCGAACTCTCCTGTATGATGTAGGAGCACCCTTCCGGGCGCCGTGTACTCCAGGAGCGCAACCGATGCGATTCCTGATATTCCTCCTCGGATCTGAGGCAAAGCTCTCGTCGGTAAGGATAGAAATATCCACCGAGAAGTCTCCGATCCCGGAGGCATTACACGGGTCGCGGTCGAGATTTGCCTTCACGATCCTTTTGATGGAGGCACACTCAATGAGAACGATCCTCATCGAAGTACTCAGTCTGTTTAGATGCAAAAAGATCCGATTGCTCCCTCCAACGCTCTCTAACAACGTTCTATGTACGAAAGATTGTCTTCCTGCCGCCTCTGGTATCGGACCGCATTTCCCCGGAGAGACAAGGTGTGACGACACAATGATTATTGTATGATATGATGGGCTCGGGATCAGTTCATGGTTTCAACGCTCGAGTTGTCGATTATGACTGTTGTGCAAAGCCACTCCGCAAGCTCAAGCGTAAGCCAGTCGAAGCGAGGAGACAGATGCCAAGCGGGTATGTATGAGGATTGAGAGCCATGTCAACCAGCGGGATTAGAGGACATTCGGAGCCTAGACCCTGACACTTCCCCTCCTGCCGGAATGTTAGAACGTATGCTCAGTCTCCGTATGCTCATTTTTATTCGTTCGTGAAGCGGTTAGGGAATGACACGTTGATCGACCAGCGTACGGACAACTTCATGTTCCGCATGAAGCCAGGAAGGCTCAAACATGGAAGCGTGAGGTCGCACCAACGCCGATTCGTTGCTCGAATGACTTGGAAGAAATCACTCGGGCGGAGCACGACATCGACAAAATATTGTCATAGCTCGGGCCGGATGTTCAGTTTGCGGTGTTCAGTTCATTGGATTGATTCAATTATTATCATTGGATTCGATCTCGATTCTCGTCATTCGCTCGAGGGACTCGAGAACGAAATGCTCTCGACGAACCCTGACGAGAGTGGGATCGGGTACCTTATACTCTGTAGCCCGGGTGATTTCACTATCGATCTTGCTTTGGATTCCCGAGAATAAATGAATAAGTTCAGCGACTGCATCCGCAGCATGAGAATGCTCAGTGGGCGAACAGCGAGCCATGTACCGGTTGGGAAGGTACGAGTCAGCTCTTGGATCATCGCGAATTTTCGAGAACATTCTTCAAGATCACAGCTCAATCGGGAAAAGCGAGAGCATCGATTCGACTTCGAAGTTAGTAGTACGAGCTCGTCGTATTGCCAACCGTTTCGGCACTTCCGGGAGACTCAGAGAGAATCGCGTCGCCGCCATCAAGCCAATTGGAGCTTCGAAACAGAAGCTGATAGTAAAGAAGAGTGTCCTTGTTGGATGGCAATTCACTCTGTAGGCGCAACGCATTGCAAGTGGAGGCATCATAAGGGATTCACCTCTAGCGAGAGAATTACCGAATAAAGAGGGAGGAGCTGTTTGGCGCCTCGGTGTGGAACCTTCGCGATCTTTCCGAGGGTAGCGGACAGAAGTCCGCCCGCCGAGTATCAAGGAGAGCAATTACTGTCGTGGAATTCTCTACGAGCGAGAGCTCCCGCTCCGAATCGCATTTCAATGTGCGGAAATCCACCTAGGCGCTCGGGGGAAAATCAGACTCCCCCGTCGGGAAACCCATCGCTATGCCACCGCCGCGGTGGCAGCTCCCGTGAAGAGCATTGGAAACTTGGGGAACAATCTCGTAAGTCGATAAGTAAACCCGACCCGATTCTGAATCTAAAGAAGGAGAGCTATCTGAGGAGCTTCACTGGCTTCACTTTATTACTTAAGTAAAATGTTTAACGAGATCTTACATCGGAGAGAATCCGCGGAATGATCCCACAACTCAGTTGCGATTGATCTTAATTGGTACTGGCTTGTCGGATTTCTTTTCGATGGGTTTCGGGTTCAACAGAGGTGCCGTCAGCATGACCTTGCCGTTCGGACGCATTTCGGCGTGGAGTTTCTCGATGTCCGCATTCTTGGGGACGTGGAACACGCGCCGAACTTCGCGTACCGAATAGTTGTGGCCGTCGTCGGATTTCTGCTCCCGGCGCGCAGTGAACTCCACACGGCGATCCTTCACGTTCACTTGGATGTCTTCCGGCCTGAAGAAGTCTCCACACCCGGTGCTGAGTTGGCATTCGACTTGATTCTTGTTGGGGTTCTCGTGGAAAGTCAGTTCCATGTTCGCCGGCTCATCGTCCGAGAAGAGAGCGTCGAAGAGGCGCGATCTCCTATGCGGGTCGAAGGCGATGCGTCCAATATGAGGGACGTCAAAGAAGCGATTCACAGCGAGATCGTCTTGAATCCGTGCCATCTGGTTGTCGAACCAGTCCATCAGCGGCAGGGAACTCCCCATTTCGCCTCCAGCTCCAGTCCATGGGGAGACTTGGTGAGCGCGTTGACAGCAGTGCGAGTTATTCTGAGATGACATGGCGTTTCCGTTAGTCGCAACCACACGAAGCCTAACGAACGAGGTTCACAGTTAGCGCTTGCTTCGATGTAAGCACACAGACAACTTGTGTTACACAAGTACACGATCAGCCAGCCTTTTAAAGCTCCTCACTTGAGGTTCTCGAACGTTCGCGCAGGAGAGTGAAACTCGGGATCAGAAGCGCCACCACTGTGACGAACCCGAGGAAACACCGAGAAACTTCCGGATTCACACTGTCAGACTCATCCCGTGAACTGACGCGTTTTTTGTTAACATGGGAAATTAATCCTATATCCATTTATTCGCCATCCAGTTCCGAAAGTGGAGCGAACATTTCGGGAAGCTCGCGGGGATCCATCTTGCTCGCCGAGATCACGGCCGAGCTCGGTGGGTCCGTCGGGCGGTGGCTGAAGCAAAACCAAGCTGGAGATGAAGTTCCCGGAGATGTTCCCCGAGGGAACGGAATGATTAGCGAAAGATTTAGTTTCCTCATCGTGGATTTCCCATCGAAGGATCGTCCCTCTTTCCAAGAGGTCTTCCAGTGAGATGACTGTCCTCGGGAGAACAGCAGCGGAGCTTCGGGGGAAAGTCGTGCCCCAAACGACTCAGATACTCCCGAGTTTCCGCGATGGCGGGAAAATCAGCCTTCACTCTTATCGCGTAATTGTCAATCGTGAGTCATGTAGCGCGTCCCAACAACTCGCCCTCAGAGAAAAACAGCTGACCGGCCACTCTCGACTGTTCGCTCCTTCCCTGAACGAGGAAGAGGTCACTCATTGATGTCCCCGATCCTCGCTAATCGTGGCGTATCGACGTCCACCAAATAGATGAACTCAAGCGAAGCCACTCCTTGTTCCGGAAATATGTCTTCTCGGGGTGGGCGCTCCGCCTCGCCGTCGGCCGCCGGTCGTTTGTTCCCGATTCGAAAATTACCGCCCTGACGCGACCGAGTTTCGAAACCCCTACAGTCATATGTTTCATTCGAGAGCGCGCACTCGAATCGCTTCGCACATGGATGGCAGGTCACTTATGGGAGTTTTTCTCAGGTTACCGGCGCTTGAAGCAGGACCAAGAGTGTCTAATCCGACCCCTGGGTGAGTTGAGAAGGTATTAGCGTGAGGTCCGTGAGGTGTTCTTCTGTTTGTCCCGTAAACACCGTGACGTTCGCTGATGCAGAAGATCAACTGGCTGAAGCGGCGAATGAAACGCTGGTGACTAGAGAGAGTTTCCCGCGCCATTCAGGCTCAATGCGGAATTCGCGAGTCGCGGATGCTTGTTCCGGAGGAGGAGGGGGTCAAGGGACCCCCGGAACAGGGGGTCAGTTGCTATGGAGATCTCGGAGCATCGGGGAGTCTCTTGCCAAACCGAATTCGAACTCTCCGAGACTCGAGAGCCTCGGTCGATTTTCGCGGTTGTCCGTGCTTGCGCTCCCGAAAGGGGCCGAAAGCGTAGGCGGACGACTCACCAGTCACGCCAGTGCCAACAACAGCGATGTGACAAGCAGAATGGGGAACAAGAACTCATCGGAGGCCGCCGTGGGAACTCCGCGGGCAGCCCGCGGCTCCGTAGTGAAGGGCGTGACGGCTGTGCCTTCGACTCCTCAGACTCCGTCACGTCAGACGAAGTTCAAGTTCGGCAGCAAAGGCAAACCGAAGACCACACCAACCCAATCCCGTAAGGTGAACGCAACTGTGACGGACCTCGGTGAGTGCTCCTACAGTGACAGACCGACTGACTGATTGAGAGAGAACGCTCTTCTGGTCGCTTTCTGTTACTGCTGTCATTGCCGTCCACAACAATAACGATGAAGCTTTGCGGCTCGTGCAACAGAATAACATGAGCTCGACCGCCGTGAAGTCGTTTGCTCATTGAATCAGACCCAGCGACCGGGCGAGCGACCGACCGACCGACAAGCGATCCGATTCAGCAAAGCAAGCAGCGACCGTCGAACGCCAGTCACTCATCTTTTTACCTCTGGCGAAACTTCATTCCGTCCCGTGTTCTTCTTCTGTGTTATGGAACTCAACATCACGTCCTGTTTGTGTGCTTTGTTCGAATCAGACAAGTTGCTATTTTTCCCTGGAAACAGTGTCCGCATGCATGAAAAACCCCTGAACGATTAGTGCGCTCAATTCGCGCGAAGTGAATATCGAGTCAATACCCACACCCATTCCGTGTTCTCAGACTCCAAACCCCAAGAAGCTCGTAGCAAGCGACGTTCTTTCGACGGAATTTTCGGACGAGAAGATTATTTAGCACTCGTTCTGCGGCAGGGAAATTCCCTCGGGAGCTCGGGAAATCCCATCTTCCATCTTGCCTGTCCGCACGTAGCTTTTTTCATTGTTTCGATCTTGTGCTTGCAGGCAGAAAAGCCTCCTGCTCTCCACCGAAGTGTGACTTGCCGAGTCCGTCGCCGTCGGATCCAACGTCAGAATACCATGAGGCTTTGTCGCACATAACAAAAACCCCCGACGAGGTTCCTGCCATCGAAAATGCATCGGATCGCCGTACTCCCCGTGGCACCCCGAGTCCGTCGGCAAGTCCGAAGAGACGGCCCTCGACGCTCAGCATATCGGGCTCGTCGCCATTCAGCATCGCGGCCCATAAACCTACCGTTCTGCCAAAAGTCTCCACCGATACCGAGGACACGCCACGTTTGGACAAAACACCGACGACTGTAAGTTATATTCCTATTGAACGCGAACGACTCCCAGTTTCTGTGAAATATGGCTGCTCCATTCATTATGAACGACCAGGCTGTATCACTGCCGGCTAGCAATCTCATTCAGAAGGTTGGTTACCGCAGGCCAGAAATGTGTCCAAATACGCAGTCCCGTCGAAGTTTCGCTCACTGACTAGAAGTCCTGTTACAGGGTAATGTGTTACGCAAAGTCGCCTCAATCACTCTGGACCGGAGTTCAGTCGACAGTTTGAGAACGCCGCCAAAAACGCCTCGGACCCCGGACGCGAGTCCGCTCTCGCTCGGCGAAAAATTCGAGGGTCATATGCTCGTCAATTGGCTTCTGGTCGGCTGCGGAGAGAGCCAAAAAGCTGAATTGAGGGCATTGATCATGAAGTTCTGCAGCAAACTGATCGATGCCGGTGTGATGATATGCTGCGATGGGGAATCCGAAGCTTTCAGGCTGAGCCAAATCTACGAGTTCAGTAAGAGCACCGCACCTGTACAGAACAAGAGAGCTTCTGTAGAAAGCATAGTCTTACCGAAAATCAGCGAGGACGTATCGCATGCCAAAGAACGAGTCGATGCCGAAGTACAGTGCGTGGGCTCAGAGTCCGTTGGGGATCGAGTGCGCTCATACGAGAAAGTTTCTCAAGCTTGCCAAACAGAGGTCTGTCCTCTCGAGTCACGGGAGCAGATCACAGCGGTTGAGCAATCGTGCCAACATGTGCCTCATGTCACGTGTACTTCGACGCAAACTGACGCTCCTCTCACTCCTTCGGAAAATTCGTCCGATGCGGTTCTTGCAGAGCCGCCCCCACCTCCTGCATCTGATCATCCGGTGGGGAATCCGATCCCCCCTCCACCGCCCCCTCCTCCTCCGCCTCCCATGCCGGGTGATGCTCTCTCGAGCTCAGTGCCACCGCCCCCTCCTCCTCCGCCTCCAATGCCGGGGAGTGATCCCATCTGCCCTCCTCCTCCACCCCCGCCGCCCCCGATGCCAGGAGCCAACTGCATTCCTCCTCCTCCCCCTCCACCGCCGATGCCTGGGGGAATCCCCGCACCTCCTCCGCCTCCGATGCCCGGTGCACCTCCACCTCCGCCACCGATGCCGGGGATGCTGTCCTCGACATCACCGGTTCCCGGATCCGTTCCACCACCACCGCCACCGATGCTCCCTTGCCCCCCGCCGGGGGTTGGAGTCAGGCATACCAGAACGTCAGGAAACAGCTGAAACAACCGAAAGCGCCGATGAAACCTCTATTTTGGAAGCGCATTCAGGTTTGTCAACCACCTGTTGCATCACCAATCCCGGCGAACGAAGACGGGGGGGATACCCCCACCGAGGAAAAAGCCTGTCTGTGGGAGAAACTCGACGAGGACGAACCGCAATCTTGGGATGAGTTCACAGAGCTCTTCGGCAGACAAGCACCGGTGAAGAAATTAGAAAGATCTGGACAACAGAAAGAGAAGTCGGAGAAGAAAAGTAAACAGCTAGTGAGTCTGCTTGACGGCAAACGCTCTCAAAATGTGGGAATTCTCATCTCGTCGAAGAAGACCGAGGTGTCAGACGTCGAGCAAGCGCTGTACGACGTGGACACTTCGATAGTGCCCCTGGACGTTCTGACCTCAATCTTCGAACTTAGAGGAACCCCCGAGGAACTAGATCTGATCTCGCGTCACCTCGAATCGAAGCCGACTTGTCCACTCGGGAGAAGTGAAATGTTCCTTTGGGGGATTTCCAAAATCCCATTTTTTGCGGAGCGTGTCGCCTGCATTACGTTTGAGAGCAATTTCCCCGAAAATCTGGCTTCTGTCGAGAACCGCTTGAACAATTTGAAAATCATCTGCCAGACTCTGCTGACTTCACAGCACGTAACTAACGTATTTGCGATCATCTTGGCGCTCGGCAACTACATGAATGGAGGCAATCGCGACCGAGGACAAGCTGACGGTTTCGGAATAGAGATCCTGGCCAAGCTCAAAGATGTGCGCAGCAAGGACAGCTCGATGACCTTGTTGCACTATATCGTGCGAGTGTACGTCGATAAACACCAATCGGAAGACATCGCCTCGGCCAAGTTCCCTCTACCGGAGCCAGCAGACTTCATCCGAGCTTCAGAGATAAATTTCGACACGCTCAAGGAGGATCTAGCTTCTCTGCATCGAGAAATCATTAATATCGAGCGGAAAGTCAACAAAGTTCTGGAGAGCTCGTCTGAGAACGTCGAACCGTTCAAGGGGAGAATGGAATCGTTCCTGACGAAAGCTTTCGCTGAGCACAGTGAACAAAGCGACAACTACGACGAATGTCGCAAAGTTTTCGGAAAAGTCATGAAGTACTACTGTTTTGAGGCAAAAAGTAATAAAGAGAGTGATTGGACGATGGAGTTCTTCGGTCCTTGGACGCCCTTCAGCACTGACTTCAAGAACATATGGCAGAAAGAAGTGCAGCGCAGAGTCAAGGTCAAACTAGAAGCCGCATCCAGCAAGGTAAGCGCTCTTTCGGGGTGATGGGCAAGGTGTCATTCCATTCGGAGAGATCGACCGACGAACGAGATATCGACATGCAATCGTAAATTTATTTACTCGAGCTCGAGAAGCTCATTCAATTTTCTCCGCAGGTGCAAGAACTAAAAAAAGCCAAGCGTAAGGACATTGTGAAGACCAAGGGTGGACTTAAGGAGAAGCTTCGCAAAAAAGGTCTTCTCGGAGGAGACTGATTAGAACGAGATCTGGTCCGTTCGAATCGGAAGTGAGAATCCGTGAGAAGCAAGTGAAAACGCTACGCACCAAAGCACTGTGTATATAATATATTCGGTATTCGATTCTTGCCTCTGTAGCGTGCAATTTTATGACAATACGCTCGAACGGCTTCCGGATTTCGATATCCACAAAACTGTGATATATCTTATGAGGAGAAAAAAATGAACGTTGTTGATATCATCCAAGCTCGTATTGAACTTCCCTCTCGGGTCTGACTGAAGTCATCGATAGCATTGGAAGATCGCGGATGGTCACGTGGGACGGCGAGTGCGAACTGGCGGTCTGGTGAACTCGAGCGCCTGATTCGTGAACCTTTAATTCGCCCGTGAGAATTAATAATAATCATAAGAAGAATCAGGAGCTGCCAGTGTCAACCTTACGATTAGCAGATACAGGCATCCAGCTCACTGGAGCTTGGAAGATACAATATCAATATAGCATGGTTTCTTGTTGATAGCAATCGTCTCAGTTACAGGTTTTATCACAATATGTCATCGGGCTGTTTCGAGCTTGCAGTAGTAGTTGTGGTGTCCGTTTCCACGGCTCCGGCCACGTCTTCTTCTTCATCGTCCAAATAACGCTCATCCGCCACGAACCCGATTGGACATTCGGGATACGCCTAAGAAAGTATTACACACTATAATTAGTCAAGGGAAGTTGTTCTATCACTAACCGACCGGATGTATCCAAGAACTTTGAAGCGAAACACCGTGTCCTCGTCTTATTCACCTTTTCACACTTCTGCTTGCTGAGCCCGGTCTGGTAGGCAGCGAGGAAGAGGAACGCAGGGGAGTTGCTATGAATCGTTTTGATTGATTCGAAGTCTCGCACGATGTGTGCGATCACCGGATCCTCGAACGAGGACTCGTTTTTAGCGAGTATGCACGTCAGTTTCTGGAGACATCTGTTCTGATCGATCTGGACGAGATTTGCGTACTTCCGCTCGAACATCTTCATGAAGTTCGGGTCACTCTGTTGAAGAACATGTCCCTCGTTAGCTCGCAATATTCGACCTTGAGCATCCATCCACCGATTCCGACAGAAACGATGGAACACACAATATGTGGTAATTCACGACGGGCGAGTTCTCCATCCCGAAGGGGTGACGAAAAACGTCGTCACGATTAGACTGATTCATCCCTTTGAGGCCGGGTTTCACTCCCTCGGGACCTGAGTGAATCTTGATCGGAAAGCTAGTAGTAGCATGCGTGATGACCACGTTCGTTAGGCATTTCCGGGTCACGTCGTTCCGGTTACATATTTCGGACACAAGCTGCATGGTCTCACGCAGTTGCAACGCGGGTCGAAGCGACAGCGTATCTGCGTGTCAATCAGAGCGTTTGCAAGTATCCTGCAGCATCTCGGACAGAATTCTCATCACTGTCCGGCGACTCTCTAGGGCCAGACGATCTGACGTCACAGGGTCTGCGCTCTCTGACTCGAGGATTTCCTCGCGAGCTCTTGATTATGTCCCGATTTCTGTGGGCTCGTGAGTTTTAGACTCAAGGGCTGATATCCGACTTAATTTCTCCCCGCTCGCAAATATTCGTTTGCGAGGGACGGTTAATTCCCCGCTCGTCTTTGCTTCGTTTGCCCCTCGTTTTTCCGTGCGTGGGAACGGTCCCTTGATACGGACCCGATTCCTCTCCCGCTGTATGTATTCTCCATTGCGAAACTTGTATACTCGTTCAGTTTACATATGGTCCCTGAGACTTGACGCTCGCCGTGATTGAAAGGTTCGAGAGAAATTCGAGGACCCGTTGATATCTTGAGTGATTATGCAACGAAGGGAAAGCCGTGGAACAAAGAGATTGCCTAGCTGGAGCATCTCCGTATGGAGCAGAGTCTCGCTGCTGATGGGACGATTCAAGGCAGCAGTTATTACGAAAAATGAAGGACTCCTGCTCGGGAGAAGATTAGTTTCGAATGTGATCGCACTCCGCGTAGACTACAGTGCGACCCCGAAATATGTTGATTGAGCTACGTGTTATTTTCCGAGCGAGCGAAATCGAGCTGACAACACCGAAGGACAGACGTCAACACTATGTAGAACAGCCAAGTGGAAACAAACAGCTTCGCGGAGGAAACTAACCGATGTTGTCGTCAACTCGATAGATATCAGCTCGAGCCAGAGAGAACTCGAGGCCGACTCTCTTTTCAATGAGCTCACGCTCCGCGCTGAAGGGAATTTTCCACTAGCTCCACCAATTCTACAACTCCAGACTGTCCGATAGTTCGAAACAGCGAGAGGCAAACCCGACGGCCGAAGATCCTTCCGAGCCGGTGCACAAAAGTGATCTCTTTCTTGGACGAGAGAACTGATCTCCGCGAGGATCTTCCGAACCAGTCCGAAAAGCGGAATATGAGACTTTCTGGAAAAAATCGAAATCGGCACCCACCTCCGAGGGATAGAGTGGATCCTCTGAGGAGAAGTGAATTCCCCACAAACAAACAAAGACAAGTTTTAGCCACATGACGAGCCCGGAACTCGATCACGAGGTTTCCGATAGAGCCGCGACAGGAACGGCGACGACGACCGCGGGGAAGCTCTGCCCAGTCGAGAAGAACACGCGCTCGCCCGAAGTGCTCTGGTAGTTGTACTCTAGATTGATTGACTGACTGACTTGACGACCGGCCGGCCGGCTGCTCTCTTGCTGTGAAGCAGCAGAGGAGGGCGCGCTCTCGGTCGTCGTGGTCACACAGTTGTCGTGGGCAGCAGCAGCAACTGCGACTGCCGCAGCTAGGTCTGCGCGAACGAATGAGAGGGAGCAGAGATCGTGAGAGACTACGATGACTGAAAGAAGAACATTACCGAAATCTCAACCCGGAGGAATCCCTCGTCGCGATCCTGTGACCCAAGCAATGCGCACTTCGAGATTCCAGCGGCTCATTATCTCCGGCGGCGCGGCAACGAGAGCGATGGAAACGGACACCGACGAATAGCACTAGCACAGTACGTTCCGTAATCTGGTTCGCTACGTTTGATTTCTCCATAGCGTTTCTCCGAGGAATTCTCTGAATTGAGACATGGGGAAACGAAGAGGGCTCCGATCTGAACACCACGGGGTATTGATTCCAGAAGGGTTCTGAAGCGAACGCGACTATGGGGGCTAGCATCGGAAAAAGAATCACCGGCTGTGCGTAGGTTCTCAAATGCGGAGAAACATCCGCTCCCGTCCTCCTCGACGGGGAACCTGATCGTGAAGAAGGAATGGGGAACGGCGATTCTAAGGCTTTTGCTTCCCACATCTATTCCGAGAGAGGTTCCTAGCTACACCAAAGTCATATTGCTTTTCCCTGGCGATCATTTTCCGCCGTACTCTCAGAAATCCTCCGTCTTGGTGTCCGGAACCGGTCTCGGAGATCCCGAAAATTATCAGAGATACGAAGTACATCCTCTGGCCAGACCATCGAGACCATCTTCGATTTTCACGAGCAAACTCCCTCACGTGCTTACCCCCCTGTATCAGACAATTTGGAAACCAGTTTCACTCAATCCCGACTCCCGACCCTACAATCAGATTCGACCATCGAACGAAGCCTCTCAACATAATTGAGTCATGATCCGGAAAATTCGGCGCCAGCATTTCGTCACCATCCGCGGCTATGCAGCGGATCCTGTCACCGCGAAAACTCGTGGGAGCATTTCCTCATTCACCCACCGCTTCAGGCTGATATATCGGGAGACAGCGACGCGGCGACGTCGTCCGGGAAATTTTCGTTCCGGAAAACTCCGAGAAAGCTTCGCTGTGGAGCCGTGAAAACGAAGGTCACGAATACCTCGAATAGAATGACGTGGAGAGCGGCATCTGCGGAAGACTCATTGCGATCGAGAGGGACCGACTCGACATTCTCATCGCTTATCCGTTTCATGCAGAGGTCCATGCGCTGGCAGAGCAGCACACCGCGATCACAAAGGAAACGGTCCGATCCGATTTCCCGCCCGTCGAGCGCTTCGAAATCCCTCAGAGATGGCGGGAACATCCTCCGAGACTTGATCACGACGGACGAAGAGTGCAAACCGAGGAAGTTGGAAGCTTCTTTCCTCTTCCCCCTGGCTGAGGCTGGGATCACGATTCCGGAACATCTGTTGCGAGCGCCAAAAGTCACCGAAGTGGTCCGCGCAGCGGGGTCTTCTGGCGAATCGGTGTGCGAACCAATGAGTGCTGCTGTCGAGATCAGGCCTCAGAACAGAGCTCCCCCTTGCAAGGTACCCTCAGGTCCTCCGGTGTCCGCACCCCCGCCCCCACCGCCGCCGCCGAGCATTCAACCCGCTCCGAGAATGACGCGGACCTCGAGCTGCTTTGAGCTGCTTCCCAAGCCCATGTCTCGACTCCGAACCGTCAATTGGAGCAAGATCCCCGAGAACGTAGTCTGGACAAGCGGTACGCCTCTGGAGCTTCACCTGCGCTTCGTCTTCCCTCGCTCCGTCCCTGCCTGTCGAAACTTGAATAGATTCTCATCTCGCAATCAGGACTGAGACGATTTCCCTTTGGTTTATTGCTTCCCGAATCCAGGTGACTCGAACATTTGGAAGGAAATCCTCGACAATCCAAATCTTCAAGACGAATTCGCTCACTTGGACCTGCAGGGGCTCGAACAGCTGTTCGCCCCGCGGAAAATCCTCCGCAAGCAGGAGCTCGTGGATGCTCGCAAGGACCAAAGTCCAAAGGTGCGTCGTCCCACGCTCTGTATCGGACTTCCGTTCATTCGGTCCGATGTTCATGGCGTTTTCAAATGTTCAGTCGAGGCTCCCCTTATCTCTTGAAGGTCTCGCTATTGGATAAATCGAGAGCGATGCAGATCGGTGTCGGCCTCCGGAGTTTGAAAATAAATTCCACAGTTCTACTGGAGCATTTGAGGGAGTTCAAGGTCCCGAGGAAATTAGTCGAGGGCTCGAAAGTATGTGGGACCGCAAGAGCTTCTATCGCTCAGGGAGCGGGAATCGGCAATATGATTAGCTGACGTGGGGATCCTAATCACGTAGGTTCGGTTATCGATCTGAGCGCGGCATGTCCGATTCCAGGGAAAAGTGGCGAGGAAGTTCGATGAGTTGGACCTTAGAACTTTGGAGGATATTATGCCCACAGATGAAGAGGTACGCTTTCGTAAATCTTGAGAGTAGTTTCTCTCCCGCCCGTTGCATGAATTTTGGATTATAGAGAGACGTATGTATCCGATCATGACTCCAGGTCCAAAGATTGAAAGGTTTTACGGGCGCTGAGGAAGCTCTTTCGCCCGAAGAACGATTCTGTTTGGATATCTCGCGCTTCCAGGATTCCAGAATCCACTTGGAAGCTCTAACCCTACACGAATCATTCGACCCCTTCACCGAAAGCCTGCGAAAGAAATTGGATTCTTTCACAATGAGTGCGAAGTGGTTGATGGAGTCCTCCTACCTGGCAGACTTCATGAAGCGATGTCTAGTCGCAGGGAATTTCCTGAACAGCGTTCGTGATGAAAACTCTCGTCCGAGAAATGTCGAAAATCGTAATTTGTAGCATGACTCGAGTCCTCGCCATCGAGCCTCAGTATCGACTGATGATCTCTTCCTAGGGCAGTTACGCGGGGAACGCACCGGGATTCCGGATGAAGGACCTCTCGACGATTGCCGAATGCAAGTCCAATCAAGCGGATTTCACTCTATTGGACTTTGTTGTGCGGGGTCTTGCGGAGCATGACCGAGCGGGTTTATTGCTCTTCCATCGGGAATTATCTCAGATCGATGCTGCGAGACGGGTTTCTCTCGACGACGTGAGGGAGGACATCGCGAGCTTCAGAGCGAGACTTCGTCGAGTGAAAAACGCGTTTGAAAAAAACGCTCCTGGTCTCCGGATTCACATGTCGGATTTCGTAGAGGTATCTGACAAGCGATTGTTCGATCTTGCGCGTCGAATGGTGCTGCCAGCCCTCCTGCTCCGTAAATTGAGGAGTATTTGCTAGGCTTCGGCTTGGTATCCCACATATCAGAGAGGTTGTGGGACAATAAGTTTCTTTGTCTCCCGATAGAGCGCCGAGAGGAAACTGGAAACTTTCAGCGAGAGTCTGACTGCCGCGCAAGATCTCACCGCGAAACTCGCGGCCTGGTTCTGTGAGGACCCGAAGACTTTTGATGTGGAGGAATGTTTCTCAGTTTTTCATGCTTTGTGCCAAAAGCTCTCAGCCAGCATCCAGGTCAGTTGAGCTGTCTGTTTTGAGCTTGGCTACGGTGGGGTGCTTCCACCCTTTTGATGAGGGGGCTTTTGCAACCAATAATTCAGGTAGGTACTTCCGCGACCGAAATTCTCATTCGAAAACCGATTCTTCCAGAAGAATCATCGATGACTACTTTGAGAGCCTGCTCTATAGACATCCGAGAGCTCCTCGATTCCGGGCAGAGCCCAGAAATCAGCTCTACGAAGGCGCTCCGATAAGGGCATGCTCCGGAAGAAGGAGAGATCCTGTGAAATAAATGTTTTGGAACTTCAAGAGGATCAGATTACTGAGAAATAAATTTTTTGGAACTTGGAGTCGACTTCCGCAGCTCGAAACGAAGAGTTCTGGCTGACTGCTGTCCGCATCTCCTTACCTGAGATTCTTGCTCCCGGAATCTCTAGGAGCCTCTATAGGAGCCTCAAGCCTCTGGGTGTACCTAGTACCTGTGCCTTGAACGCAGAGCACTCCGACTAATTTTCCCACCGGGGAGCACAGATGAGCCAATTGAAGCTCCCAGAGAAGGAATATACTCCCCGTTCCCGACACTACCCCCTCGATTCTATGACAGGGGAATCGGGGTCGCTGGACCACAAGTTCCGGCTCGTCGCCTTCCCACCCTTCCCCATCGTCAACTATATGGGAGGATTAAAACTGATATCGAATCGGCTAAGGGAGGAATGCGTCACGATTGCGAACCTCTGCGACTTGGAGCGAAGCACGAAAATACTGGAGAATGGCCGCTGATAACGCGGGGACAGAGGTCTCCGACGAGGAAGTGGAATGCTGCTCAGAAATACCAAGGACGCTGCTCGAATATCTACCAGACTCGATAGAGGCGGAGGTACAGCGATCGATAACTTCGATTAAGATAGTGCTACTCAGGGGTGATACCTCCTTCAATGCTAATATAAGAGGCCGCGACGATGATGAGAGCGTCGCCTCGAAGTTGAACTTCGTTCGAGACCACGAGACCACTTAAGCAATGGAGACCGTTCGCGATTCCGATAGGCCCGTCAGACGGAGCGCGAGGAGTTCTACAAGACCTGGGAGATACCTGGACTTGGACGAAGATGAGCAAAAGAAGTCGTGCGGTGGGCTTGAGAGACTTCCGACAAGAGCCGTGGAGCCGAGAGGCTTTCGTGAGGAGAACAATGTCGCAGAACAAAATTTCTCGAGGGCTCACGAGGGATATCGGAATACAGACCCCGCGCCTGGGTCGCTTCAGGAGATTCCCGAACTACGCGTCGGCGGCATCAGGAACAACGCATGCGATATCGACTCTGCCCGGGCAAACGGAGCGGAACTGAAATTCGCAACTATGGCGGGTCCGGAAGAGCTCTCCTGCAGGCGGTATCATCCGGAGGATAAAGGATCGTATAGAGTTCTAATTCCTGGAGATACCTGGTTATTCAATTGGAAATGTGAAGCTTGTAGATCGACTCTGATTGATGAGCGTGAGATTGTCAGGGAGCAAGAAGAGCACCGGAGCCGACTCGACACCGCCGACCGCCGGGATTGGTTTTGAATAATTTTCGAACATGAAGAAGGAGTCGGCGTGCTGGAAGTCCTCAAGGAAATCAACTGTTCATCATGATAAAGGAATAAAATAGTGAAAATCCGCCGATTGATCATTGAATCCCAATCTATGGATATCCCTGGATACATCATTTCATTCATTGATTTATGACGATCACAGGCATGAACAAGCATTGAGCAATTAGATTCGGGAAAGAAACATTCGATAACATATTCATTAGGATGAGCGATGGAGAAAGTATTTCTTGAGCCTTGGCGCCGTAAGGTGTTTCGGAGGATGGCGCAGATCGGTCAAGCCCAAGCAGTGTAGGTCTCGAGTTTCGCGTTCAGATATCCCGATCACCCTCGGAATGAGAATCATCCCCCCGTTTCCGTAGCTTGTCGAACGGAGACCGGTGATTCAAGCCGCTCCCCCGGTATAACATCGTACTCGCGCGCCTCTAACGATATTCGGAGGACACCTGCCCAATGGTATCATCTGTTATTTAGGTCTATGCTTTTGTGCAGGGTCGAGACCGCAATATGCTTCGAATGGTATTCGGGTCCCTAAATCGATAAAACTCGTTGGACGCCCCGCTTCCAACCCGTCATTCCCGTGTCTCGTCTCACCTTGACAGCGGAGGATACCGAATTTCGAGCGGGTCTCCCCGAGCCTGAGACGATTATATTTCCTTCGTTCCCCCGTCCACGTATGATTTCGGGGAACGGATCCGAGAGTTCGTATCAGCTGAGACCGAATTACTGTAACGATAAAGAACTGCTCACTCATTATATTAACCGTAAATCACTGAAGATGCAGAGAAACTTCCCAAACAAGATTTCTCCGGATATCCACCGTACGATGAACGATTATAGCAGCTGGTGATGCTGATACAGAGCTAGTACCGGAGATATCAAACAGATTTTAAGGATAGCGAGATCAAAGACCGTCCATGGCTTCGAACTATCATTCCTCGGATTCGATTCTGTCATCGTTCCCGTACACTCCCTCTGCCACATCTATCATCGTATTGGAATCGGCCAACTTAATATCGCCGATAACATAATATCCGTCAAATCTGATCCTGAATTTGACGTCCACCACAAAAAGCTGAGATGCCTTCAGGAATGATGGAGCAAATCATCGGGCCTAAGTCTCTCCAAAGATTGGTGCGTCTCTATTACTGATGGTACAACGCTCAATACTCATCCATGAAGACTCAGGTGAGGGGCCGAGAAAATCAAGAGATATAGAGTTACCTGTCCACTGTTCGGGCAGTAATTCTACCGACGAGATCGCAAGTAGCGGAAAGCCAATGGATCGGCCCACCTTGTGTCAAACGTAGCGTCGATGACGAGACCTGCCCTCACACCATGGCGGAACGCAACCCTATACATACATATGTATATGTACTACGACATTGAAGGGGTCGCCAGCAGGCTGAGCGTCACCGAACGAAACGACGAGAATCTCATGAGAGAATCGAGAAGACTGCTGGAATAATAATGGCGTGCAGTGGACAGAAACCTGAGGGATCTTTTGAGGAATCGCCGCTGGAGTAGCGTCCATATTCATATATAGTGCATGGGAAGATCAATAAATACCATTACCAGAGCGAATGGAAGAGACTCGGCGGCCTCTATCGTGGAGAGCCTCCAGAATCCATCTCTTCTGAATGTTAGCGCAACTCCCGAGCTCGCGCTGGAAGATCGGTTCATTCTTGGCTCATACGAAACACGTCAAATGAGTTCACGGGACGGTTGCCTTGATCGGGAACAGTCCACGACAGGCCTTGCTCCATCCGTGCTTCGATCGGTAGCAGTAAACAATGTCGGCATTGGAGGTTTGATCAGGTCTCCACCGAGTCTAGATTCTCGGAGAGAAATCGTCTTGAACGAGAAAATGCTCCGAGGAGAGTAAAACTTAACCACAGGAAGCGCTCGAGGTTTCAGTCAATCGAAACACAAGTGCTACGAACTTCCCTGACCTTGCTCACAGCTAACGCAATTGATCATTCCAGGATGTTGATGATTCCAACGCGGAAATGAGTCCATTCTGATACAAACTCGAAATCCCTATCACTCATGTAACGAAAATAAAGTAATGACGGTGACACAAGTAATATTCATCCGGAAGGTAGCAAGGCCATCTGACGAACTTTGAAATTTGGGAGGGACGAGGTCCTCCCAATTGCGACGATTCCCTCTTGTTGCTGAGGTCTGAAATGAGGGAGAGATTTCACCCGGAGAAGATCGTGGTGAGCATATTCCGCCCCAATCGGAGATTCCCTCGGGGGACCGATGGGAAGTACCTGCCCCGATCCGAAAAATGGGAATCATACGATTCCGGGGCATCGGTGATTTCTGTCACCTCCGGAGCCGAGTGAGAATCGACCGATCACGTCTCATGAAGCTGGATTCTCATACATTTGCCTCATGATCTGACATTGAAATGTTTCTAGTGATTAAACGATTGATCGTTCGACTTATAATGATTTCATGTCGGTGTCCAAGGCGGTGAAGACTGTCGTCTCGAATATTACCCGGGAATCGTTCCCCTCCGGAGGAATGTTTCCTGTCTCGATCGGTACCGACGCTTATCCTCAGCTCGTCTTCACGTCTCATCTTCCACATGGATTTCACTTCCGTGGGATACGGGTTCCAGGCTGGGGACGAACCCCTCAACCGAAATTCCGCCGAAGTGGAAAGGAGGCGACAGCATCATCCGTATGGTATTACGGCTCTGGGTCCCTCATTCGCTACACAGACACTGAGAATCCTCGGGCTTTCAAGGGGGGAAAGCCAAAGCTCCTGCACAAACAGCGGCTCCTGAGTTAGGCAGACGGAAGATCGAGGAGCTCCATCGGGAGAGAAAAATTGTTGTATCGCGCGAATATGGGACAAGGATAAGAGAGGAAGAGGGGAACAAATGAATGGAGACCTCCCGCGTTTTTTATTCGCCTCATGATGTATTCACCCTTCACTCAGTCGGTTACAAGGATTGCGGCGACAGAGGAAGGTCTGGATGCACCCCGAGTGACTTTGATTGCCTGCTGAGAGCGCTATGCGGCTCTCCTTGGGCCGGATTTCAGCCGCATCATAGACGGGACGCGTGCAGCAGTCTCCACATAAATCGAGCTTGTCGAACAAAGATGACATCCCGTGTAAATCTCCTTTGGCTCCTCCAATCGCGGCATTTAGCTAGATTGTCTCGGTTTCCTCCCTGACCTTGAATCCTGACGTCATTCGCTACAATCGGCGGCCAAGTTTGACCTTCATTCGCAGCAAGGCTGAAACTGCGTAGAGATACTGCAGCATTCGCGATGATTCCTAATTTCAGAGGAAGTTCGGATGGCTCGATCTCGTTATTTTCAAAATTTCTAGGATATCCAGTAGGAACATATGGGACCGCGCATTCAAATTAGGGCATGACATAAGCGAGAAACGTCGTTCCCGGCAGGAAGCATCACACAAACCGCCCTATTCTCGAGGTCGACCAATCTGAACGCTCTTTCCCCACGGATCAGCTCTTGAATAAAAGCAAGGTCCCTCACCTAGTTCGTCCATATCAAGCTCTGACCACTAGAATGAAACTCGTCCTATTATTGTTCGCCATTTCCGCCAGAGCTGGCGGAGATACTTTTTTTCCCGACCTCGAGGAAGAGAAGGCTGTCGTCAAAGACAAAGACTTCGTGAGTATGGAGCACGATCCGCTCCGAATCTTTCGGATGATCAGCCCCTTTCGGCGACCTCTCATATATTCGTCGGGATTTCCATCGGAGTCTGATTCCGAACTCGCCCGTCTAGACTGCTTATGCCAAGCTTCATGGCATGAACTTGAGCATACATGACGTCGTCACGCCCGACGGGTGGATCCTGGAAGTTTGGAGGGTTCGGAACATGGAGATTTTCGACCCAGAAGTCTCGACACCAGTGATCCTCGGTCACGGATTCCTCGGAACTGCTTTCGATTTCCTCTGGAACCTGCGAAACGAGAGCGCTGCGTTCATCCTAGCGGACAACGGCTACGATGTATGGCTGCCTAATTGGCGAGGGACCCACTTCAGCGATCGTATATTGGATGAAGGAAGACGGAGGAAGCCCACGGCTGAAGAGTACTATCGCGGCGGGTGAGTGGGTCTCCTTCAGTTCTATGCAGCTATGCGAGAAGCGGGATACCTTCGGGGAATTTAGAAGTTGAAGGTTTTAACAAGGGCAGCGCGGGATGCTCAATGCCACATTTTCCTTCACAGTTGGCAGTACATGGCCGAATTCGATTTCCCCTCTGTAATCGAAGAAGTTCTCAGCACCACTGAGCAGTCCAAAATTTACGTTGCTGGCCATTCCATGGGCGGAACGCTCATGTCTGCTTTCCTCTGCACCAATCATACCTATGACAGCCAGGTTAGTCTAGGGACCGATTCCTTGGATCACCGATATGGATGACCACGAATTTCCAGGGAATTCCTTACCTATCGCGGGAGAAGACAGACGCGCTCTCGCGCGGCCGAGTTTCCGACCCCAGACGTTCACCGCTAATGCGATTCTCTCGCAGATTTCTCACTTCGCGGCTTTGGCGCCAGTTATGAGGTTCGGCTTCGACACTCCACCCCTTGTGCTCGCGGCCACCCTGATTGTTCCTGTCATCGGTCCCTTATTGCCAACGGTGAGCCGACTGAAGAGATGAAGTGCGACAGGACAGAACAATCTTCCCCTGAGAACAGTCGTGGTCCGGCAAGCCCGCCTCACTCACACCGATTTCCTTTCATGTGTTAGTTCCTCTTCAAATTGATCTTAGGCAGACAGCTCTTTGCCTATCCTGACGAGGACCTCATAGCTCGCGCGAGATCGGTGGTGTGCACGGTAGTTCCAGTCATCTGTCACGCAATCGTTTTCATCGCAACAAGACGGGACGTGCAAACGCTGCGTTTCATTGACCCTCATATGAACACGGTGGGTTCTGATCTGTTGAATCCGTAAATCCTCAATCAATCGAAAAAATCTTCGAAAGAACGCCTTCGCTAAGGGACGTCCACCCGCAGACCCGGATAGACATCTACGAGGCTGAAGAGCTGGGCGGGATCGGTTTGATTTCGGGTGTCGACTTCGTTCAGCAAAAAAGGGACGTCATCTGGAGCGCATTGGATTGGTCCTCAACCTACCGCCAACCCGGATTCACCAATCAGGAAGAATACGGAAGCGTAAGTTCCAGCTCACAGTGGCCATCTGCGAGGTGAACGTACTCCGAGTAGGAATCGGAGACCAAGGTTTAATTTCGCTGCCCCTCTTCCAGGAAACGCCGACGCAATACGATTTCGCAGATATTGACGTTCCCGTCTCGATGTTCTACGTGTACAATGATCCTTTCAACGGCCCTTCGTCCGCCCAAGGCGTAATCGATACGGTGCAGCCGACATTCTCCAAATTCATCGACGGGAATCGTCTGAGCCATAATGACATTGTCTTGGCATTCGACAGCCGCTGTTACATCCTCGACGACGTGCTGGTTACGTTCGGCAATCTGGAAAACGAGATGGACGAAGCGCACAGGTCCTATCGTTCCAGAGTCGAAAATCATTTGAGAGGGCTACCCTATGAGAACGGCTGTGTTGGTAAAAGCAGCTGATCGTCTTGTGAATGTTCGCTTGAGCTGAACACAATCGACAGCTCCCCATAGCTTCATCTAGAGTATTTCCAAACGACTCATCGAGGCATCGATTGTACCTATTTTCATTCTATCCATTGGGCATAGGAAGCGTCGGATAGGTTTCTGGTGTGATACACACGAACGTGTCATCGAATGTGCTCTAGAGAATAGCCTCTCGAACCCGGGACTCGCACAGCTCATCCTGAGGATGCTCCTGACGATTCTGATACTATGACATGTATATTTGTAGAGTGAGCTGCTCCTGTCAACTCTGCCAATGATCTCCAATAAATCGAAGCGTTCCTTGTCAAAACGAACTGGAATATATTCTCATCGGTCGAATTCTGTTGGTCGATTCCCCGAATGATCCTCCTACGATATACGTACATTGATTCCCCGCCAGATCCCCGTATATCGCGAATCGCAGCCTCCTGAGGACGAGTCCTGATCGCTGATAACAGTTATCAGTCACAAGAGCCGCACGTTGCTGCGGGCATTGGATATCGAATCCCGTATTCGTCGCAATACAAATCATCATCGTGAGAGAAATTTTCTCGGCATCGTCGAACGAATCCAATATTTCAATGCTGCAATGAGATAGAATACCGTCCATCACTCAGAGATTGCGGGATTCATGTGGTCAGTCCTGACACAGTTGGCTGGAGATGATGGGCGGAATGTCGACGATCCGTGACAGAAGCGAACGATGCAGTTCAGCGACTCTTGGGTAATCAGCACACGCTGCGCATTCCCTTCCCTTCTTACCTGTATGGCTTGGAAGCCTGGCAGACTACATTGGACATACAGCAGGAGCGGGTGATTCCGATCACGCGCGTTTCCCAGTCTGGGGAGCATGCTCATCGAGCTCCAATCAGTGTGCAATCCTTGTATATCTGCTTTCATGGCTCCGGACGCCCGGCGTACGAACGCGAAGAATGGACATTGGAGGAACATCGCTGGGTATCCGCGCAATGTTTCCGTCGCTGAGGATCGGCTTATGAGTGAATTGGAGTTCCTTGTCGGCGAACTCGAACTTTTCTCGGTACAAAAATCGCCATTCCTTTCTCACTCCCTAGACCTCGGCGGAGATGACATCCGCGGTTTCTTTGACTTAGCGAAAGTCCAGCAGCCGAACCTGACCTAAGGAATTGGACTTCGTATTTCCCCCTTCGAAGCCAGAGTCGGAGCGCTCGCTTCTTGCGAGAGACTTCTTTCACTCGCTTATGGCCCGATGAGCCGTCGCCGTCGTCGCAGCTCCACCTGGACCTTTTTTCCCGTGCTCGCGGAAGTCATGAAGATCAGCGAGAAGTGACCGCGCTACGTCGGGCGATGAAAAATCTGTAAAATAATTCGCCGATAATATTCAAAGCTCTCCAAAATTTGCTCGAGAGACTTCTGCGATTTCACAAACTCGAGTGCTCGAGTGAACTCTTCAAGCATCATAGCTCCACTCGGCTATCGAGGGCAAACCTGTTTGCTTCTCGAAAACAGCTGGGGAGCTGTGGGAGCTCGGAGCACTCCCAGATCGGACAAGCGAATCATGGAAAACATGGCTGCAACCTTCGCAAAGTCATGCATCTGTGCAGAATAAACTATAGGTGTATGGTTTGGGATCGGAAGCGCCATCGCCTCCGACTCCCATCCTTGTGGGAATACCTAATACCCTAAAGACCGAAACGGGGTGACCCAGATAGCATTTTGAAGATCTTAAGCTCACAATGAATGATCAGAGGGGCTGACGTGGGATGGTTCTTCGAGGGCTGCAGCAGGGGTTTGAAGGGAGTGTCCTCGGCCACGGTTCGCTTAGCGCGACGATGCACATAGGTCTCACTGATGGTGGCCAAACATCGAGATCTATCTCGGTCTCCTGGACTCATGACCTGATTCCGCGAAAGCGAGGAGGTGCCTTGTTGCAGAACGGGCGACATCCCTGGATCGGGCCCGATGATTCATTCTGTCGAGTGAAAACAATGGGAATTTTTCTTTCTGACCGGGCCATACGAAACACTCGCCAGAGTCCTCGACGACACGTTGGATTGGCCGACGCCTGAAAGCTTCTGAAGGTGCATAGAGCGCATTGATCGAGGGATCCTGATACATGGCACCATCTGTGATCGACTCGGCAATTATGAATGAGTCCGGAATCCCTTAATAATGATGGGATCATGATGCCTACTCTGCAGCATGGCAACGCACAGCTGCACGTATCCGGTGTGACTCTCGAACATCAGTTCGACGCGGCTTGTAATGTGTGTCATGCTTTTTCTTTTTCCCCGGATCCGAGGACCCTCGCAGCAGCGATATCACAGGGCTCATCTGGCTTGTTCCTTCCCGAGAGTATCTACGGATGATATCAGACCATGACCAGACAGGAAATTTTTCAGATGATGTGAAACATGGGGAATTCCGAATGCAGGAGACAAACTCATCTAGCGACAGCGTCGGATTTCCCCGAGCTTTATCCGATTTCGAGACACAAGAATCTCACCGCGCCGTCCGCCAATGATCGTTTATTCGAGTTCAGCGAGATCGCAACGCGGCAGTCCCTTCATGGAGATAACGCGCCCGCCTGGCAGATATATCTCTTCGTGACAACAATCCTGTTCACGCCAGTATCCCCCGCCGAAATTCGAAATAACCCCATCGTTCAGCCAATCGGCCCATTCGGCAGCTCATCGACCGCATCGTCCACATGCCTCAACCTAAATACTTATTACGATCAGAGCAAATCGATTCAAACAAGGTGGATACCGACTGTCTCTTTCAGTCTTGGTGGTATCAATTCTGCTCGAGGAATGCAAGTCACCGAGATCTCATTCCGAGAGAATTAGGAATATAAGCGTCGATTATCAGGGTCAGGACTTGCGTAGTATGAGGCTGTCTGTGAGCAGTAGTCCTCTAGAAACTCCGTCCTTCATGAAAGGGCCTTATGAGAAAAGCATATTACCAATATGTACGAAGGTATGTGACGGGGACGATTCTCGTATGCTCTGGAGAATTCAATGCGAACCCATCACTAAAGTGTCTCTACTATACCAGAAGCCTAAAGGGACCACCTGAGCTATCGGAGCGCATTTCCACGGCACCGTGCGTGGTCTGATCAGACAGGTTTCACTGTCATTCGTAGCCTGGAGGAAATGGACTGATTAGGGTGGCGGTCTTTACCTCAGGTTCCGTTGTATGTATTAATGCTAGTTTTCTACTTCAAATATACACTGATATATTCTGATGCATGTACAATATGAGTAGATTTTATTCGTCACTAGCGTTCACTGGCAGCGGCTCATCACGATGCCCCTCCGGGGAGGATGCGGAGATATGGGACCTCACTCCTACCTAGGAATTTTTTACTTCCGAAGAATTTCCCCGAATTCGGAGCAACAGTTACCCTGGCAAAGTTTCCTCGTGCCCCACAAAAGCTCGAAATAAAGAAAACCTCGCGAGATTATCCGACAGTTGTTGAGATACGAGGAAGTCTTGCTATGCTCTGTTCTGGCGGAGAAATGATTAGCCGCAGGAGAAGTATTCGCACTCTCGTTTAATCGGACGAGTGCACGGAGGGAAGGTTCTGAGAGCGACTGGGACAGGCATCTCAGGCGAGGTGCTTCGATGCTCAGCGCCACTGGTAATCATCAGGTCATGCGACTGAGGAGGCGCGACGATTTCGGATCCGAGTGACGGCGATGCGAATATTGATCACATGGTTGATTCCATGGAATCAGGCGCCCAGACAGAATCGAATGTTTCTATGACCCCAAGTCCCACCGAGGATACAGTGTGGACCCTCTGTGCGACACGCGCTCCTCTTCGAGGAACACGCGCTGTTCTGTATCCGACCCCTGATTCGACAGGGAAGCATTCGGTCGGGAGAATAGTATAATGTCTGAGGGAATCATCCTCTCGCGAATCAATAGCGATTTGTAATCTTCAGGTCAATTACTCATTCCGAAACTTGACGATGAATAATTGTGCCCTCGGTCCCTGAGGGCGGTGTGGGAACGGATTCGATGGTCTGAGAGAGAGCAACGTGTAGCTATCCGGATAAAAAGCGAGGAATCGTCCAATCTCCTGAAGTCAAATGGTGCTCCTGTTGAGATCATGAGATTTCGCGGTGAGAGAAACCACCGCATCCTCGCTACGGAATTCCGCGTTGAGAAATGTAGGGTTCGAATGACTTCGGTCGTCGCACGTCAATCCACCACAATCGTGAGGAGAACTACGCTTGATTCTCAGGATGAGCGAAGGATAAGCCATGAAAGTCGCACAGAAAGCCCGAATGAAAATCTGACTGGGAAGACCCTCCGGCATGAGATTCACCAACGGCCTCTACAGTCGTTGCTTATGACTCTTGCTCGAACGAGCGAAGCTCCGTCTCTGAAGTGGAAGCCTCACACTCGAGGAGCAGGTTCGCGATAAAATATGCGCGATATGATACACGGCCCCCACGACCACCGCTAGGGTAAGCGCGAACCTGCATTGTCGGAGACGTCTTCCAGCCTACGAGATCTGAGAAAGATGGACCGCTTTGTGGTCAGTGGTTTTTCGTCTCTCGGTCTTTCCGTGTTCCAAACTTCCTCTCTGCTGTTCAGAATCCACTGATCTTTATGCAGTTTCACCCTTCACGCTGGATCCACCTACGAGCGACGATGCTCTGTCGCACTCGTTGACTCGTTCACAACCATGCAGTCGAACCCGCTCATAGGAGGATCAGCGCGAACTTGGAACAACTCTCTCACATCCGGTCTTCTCCAATATCCGAGTTGTGTGCTCCACACCTCATTCCAGCGACAATCCTGTTTATTCAGTAACTGAAGCAAGGTATAAACTGTTTTAATTCTCCTAGTATATGTAGATTTACGCGAGCATGATCGAGGGATCCCATGAAAGCGGAGATCCGGAAGATGTCTCTTACATCCGGCCTGATTTCGTCTCTGGTTCTCCTGTGAATGAGCGATTTGTCCCACATGAGACTCTATGGAAAAAGAGCTCCAGCATCTCGCACTGAATGGAGGGCAATGCGGGCAAGATGCGCTCATTCTGGGAGGATATCTCACGTGAGAAGCAGCTCAAAGATTCTACGGGATCTTCTGGATATTTTCGGGACTCCCCAACTATGTGACCAGCGCCATAGCCATGTCCGAGGGTGCAAACTTCACCTCTACCTAGTGATTGTGATCCAGTCAGTCGGGGTCTCAGAACGATAATGTATATCTTGATATGAAGTGTCGGTAGTTCTGGTCCTTGAGCGGCGCAGTGCGTAGGTCGCGCTATAAGTACGTACTCACCTGCATGAATATTTGATCGCTGATATACCCCAATTCTCTAAGATATGTTTCACTCGGTCATAAATTAGGAATGGATGTGAGATCGTATGTACATGAGTAGCATGTACGAATCCATTTTTTTGGCTGAAATGGATCGATTCACTCTGGTGTCGAGAGAGAGTGTAGAAGAGGTGAAGCTCAGTCTGTTGACAGCAACGCCCCAGATCACTTCCATCAATAGACGGGCGCTTGATGAAAATCCGACAAGCGTCCGGGGGAAGAGGGCATTCCGAAGCTGGTTTCAGAATGAGCTGATGCCCAGGCCCGCCAGCGCCGTGAGAGGTTGACTGAACGATCCGCGGCAGCCATTCCCAAGTTTGATGCAGGAAGGCGTCGGCGACGCCCCGTATTTATGATGCATGATTTCGATCTTCTCGTCCTGGTCCTCCAAATCGTGCAGGCTCCCTCCCTGACCCTGAATTCCTGAATCAATAATTCCCGTGACCGGGATAGACTTCGATTCACACAGAGGCCAACGCGATTGCATTCGCTGCGAAAGTTTTGTGATACCCTATCTTAGAGGAACTTTGAGCGAAAGGGTCTGGTCTGGTCTAATGAGTCCCACGGCCTCTCATGAAATTCTCCGACTCTCGGGATCGGATAAGCAGATTAAGGCATGACATAAGCGAGAAGGCGGTAGACGAAGTCACACAAATTGCCATTGTTCAGAGCTTTCGAATCCGTATGCTCTTTCCCTCTGGACGTTTTCTGCTTGAATAAAAGTCGGATCCCTTACCTGCTCAGTTCACACCTAGCTGCTTGTCTAAGTGCTAGAATGAATCTCGGATTATTGTTTTTCGCCATCTTCGCCAAGGTTGGCGAAAGTGCTTATTTTCCTGACCTCGAGCAAGAGAAGGCCGTTCTTCAGAACAAAGACTTCGTGAGTACGAAGTCGATTCCGCGACGGTTCCTCAAGATCCCCCGCCTCAGCCTCGAAGCGACTTGTCACCCACTTTAATTAAATTCGAATCTCGGTTTCATCACTGTCCCTACAGGTTGCCTATGCCGGGCTTCATGGCATGAACTTGAGCATACATGACGTCGTCACGCCCGACGGGTGGATCCTCGAGGTTTGGAGGGTGCGGAACATGGAGATTTTCGACGCGGAGGTCTCGTCGCCTGTGATCCTCGGTCACGGATTCGTAGGAACCGCTTTCGATTTTATCTGGAACCTGCGAAACGAGAGCGCTGCGTTCATCCTAGCGGACAGCGGCTACGATGTTTGGCTCCCTAATTGGCGAGGGAACCACTTCAGCGATCGTATATTGGACGAAGGAAGACGGAGGAAGCCCACGGCTGAAGAGTACTATCGTAGCGGGTGAGTGGGTCTCCTCCACTTCTATGCAGCTATGCGAGAAGCGGGATACCTGTGAGAAATTTCAAAGTTCAAGGTTTTAGAAAGGGGAGCGCGCGATGCTCAATGCCACATTTTCCTTCACAGTTGGCAGTACATGGCAGAATTCGACTTCCCCTCTGTAATCGAAGAAGTTCTCAGCACCACTGAGCAGTCCAAAATTTACGTTGCTGGCCATTCCATGGGCGGAACGCTCATGTCTGCTTTCCTCTCCACCAACCATACTTTTGACGGCCAGGTGAGTCGAGGGTTTGCATTCCTCTAATCACTGAGATCAGCGCCCGCGGATGTCCGAAGAAGTCCCGACTAGACGCGAGGAAAAAAGGTCCTCTTCGAGGGTCGACTCTCCAACTTTGTTCTCCCATCGACCATTCCTCTCCCTTTCAGATTTCTCACTTCGCGGCTCTGACACCTGTTCTCAGGTTCGGCTTGGATACCCCGAAGACTTTCCTCGCGGCTGTGCTGATCGGCCCCACCGTTGTTCACTACTTGCCAACGGTGAGGCGACTCGAGGGATAAAATGCGATCTAAGCGAAGAATCTTCCTTTGGAGACTCTCTCGGCCCACGTAGCTCGTGTTGCTTACATCGATTTTACTTCCATGTGCTAGTTCCTCTTCAGAGCGATCTTCGGCAGACAGCTCCTCGCCTATCCTGACGAGGACACCATCGCTTACATCAGATCGCTGGTGTGCAACGCAGTTCCCCTTGTCTGCCACCTGATCGTTGCCGCCGCTGTCGGACGGGATATGCAAACGCTTCGCTTCACTGACTCTCACATTAACAAGGTGCAGTCCGAGCCGCTCAACCCGCTGATGTGACAATCAATCGAGAAATATTCATTCCACTTACGCCAATCTTGCCGCAGACCCGCGTAGAAGTCTATGAGACCGAACAGGTGGGCGGAACCGGTCCCATGGCGGCTCTGAACTTCGCCGATCAGAGGCTGGCGATCATCTGGAGCGCATTAGATTTCTCGTCGTCCTATCCCCAAACCGGTTTCACCAATACGGGGCAGTACGGGAGCGTAAGTCAAGTCTTGAACCCGTCGGGTCCTCTTAGGTGGAAAAAATCGAGACCTAACCGAATCCCCTCATCCAGGAAACGCCGACGCAATACGATTTCGCGGCTATCGAAGTCCCGATTTCGATATTCTACGTATACAATGATCCTTTCAACGGCCCCGAGTCAGCGCAAGGCGTCATTGACACGCTCCAGCCGACATTCTCCAAATTCATCGAAGGAGATAGTCTGAGCCACAATGACGTCGTATTGGCGACTGACAGCCGTTGTTATATCTACAATGACGTAGTGGCTACTTTCGACAATCTAGAGAACGAGAGGGACGAAGCACACAGGACTTACCGTTCTCGAGTGGAGGCTCATCTGAGAGAGCTCCCGTATGAAGACGGCTGTGTCGGTAAGAGCAGCTGATTGGAAGCGCCGACGACGAGAAGGACTGCTCTGCTGAGATTCGCCATATACAGAGACAGAGTTAGCGCAAGGGCGTGAGGGAATCGACTCAAGCCATCGATCTCACCGCGGACTCGGAGCGAGATTCGGTAGCTCATCTGACTCGGATCGTTCCTCTCGCGAAAATTCCCCTGCTCCTCTGCGATCGGTCAGACCAACAGCAGACTTCATAATATCTACCAGCTACTACGTTTACGGAAGAACACCGTATATGAGTAAGTTACTCTATTACCCTGAACGCCTCGCACTCAGGGAGGCCCGGAGACTTCATGAGCTCCGACGTCGGGGGCGGCTGAGCGAGCTGTATTGACGCTGAATATCGGTTAGGTTAGTTGGGTATATCACGAGTTTCGACCTCGACGCAGCGGGTGCTACCGGGTGAATATCATTCATCTGTTCCTAATTTATTTTTAGAGTTCCAGCTTGTAATAAACAACAGCAGATGTTCGCTCAGCGAGATTGGGAGCGTTTTCATTCTCCCTTTGCGTCTGCTTCGAGCTGTTTTCTCGATTCTTGACGTCACGAGTCATACTAATGATTTGGGGAGCGAGCCCGACACGGAAGAGGTAGGCAGCTAGCTCTAAGGGCTCGGATCTCTTCCGACCGATTCAGGCGTGTGTATCGAGTTCAGCCCAAACCTTCAAATAAGGCCTCGGTTCGACCTCGGATCCGGCCGCCGAGCCTTGAGGCTTCCCATCCTCGAGAACTGAGACGCGTTTCTCGCCGTTCCTCTCGAGAGGAAGGATCAGAAAATGAACTCGCCGGGAGAAGCAGCAACGCAAGCGGAAAGTCAGCTTCCGTTCTGGTCGTATTGTTAAAGGCTGCTCTCATCCAGTCAGTCCCATCTGTGGCACTGACTTAATCACTCTCTATGGGACTCATGTGAGATACCATATGCTCCCATAGATCGTGAGGACTCGGGAGCACAGGACCTGAGATGAAAGCATGCGAAGCTTATAATTCAGCTGACTGAGGCAGGATGACTGACGATGACCGCATGGGCTGGCATCCAAGAATATTCAGGATGCGCCTCGAGGGTCAGCAACCCACGACCGAGGGTCAGCAAGCAGATACCCCTCTCGCGGTATTGAGCATCCGGCTCTCGACCACATTCGAAGTCGCATCTGAAAGAACCGTCGGAGGAACCGCTCGATGAGCTCGGATGAAGCTCTCCTCGCGTCTGATTTCGGAACGGAAACATAGACTTAAGCGTCTTGGTCTCATTTGGGAATTTCGGATCAATTAAAGCGAGGCAGGCGACCAATGAGAGGTGGTTTCTCGGACCGAGAATGGGAGAGCTCCTCGATGATAATAATCAATCGATGAGAGCTGCTGGAATCTGTCCGAGCAGGAGTTCGTCGCGGAGCGGCGCCTGATCATAGTTTTGTTCCTATGTATCCATGTCCTAAGAGGGCATACCGATCTAACTACGCTCGGGAGCTCCCCATGCGTCTGATGAGGGTCGCAGAAGAAAGAAGATTCACTACCCTCCCGCACCCTCTACACTCTACACCGAGCTTCGATGCGGAAACTTCCCACATCCTTGGGATTCGAGTTCGGATGCGAACATTATCGTAGAAACTGTATCGTGCTGAATTTCGGATGACTTGAGTATTTTGATAGCGACGATGCCTTTCTCCGAGATCTTGTTCCCTCAAAGAGTTGAATACACGCAATTCTACCCTGGCAGCTAATATTTCTACTATTTTAGCTCGGCCCTGCTCGAAAAATCTGACATGCTCTGCTTCCTGCGAGACCTGGGAGCTGTGCCGACCGCGACAGTCCAACATTCGACTAAGGTAATTTATTCTTCAATGAGGAACGAGAATCATCCCGTACTGAGAAGCAATCGTCAGAGAGTCCGGAAAACATATGCGGGTACAATGGGAAATGTGGTTCTCTATGTGCTGGACCTGCACGGCGCGCCCGAGTTTCATCCTCATCGGGAGCTTTATTCCCCCAGGATTCGTCATGCGCAAAAACGATGGCGATGACACCATACTCATGGGATGATGAGGCATACGGATGCTCCCGCCGCCGGAACATAATCTTGGAATCATTGCGATTAGGTGAAGCAGTGATGGAGGTGGGAACAATACTTGCAGATGAAGTGAGCAGTAATACCTGTTCGGAATGAATCTCGACGACGGAAAATCCTTCTTGCCGGATATTGGCATGTGCGAGGATGTCAATGACATCAAAACTGATGAGTTTTCCTCTTCCTTGCACTCATCTCGAGATTCGATCGAGAAATCAAACAATTTCCTTCATTCGAACCGTTTGCGAAGTATATCAGTTTGGGATCTCAACCGATTTGCCGAAGAAACATTTGATCTGACAGGTGCATGGAAAGACCGTATGACCATAGAAGCTGTGTTGTACAAATGCTGGACGGCCGGTAGGGTTGAGCAGGACCTAAAGCAAGGCTTTCTATTGTCGGGCATCAGGCAGTCGGGTATAAGGGAAACGGGGATCCAGGAGTCGGGTATAAGGAAGACGGGCATTAAGGAGTCGGGCCTCCGGAACCTAATTCACGGAGCACCGTTTATCCATTTGGTCACCAAGTCTGATTGGGATAGATTCTCAATCCGAGAGATTTATTCGAATCTACGGTGAAGAGTCGTCCCATACTCGATGACATCGTTTTATTGGCTCGAACTCCCCATGAGGAGCCAGGTTCGACCAGAAACTGTGATCCGATGCTTACCAGATCGACCGATTCTCCATCGATACTCGAGTTCCTCTCCCGTGTCGCGACCGCCTGATTTCACAGCTTGAATCAAACAAAAGCTCTGAACAAAAGCTCCCTTCTGAGCTTTGACACTGAGTCCGGGCCCGCGCTTTCGCCTCTGAAACGTTCAGTGGAAGCAATGGAAAATATTTATACGAGGAAGGGAAGATGGATTGGTTAATACTGAGAGAAAGGTTACAAAGATGAGAGTCTTTCAGCATTCTCCTTGCGCCTCCAGATGAAGATACTCCGTAGGTTCTGGATGAAGTCATCGTATACCACGTACCATGGGGCAGACCTTATGATGACGTCATACGCGAATGGGGAAAAGTTTCATCAAGAAAGAGCTTCGCTAGACATCTTGGAACCGCTCCAAGGGAGAATCTCCGCTCACAAAAGCGGACAGGCGCTATCACGTGTCGGTGATTTCAAGAAGTTCTCCGGAAACTTCCCTCGCACTTCGATCACGCACCCACGGAACCTTATACTTCTGGGAGACCCGATGCCGTCCGAGCAGTTGGAGTGCAATCGTTCCGGTGAAAGGTGTCGCTGTGGATGTGAAGAACTGAAGAAGATTCGCGACCGTGTAGAGGACCAAGAACGTCACCCGTGAGCTGAACTTCGTTTCATCTGATTGTGTACGGTGAATTTGGAGACGCACTGAAGAACTTAATTTCATCCATCGATTCGGATCCAGCGGAGCCGCGCAGAGCGAAACGGAATTTAGATTGCGGCGTCAATCTTTCTGAAGTGACAGCTTTCGCATTTTGTTGTTTTGTGACGGAAATCTCGAGAATTGCGTGAGACGAGCCCGATCGAGTCACGCGAATCAGAGCATCCTATAAAGCTCCAAGTTTCTGAGTAGGAAGCACGGGACTTGATTATCCGTCCAGATTCCGCGGAGGTTCCAGCAATGAAGCTCCTACTGTTCCTCGGTTTCTTCTCGTTGATTTTCGCCTTTGTCGCGGCCCAAGGAGGAGGCTCGCGAGGGGGCAGGAGAGGTGGTCGAGGAGGAAACAGGAGAAGGGGTATGCCTATGGGTGGGGGAATGTCCATGGGTGGGGGAATGCCCATGGGAGGGGGAATGCCCATGGGCGGGGGGATGCCCATGGGCGGGGGGATGCCCATGGGAGCCGGATAATGGGGGCGCTGGGGTAAAGTCCCTTTTCGACCCGGACTCGACGTTCCACGGGTATCGTTCTGCACAGAACATCAGCCTGAGGATCCACGTTCCATCTTATCGCAACAATCATACGAAGGGAAACCGCGATTCTCCACTGGAAATGTCCGTGGCGCTGCAGCGCTTCTGCGGGATTCGACGAATTTCAGTCTCGTTCAAGGAATAAATCAGATTCGCATTGGAGGAAGTTGTAAAAACTTATTATTTTCCCTCTGTGGGTGTCGAACTCGTCACTGTGACGACAGATTGTGAATGTCCATCCGGAAGGTCAAATAATTGCCGTTTGTCCCACGCGATCAACGGATCACCAGTCGCCGATTCTCGCACGGAATGGAAAAGGAACAGTCAGAGAACACAGATCGAGATGGCCTTTTCAGCACGCATGGAGCACTCATGGAGAATGACAGTTGGGCCTCTTCCGTAGGGCGACGAGATTCTTCCTCGGGAATCGCCGATTCGCATAGGAGAAGATTATTTACCTACCTCTCTTCAGGGCCTCTGCTATTGATGGACTACAGAATGCATTTGCCACTCCGAGAACTTTTCCGCACGCGAGGAGTCTATTATCGCTCGTGCTGGGATCGATACTTCTCATGAGCCTGGTCCCGTCCGTTCTCGAGTTCGTTGAACTTCGCCAAAACGAGATCGAAGATATAACAACGTGTGTCGAGAGCTAAAACAACGTCCAAGCGACTAAAATCATTTCCGGCGGCGAAGTTCACGTCTGGCACATCCAACATTTCGATAGCATCTCGTGTCACGTTCGGAGTATTGAAATGATCATTTGGCACGGAACACAGCGAGAAGAGAACGCTCATTGCGGCAAAATCATATTCTGAAAGCGTCTCCCGGAAAACATACTTCTCTTAGGCTCGATATGAGACTCCTCTGAGCCCTGGATAAGTAATGTGTAATACTTAATTGGGGCTCGTTTCTCTCAATACATGGATAATAATTCGAGAGGAGTTCGAGGAGGTTCAGCGGCTCACGGCATTGTGTTCTTCAAGCCTGTCTGACGATGGAAAGAAGTGTAATCGATCTTAGTCCACGGGTCCTTCCCCGACTGCAAGATGAAATTAAGCGAGGTCATAAGCTCGACCCCGGGTACTTCTTCCGGTCTGTAGATCGCGTAGCGGGTCTATGAGATAATTTCTTGAGTCAGAATCCGCACGGAATGAAAGCCCCGTTTGATCAATCCTATAATTCGAATTATTCTAGACAAAGTCGAAGTTATATAAGCCTGGACGTTCTCCTCAGGATAGGCACGCAGCTGTTGTCTCCCGTAGAATTCTTCGAATAGGGTCTGTTGCGGGGAGTCAGGGGGAAAGATGTTTAATGATGTATATTGAGTATGATGAGGGACCTTGAATCGAGACTACGGATACTCCTTAAACGCTTGGACTTATCCGCACGGCTGGTAAGCTGAGAGCTCTGGCCAAATCCGAGTCCAACAGAGACGAAGCGTCGTAATCGAACTTGAGAACTGGCGTGAGCGCGGCGAAGTGAGCGATCTGAAAAGCGGACAAAGGACTTCCACACATGTCTCGCTGGTCCGGGACTTGTGATAGGATACATCGACGGAAGATTCCTCCTCTAATGCATAGGGACATCCATGACCGGAGCTATAGCGGTCGGGAATACGGTTACACGACACCCCGCTGGGAAACTAATCGCTTATCATAAACAGGAGCATGATTCCCGAGGAGATCGAGACGATTCATCTCGATACGTATTATCAGATCAAGGATCCGGGCGTGGCGTCGGAGACATTCATGACTGCAATCGATCGTCGCAGGGCGCTATGCTCCGATAAACTGAGATTCAATAGGAAACACTTTCCAATGGAACCTCGGGTTAGCAGGCTCATCTTGACCTGGGTCAGAATTCACGACAAACTGCGCGGAGATTCTAGGCTGTACCTTGATGAAAAGCTCATTAGAAATCAGTCGGCGGCTTGCAGGAATAGGGGAGAAGTAGCTTAGGGCAGGGGCGTGCTAAAAACGTCGGGTGACCCCGAGGCATCGTAATCACAAATGAATGAGCGCTTGACTGGTGAGCGGCGTTCGAGAGAGCTCTTCGAGATGCTCTCGGGGGAGCCACCGGACTCTTGAGATCGACAGAGCCAATAACTTATTTTCAAACATAGGAGACAGCATTGGGGAAGGGCTTGGACCAGACGAATGATCCCAGATTCCAGTGCATTCAATCGTCAGCACATAGGCATCTCTATATCCGACAAAAGTGTCGACCGGATAGACTCAAAGGAGCGACTGGGAAGATCCCACATGATGAGGAAGACATATGTATTGTAGCATTGCTGAGTGAGCACCTTCGATCAGATGATCGAAAGGAGGATCTCAGGCGAACTCTCCAAGAGTATCGAAAAGAACAAAGTACTAATCATGATAATAATGAACTACTCTCTGATAATCAATTCGAATTCAGAGTGGGGAAGAGGGGGGCTCGGAGCGCCTTAGGCAGCTGTTCATCTCCTTCAGAAGCTTCCGCTAGAAATGGATTCGGGCCGTGAGCTAGCGGCTAGCGGCCACTATTTCAGACTGTATGTACATCTTGCGTCCTCAGCTTGCTTGTAGAGGCTCATAAACAAGTTGAGATGGACTGTAGTCGATGGGCATGCGTTGAGGGTCCTCGAGTCACATCTGCTGGAGAGGACACAAACTCTGAGAAGCGGGGGTTCAGTCACGTCGATCGCAGCAGTGGTTAGAAGAAGTGTTCAGAGGGGAGGTTCTCTGTCGCCGATTCCTTTTACTATCCTCAGAAAAAATCCCCTGTTCTCCAGTGATCCGAGCGTGTCCTACGTTGAATCCGCGGATTATACGCGTCTTCTCATCAGCTCCCGTGGACGGACAGACTGGAAACTGGATGGCTCGTCGATCCGGGTGGGGGACTGGTCTTCTCGTAAAGGTTTGTGGCTCACTCAATGCAAAATCGCAATCGCGGGGTGGTGAGCACCGTCTCCTCAATACTATATTTCAGTTTGATTCGATTATTTATGAACGGGAGGCTTGACTGGAAGTCTCACAGTCGGTCCCTCCTCGGCCGCCCGAAAGCCGGAGCGGCAACGGCAACGGTCTCCAAACCTCCCGCGCGGTCTCGCTCAGAACCACAGAGATCATATTCAGAGCTCTGTCCGAGTCTCATCTGCGATACTATCTACCCGCTCATGGATCGGCCTTCCAGAACCCTCTCTCCCCCTTGGAATGACCATACCATAGGATCATGAGATGCGGCAAATGTGCCGGGTAATAGGGGAGACCGATCTGGACCGTTATTCCGAAAACCCGACATCCTAGCGATCGAAGGGTTCAGCCCGCAGGGTCTCCTCGCGGAGCGTCTCCTCAAAGATCAGACCGGCCTAACACTCGCTCGTTCTGACGGCGACGGCTCAGATTAGAACTCCTGCCACTAGATTAGTCAGACACGACATATTTCACCTGAATCGTCATTGGAAGAGCTTGAGAGTTTTAGAGAACTGTTTGTCGTTAGACCAAGTCGCAGTATGCTCTCTGATCAAAAAGATGACGTCATCATTGTTGTGTATCAGTGACGATAACGAAGTCTCTGTTCTATTTCATATATGTATAAGAGATGACGAAGTTCGAATAAAACAGTCTGTGGTCCCTTCCATCTTCCATCCCGAGTGCTTGTGCCTCCCGTTAGTGACGACATTTGCATCACATGTACATGTACACACATCGACCACTACCTTCACATCCTGTCGACTGCGCCAATAAAATGTCGTCACTAACGGGAGGCACAAGCACTCGGGATGGAAGGGACCACAGACACTGTTTTATTCGAACTTCATCACCTCTTATAAATGGAATAGTACAGAGACTTCGTTATCGTCAATCGTCAGTGATACACAACAATCATCGTTGAAAAGGTTCCGAGATCCGTCACTGGCTTCGCCCGATTGAAGATTGAGACACATTTCTAATCCCTTATCGGAGCTTATGTCACCGTACCCCTGACCGCACCTCAGAGCGCAAATATTCCAGCACCGCCCTATGATGATTGATACTATCGTAATGCTCTCCGTCGATTCCGAGAATTCGTACTGCAGTACTGCCTTCAGCTGACCCCTCGTTCGCTCAGCTGTTTCTCCAATGTGCTTGGGTGGTGTGAGCAAAGCTTTTGCTGGCAGCATATATGTTCATGGTCTACCACAGACAGAGCTCTGCCCTGGCGGATTTTTTCCCCACAACAACAACGTTACTCAAGCTGATGTACGGAGTCCTCTGTCGAGTGATATACATATATTCGGTCCGTAGCTCACCCGATCATCGTAAGACTTATTTCCGGAGTACGGAGAGGAACGCGAAGAGGAACGTTGCTCACATTGGGTGACCAGCGAGATAGGCTTTCGTCTGATTTGTTACGCTGAATACTTTGTCCAGGACCGATGGAAAGTCCCTTTCCGCCATATGCTGCAAACTGGTCGATATAGGGTGCGAGCAAGTATTACGGAACGGGATGGGTAGAGGTGGAGGGGTGCTACCTACCCAGCGTGATAGTACTCCACAGCTAAGGGTTTCCTGGGATTCCCGTCTTGCAAAACACGATCGCTGAAGTGAGTTCCTCGATAGTTCATCACCCAGACATCGCACGATCGTACCCATTATCGGCGAAAATGAAAGCCGAACTTTCATTCCGGGGATTCCATAGGAAGTCAAAACCCGATGCCGCGGATCCGGGCGACAAAAGGACTGGCGCTGATAATTCCGAATCGAAGACTTCCATGTTGCGCACTCTCCTTTCCAGATTTCCAGCACCCAACCATCAGGCGCCGCGACGTCGTGGATGCTCATGTTCATGCCGTGCAGAGCTGCCTAGGCCACCTGCGGGGTCGAATGCCTCGGATCCAGCTATATCCAGGTAGCGACGAGATAATTCCTGTCCGGCAAGCGAAAGGAGCTCGGGGAGCTCACTCACGAAATTCCGGTTCTCCACCGAATTTCTCGCTCGAAACTCGGGAAGTACGGGCTCCAAATCACTCCGGTAGAAAGGATGCACAACAGGGAAGTGAAACTAATCATTTAGCCCGCGGTTTTGTGGAAGTAGAAGAACACACGGCTGACAGTCACATCGACGATTAAGTTGCATAAAATGCATACATTGCAAGCAGAATCTATGTGTGAAGTGCTTTTTCGTGGACTACCACGTATGCTGAATTCGTCAGAATAAATTGCTCCATTCCGTTTATGTAGAAATTTGGCTCTAATTATTTGGCTGTCTCGAAGGAATTGGGAGTCGATACCACTCATGAAGATGCGCCAAATTTGAGTCCGGCGATCCAAAAACATATTATGTCTTCGGATATCTCGGGCAGATCCAATATTCGTCCATTGTTCATAGTATTTTCCATTATTCCCATAGAGTCAATGCTTAAGGGCGGATTTTCGAATTTTTTTAAACACCCTTAAAGTGGCCATACGCAGATAATATCCTAGGGTTAAACTTCTCTCGGGGTGGGGATTCTATGACCAAAGTTTCAGCCCGATCGGCGCGTTACATGTTCGGCACTCCCCTTGTAAGGGAAATGTTGTGCTGCCGCAGAATCACTCGAGGCACGACTCGGAGTAGATCCTTAGCAGATTTTCCGAGAAAAAATGGTATCATTTTACTCAGTCCATTCCTAGGTGACCTCTCCGTTCGAACTCTCTCGTTCTTAATTGCGAAGCGGCGTAATGGCTCTTTTTTCATCCAGGAATTCGATCCTTGCGTAGACAGTCTGTCTGTTTGCTCAAATTCGAGAGTCTCAGATTTCAACGTCGGCTTTCGGATTTTCGAAGTGCAAATTAGACACCCGTCAGCAGGAGGGCGACGCCAAATACACCATTGCTCCTGCAGCCGTGGATGTCCGCAATATCGAACGGAATAGAATCCGAGGGGTCGCGCCCTCACTGTAGGGTTGATCTTCTCCTGTACCGCGAAAGCATCCGCATTCAATGATCTTCTGATTCCGGAATTACTCGGCGTCCGAGTTTGTTCTGACAAGTTGGACCTGCCAGCCGTGTTTCCACTGACGCCATGAATACGTGATTCGGGGTGACAGGCAGAATGTTCAAGACCTCTCAGTCATAAGAACTATTCTAATAAGATCCTGATCTATTTTCGAGGACTAGCTGGTCTCACCAACACATCCATCTTCATACGGGAGCTCCTTCGAGTGCTCCTCTATCCTTGGACGATGCTCCTCATTAGCTTCTCCTCTTCCAGTCTCCGCTCTGTCGAATTTTATCGTTGTGGACATTAAAGCGGGTGTCGGGAGCAAACACGATATCCACATGATGCACAACTACTAAGGTTATCGCCGTGGATGAATTCGACATCAGCTCCATTCAATATTCTCATGACTTCTCTCGAGTATAAAGGGCCATTGAATCGCTCGTTCATCAAATGAGACATTGAAAGACGGAAGTTGATAGCCGCGAAGTAAAGTCCAGGTGGTGTTTGCTGGATGCCCGGCCAGCTCGGGGAACTACCACAGGGCTCGTGAAAAGATGGTAGGAGCGGCTCTCGCAGCACGGCATGGCAGTGATCGACGACCGAGGGTACTGTCTGACATCCGAAGACTTCCATAAAGCGCAGTCTCCAAGTTTGCAATATGCAAGCGACCTTTCTCGCGACATCCTTCGAACTCAGTTTCATCCTATGCAAAACCGCATAACTCTACCACGTGTGAACCACAAGAAAACGCAGGAGTTCGAAGCCCACGCCTTGGATGCAATTATGGGGTCCTTCGTTTGTCGATGATAGAATGAAGTGACATGACGCTCGACTGGGTGCTCAAAGGAAACGTATTCAATCAGCAGAACAGATTGGCGGAGGTGGAACTCAAGTGCACCGCAAAGTTTCCCCGGTGAGATCTGGGAAATATGGGTCCCCGCCAACTTGGACCAAGATAGAGAGCCATACAAGCTTTAGCCTCCCTCAGATCTTTTTCCCGTCTGGATAGAGTCGCACAGACCTTCACCAACCCCAGATCAAGGGGGCAAGATCCCGAGGAATCTCTCCCGTCGTGTTGCTCGAAAAGCTTGTATGGGTCACGGGGAGCATCATCGTATGACATGATATAGTTTTGCATCAGTAGCCTCTTCTTCGCGATCCCATCAGCCCCCGGAATGACGTCCGGTCACGCCGCTGTCTCAGATCGTTTTCCGTACGTATCGTGAATGATGAATGGTGCTGAATGCAGGAGCACGGAGGAAGTATGCCAAAGATCAGAGACTCGGCCTGACCTAAGACATACCGTGGAATAGACCGCCTTTGCTTCTAACAACGAGAACTCATCTCTATAGCCCCACCTGGGCTCTCAGTCTGGATATGATTCCGCCCTCCCGAAAAATTTGGATTCTCGAACAAGCGAGACAATGATTGAGCATCAGCGAGGACTGGCGCCGCCATTCTCAATTTATTCCCGACGTCGGAGAGATGTCTTTCGCGCGGTGCTCCCTGGGTATTCGCGAGCGGTTTGCCATAGGTAAATGCGGATCACCTCAGAGCTGGTGCGGGCGACACTGTGTGAGACGGCCTGATCTTCCGCAGATTCTTTCAATTGCTGGGTGGATATCCTTGCGGTTTCTCCAGACCTGTTCGGGTCTTCGATCCCACAGCCGATCGCGCGATTGCTTCAGCCCATCCAACACGATAAGCTCCCGAAAAGTCAGACTCGGGTGACGTCGAATCGGAATCGTTATCTGCCGTGAGCAGCGATCAACTCGCTTGGCCTGATGAGGAATCATTCTGATAATCGTGACATCCACGAATTCACCACGTAGGTATTTACAATGGCCCGGAGCTGCGAATGAATAATGAATCCACGGCGACCAGCGATTCACATTGCTTTTTCAATGTCTTGTTCGGGTATACTCAAGGCATGAACGGCGCACTGAAGTCGCGCGATTCAGGCATGCTCTGTCAGGCGCCTGCTTGAAGGACAAAACACCGCGCAGAAAAGGAATTTCACGCCTGGATTGAAGATGAATTCCAAATGAAAATCTCTTCTATTCAAAGCTTTCCACAAGGAAAACGCAATCTGTCCCAGTATGACCCACGCTAAATGGTGTCCCGTTAGCACATTATTTACGTCTGCCCTGCTGATCTGGGCGCATATCCGACATGCGGAGGACTTGTTCACTGCTCCATTTTTGGCTGCGGATTTTGCGAATACCACACATTTCGACCAGAGCGAGTTCCGAGATACATTGAAGAAATGATTCGTTTCCCCCAAAAATACGACTTTGTGCAAGGCTTGAATACCGAGACTACCAAGTTTTCCCCTGATTGGGGGAAGTGCAATCATCGCAGTAGATGTCGGAAAGCGGTACCACAGTCTCTAAAGGGTATCGATTCTACACTTCATACATGCTCCGACTTAAACAGGGGCCAGGTAGGAGCGAAGTTGATCATTCTCGCGATGACTGGGGACGTGTATAGCCTGACATTAGAATCAAGGCGCCCGACCATGAAGCACCTGATGATTGGTACCACCGTCGTTCGGTTTGAACGGACGACGCTATGTATAGTTCATCGAATTTCAAGTCAGGGGACTCAACGACGCCTAGTTCCCTTATGGACCCAACGATGGAGAACGTTCCGTATCCGATTTCCGAGCGGATGGGTGTCACATCGCGAATCGCGTGGCCCTTGGACCATGATAAGGCATACCGATGACGCCGCCGTCATTTCACGATAGAGGCACCCGATCGATGAATATAACCTCTATTTTATCTCATCGTTAGGATGCCACTTTTTTTTCTGTCGCTCAGACGTCGATTCTTGGCGCTGAGTACGCATGGAATGTCGAAGCTTATGGATTGCGGAGGAACTCTTCCAGAAACGCATTCGTTCCATTCTGCATCCAGGGAGTCATAAATCTCGATCCTCCCGCCCACCAGGAAACCCCGCAACCCAGAGGCAAAGATCTCTGCTTGAGTTCGGTCTTCCGGTTCCGGAGTCGGTTCGAGATTCCAGATTCCCTCAGTCTGGGACGACGAGATGGCCTCGTGTGGAAAGTGAAGGGAACGGAAGAGTTGCATTTCTCCCTCGCCGGATAAAGTGATGTTCCTGACAGTCTCCAGGTTGATTGAACACAATTGAGCGAGATATATCCATCGATTCTGGGAAGCGGAGGCATTTAAGCCGGAGGGCGCAGCTCTGTTCGTGCCATTCGCCATTATCTAGGGCTCGCGCGTCGAGTGTGATGCTCCCGAAGATGTAGCTGCTGGAACGGAAGCCTGATGGCGACACTCAGATTCACTGGATGGGAGGAAAACCGAGAGTCGTTCCATGTATAATCTTCCATATTTCGATTTGAGCTACGTCACACGCTGCAAATGTGATCCTGAGTTTTTGACGGCCGAGTGACGCTTCTCGTAGAACGGGGCTCAGAATATTCTGAGTGGAAATGTGGGTGTTTGAATGAGCTATAGACGCGAACGCCGGAGTCGCGGCATGATTAAATGGAAAATGTTTAAATACGACGAATAATAGCAGACAGTAGCACGGAAAGAGCGAATGCACAGAAGACACCGCTCTGTGACGAATCAATCGCTGGAGCCCACTGATATATTCGGAAGAGAAGCGTTCCTGCTCTGTCTAGTCTGAACAGATGACCAGAATCGTTCCCGCTTTGTGTCTCCGGGCCGGAGACTTCTCCGTAATCGCTCGCAGAGCGGACTGACATACGATTTTTTACATCGCCTTGTCACCCCCGCGGCCAGCGGCGCCCCCGTTTCTACTCTCATTATTGATGTCTCTATTTTTTCTTGACAGGTCGGACACGGAGGCCCTCTCGACCTGATCGCAACGTGGGCGCAAAAGAACTCATCGTGGGAGTCCTCCCTACACGGTTTTTTTTGTAGCCACGTATAACTCCAATCTGAGAGGAGGGCGCGACTTCCAATTTTTCACGCGAGATTTCTGATGCGAGGGCGGCGGAAATCGAGACTCCGCGCATGCTGCCTCATCGAGCTGTTTGACTTCATTATCCTCGATCCTCCTAAAGAACTTTCAAAAAGGCCGATGCTCTCATCGCCGAATCTGGACTGTTCCGATGGATTATATTATCGAAAATCATCAGTGATTGATAGATCAAATCCGATTTATTCTGGGAGACTTAGCCTGATGGACGAGGAAATTTCAATAGGTAATTAGCCATCCAAGAGCGCGAGCTCGCTGGGGGCGATACTCGGAGGAAGACAACCCGATAACATCGTAGCATTGCCGCGTTGGACCTCAACAGAGATACGCTGCCTTAAAAAAGACATCGCTCGGCTATCCCTGGCGACTCTGCGCTTGCGCTTGCGCTGAGCGCTCTGAGGGATTCTTGGGAGAACTCGTAGGTGTTGCTTGAGGGTTTGGAGACCAGGTGCTAGCCGCTCTGGTGTCAGCGGGAAGGAGCCGGCGGGAGGGTCGTCCCGAGATGGAGCGGAGGAGAGTCCGGGTGAGAACTGTGAGGAGGGGGATCAGCTGCCGAGCTGGTACCATGTTTGGCACGCATGTGGTATTTGAGGCCCGTCGAGTTGGCGACGACGTACATAATTGCAAATGATACAGGCGGACGCGTGACCCTGAAGGCCTGATGCGCAATATTAACCTCTGGTCTGATTTCTCCTCCGGAGCGAATCCTGAGCCGGCTCAACGGCTCCAGTATTCCCGTATTCTCAGGGGTTGAGAGAGACTCCGAGGCCGAATACATATCTCGTACGACCCCCATGACGTCCTGCTGTCGAACGACTGTGAGCGAATCGTTTCCGGAGAAGGCTGGGTGTACTCCCGACACACGCGCCCATAGAGTAGCTGCAGAGGGTAGTTTGAGTTTCACTGGGACATCGGCGATCGCCTTCAGGGTTTTAAGAAGCTCGATATGGGACGATGTGTCGTGGTACGCGAACAGAGATACCATCTCGTGCGTTAAGACGTGGTTGCGCCTCTCTGACTACCTCGCGAATGTCGTGGAAAACTCTGAGGAGGTTTTCAGCGGAGAATCGAATGCTCTCATCGAGAGGGGCGAAGTCAACCTCGAGCCCCGCGGAAGCGGGACCGCTGGATCTGTAGAGGCGACGCACAGCCCGCTCGGCTTTCCGCGTGGCCTAGAATTGAGCCTTGACCGCATGGGAGGGAACTGTTTCCCACGGCGCCTCGTTTTCGCGGCCGGAATCAGCCTCCGCATCCGTTTCCGCAGCCCGAGAATCAAGTTGGTCGTCAGTCTCCATATGACCGGATTCGGTCCCCGAATCAATCCTGGACGTATTCTCCTTCAACTTCTTGGGGTCTCCCTGCACCCCCCCAGAGGAGCTGTCCGTAAGCAGTTGCCTTCTCCTCATGAGGAGCGATGTACGCGCAGCAGCGGCAGCGAGAGCGGCTGCCGTCGCAGCAGCCCTCCGCTCCGCATCGGCGGCGACTCCATCTGTGACGTCCACCTGTTCGGCGTCAGCTGGCATCGAGGTGGGATGTTTGGGTGATAATCGAAGAGACGGGGTTGCTCACGGGTGTAGTGAAGTGAAACAGCGGGTCTTCCTTCGAGATGAGGGAGACACTCGGAAGGTGAACAGGCGCGACACGAGCGAAAATTTGTACGGATTTATCGAGAAATACGACGAAGTAGGCGGAACCACGAAAAACACGTCCGGTCCGCTCGGTGACTCGGCGCCAAAAAAGATAGATAGATGAAAAGAATACTCTCCGAAAGCCCATTTGGTCAGGTTTCCGTAGCTACACTGGTGAGTGAGCCACATTCCACCTGAATTTCCGTGGAACGAGCGACATTTTCGGTCCCCAACGAATTTCATAGGAGGAATTTCCTTTGTATCATATCGCCGGGAGCTTCCCCCCCGTTTTCCGATTTCCGCACGGGGAGCGGGAACGGTCGGGGTCTCCTTCAGCCAGTCGATGAAGGATTTCGCATCACCCGAAGGTGTAAAAACCGAGAGCGCGCCCGGTTGGCGTTCACAGGGAACAAACCGCTGCTGAGGCGCCATCGTTTAAATGCGTGAGACGAACAGGCGCTCGCACAAATCGAATCACGCGATGTAGTGTTCGGCGATATAGCACTGATTTCCTCGAACGGACATCATTCAGTTCTTCCGCCCGACGGTATACGTCTTACTCGAAGATGAGGTTCCTCCTAATCGTCGGTTTGCTCTCATTGACGCTGGCGCTCACCACCGCCGAGGAAAACGGTAGCGACGCTTGCGCTACGCCGGCGCCGTCGCTGATGGGAGCGGTGGACGCCTCCATGGGCGCAGGCACTCGGGATTGGGTGGCAGGGATGGGAACCATCGACAGAGGGGAGCGATAACGGATGAGGAGAAATTTCCGGGATTTCGATAGAGACCGTTATCTCGTCTCGTTCGATTTCTACGAGCTGCTGGAATCGGTGGATATTTCTCGCCCCACCCTGTACTATTGCTTCATACCTCTGTAGCTCATCCATCTCCGGGCGTGAGAGTTTCTCAGCTTCCCCTCCTCTGTTTTGATTCCAGTCGCTCGTTCATTCACCCTTCTTCATTTCATTGGTCGGCGAGGGCTCAAAGTCTCGTTCGATTGGAATCTCAGCGGGAACGAGTGCTCCATGTAATTTCCATCGCCAATCCATGCGCGAGTCTGAAACTGAAAACGAGAATTTGTTTCCGATGCCGAAGGTTCACACCTTCGACGAGATAACGGTCTCGTACGATTTCTACAAGCTCCTGGAGTCGGTGGATATTTCTCGCCCCACCCTGTATGATGCCTGCCTCCTACGAGTCAGAATTCTGCCCGATGCTTCAACTTCCCTCTTCCTTGAGCTGACGGATTCCAGGAGATTGTTCCGGGCAATGCCGGACTATTGCCTCACAATCTCGTGACTCATTTGTTACGAGCCGTGAGAGCCTTTCGGCTCACCCTCTATGGTTTGTTCCCACTCGACTCCTTCCAGGGAAGTCGATTCCTTCGACGGAAGGTAACAAGCCGCAATCGACAACGTTTTCCGCTCCATAGCTCTTCGAGCTCTAGTCACGCATGATTTTCATGTCGATCCAATGTCGCGTCTGCCTCATCCACTGATCTAAAACAGAATAGTCCTCAGCGGTTTCTCATCCCTGCGGACCCTCTCAGCAGAGAGGTTCGAAGAAACTCGTGATCGAACCCCTACAATCCCACGATCTTTGTCCGAGGTCAGAATGGGACCGCATCGACTCACAGGGCTCAAACCGTAGGAAGGGAATGTTTCCACAACGATATCTTTCCACGGATATCTTGGCCAGAGCTCAGGAGAGTTCGGGAAACCGGGTGTCGTTGGGGAGATCTCACGTGAACGGGGAAGATTTCTCTTCCTCAACCACTGAAGCCAATCTATCGGTGGGCTAAAAACTATCATTCGGAAAAAACAGTCAGAAGGTTCGAACAGAATTAAACCAGCACGGGAAAAGTGTCTGCATTCAAGAAATTATTCTGTTCAAATGGCTCTCTGGTAACTTTTTCTTGGCGTTGCTGATAATTTCAGGCACCAATTTTCGGCAGTCCGTATGGCGCGGTCCATCTTTCAACAGGGAATCAGCAGAGACGGAGTGAACGAATTCTTCGTTTTACCACCCTCCCAATCCCAGTCGAGTGCTGGCTGATGATCGTCCGATCGATCTTGAAGTCGGTGACATCACTGCCGGTGTCGATGAGTACGACAAAGAAGTCGAGCCTCGACATGATCGGGGAGGACAGCGTAATTTTCCGCTGCTGTAGAGTTGCCCCGATCGTAGCGACCGTTTATCGGGCCTTCACCGAGATTTCCCAATCTGGATACGTCTTGATGCTGTCGTTGTCGTCTTGATCGAGAACGAACCGACTTGACTTCGCGAGCGTTCAATTTGTTGACGTCAAACGGACGATGATTACTCCTTGTAGACGGCGAATGAGAGCAGTTCCGAAGAGCGATGGCGTGCGGTATCGGTTTCGCGCCATGAAGGCACCACCATGACCCGGAGCCATCATTGCTCCTCCAAGAGCCGAGCAGTCAAATGACACTAGTCACCCTCCTCAGCAGTTTCAGCCCTGTCAACGACCTCAAACGAAAGGGACCCTCTATTCTTCGTTACATATCAGTCCGTTTCGCGAAGTTCTTCCACGTTGGGAAGCAGTGTAAATCGAGAGGTTGAATATGAGATGGATTTGATATTGATTGTACTTCGTCACCTCACCCCCTACGATGGGGCCAAACTGGCCCCTCGGCTCTTGCAAGTTCACCAGTAAGGGATTTGTCTCTATCACTGTCTTTCTTTCCTTCCTCGATCGACAGAGGAGTGAGAGCCAGCCATTCCCTCTCCGAGATGCTCTACTGTCAAGACTCACGGTGGATTACCAAGGAAGCAATCGACTTTCTGCAACAGACCTGTGTCGGAGCAGTCCTCATTCCGATTTCGTGCAGCTTCGCGCCTCAAGAGCTGGCCGCTTGATCCGCCCGCGGCTCGCTGATATTCATGAGAGTCCCTAGAACATCCGCAAGGACTCGGCCGTCCTAGGTTCGGAAACACTCAATTGCCGAATTATACCTTACCTGGATATCCCAATGGAGGATCCGAGCTCGATTTCGCGACTAAGGGTATATTGTGAGAGCGCAAAAGTTTCAATCCGTTACACTTGTCTGCGTCGACTCAGAGTTTTGGAAAGCATGCCGGCTGACATTCAAACGATCCGCGCGCATTGTCGACAATGTGAGGGCACACCAGAGAGAGAAGTTTCCGAAATCCCTTGGTGGAGATCGCGACGTGTTACACCCAACTTTCAATGTTCGTAGAGCGGCCGGTCGCATCCGAGCGTTACCCGGCCACACAATATTAGAGCGAAGTGAAAGGAGATATCGCTAGCAGATTCAGTCCTACAATATATCTAAGCGCAGCGAAATTCAACATCCTCGGCATCGATATAGCACCTCAACCGTCAATTCGTAACTCTGACTGCCCGACTTGTTTTCTTTTTTCATTACTCCTGCTCTCGGTAGGAAGACAAGATCTAGATCTAGGATCTATCCACAACAGGAAAAACGCTCGTTGGTCACACTCGGATCAAGTCGGGTCATTGTTGGGGATCGGGGATGACAGGTTATAAGTTAGACCCCGCTCGTGAGAGGATTGGTAGACGACAGAGAGGAGAATCACTTAAATCGAGGTCCTAGAGCAGTGGTACTCAGACTTTCCTGGGCCGCGGACCTTCTATGGATTCGTAGCATTAGTTCCGAGAAGTCTGTAAAGCCCCCACAATGGGATTCTGTGGAGAGCCGGGAATCGTCATGGAGCCCCAGCGGTCCCTGCGGGTCGCTTCGAGAACCACTGTCCTAGAGGTATCATAAGAGTGGAGGTCCTGGCGATGAATCATACAGATTAGGCATACAGATTGGTGGGCGAGGGCACCCAATGCGCATCGCCCGGATTTCCAAACTGATGTCGGGGGTATGAGGGAGTTGTCGGGATCTTTTTGTGTGCAATTAGGATAGAGGGGATGAATATGAGGGAGTAAATAAGGTAGCGAATTATTCAGTAGTCGGACTTCTCTGGGGGATAATCTCCATTTCGTTAAAGAGCTCATGATCCTTGGGAAGCTTAGAGAAAAAAGTGTTGGCGACGCGACGTTTCTCACGGCCCCTCACCCGTTCTTGGCTTAGACCATTGAGAGCTCGATCTGCAGCAACTTCTTCGAGGAGAGTATTTAGTTTTCCGTTTCTAGAGCTCGCTGGTGGTCGGGCGAAAAGAACACGGAGCATTGTCCGCACCAACCTTAGAGTTGGCGGAAATGGGGATCCAGGTTGTTCAAGCTCGATGGTCGTAATCAATTACGGACTCGGGGAATCGTCGAGGATATAAGGTCTTTTTGATCGAATCGGGGACAGGGAGTCCTCCCGAAGGTAAGATGACCATTTTCGTTCGCACTCGCCAAACATATCCGACAGCACATTAGAAACTAGCACAGCTAACTGGCGATAGCTTCGATGACGGCAAAGATTGAGACGCCTCGAGAAATCGGGCCCGCTTCCGCGTCTTCGGTCAAGTCTGCCATTCGCTGGGAGGGCTCTATCCCAGCGATGCTGAACCGCCTCGATGTGCTCAGGTGTTAATCATGGACGTTGAAGTGGCGGCCCATGACTTCGCGGGTCGACGAATCAACTTGAACTGCCATGTGGCAATCTTTCGTCTTCTTCATGATTTCTTGAGAAACACGAATCCTTATGTTCAACAATTCGGGCTAAAGGCCGATATTGTTCATATGGAAACGCAGGGAGCAGAGCTCAAGGGTCGTCATACGAGAGCAGTTGAAAAGCCGTTCGAACACAGAACGGTTGACGATCAACGCCGCTACAATGCTGCTACAGCCAACAGAGTCACCGTCGGCGTCGGCTACGTGGGAGATGAACATATGATAATATCCCAGGTGAACGTCACTTGGTCGCGTATAGAAAGACCGGTAGTGTTCGTCGTATTTCTCATCTCGATGAGCGTTGTGGCCCTCCCGCGCATCCGTTGACGATTCTTTCTGGAGAAGACGGATTGCATCTCGGAATGCAGTCGGAAACACCGAGTTCGGACCCACCCAAAAAGCTTCTACTTATTACTTCTGTGCAGCCGGGACTCTGTCTTCGATCCGTCGCGTCCAGCTGACAAACTTCCGCAGCAATGCATCGTTGACAGCTGTATTGAGATCGAGATCAACAGTCTGAACGATATCCGCGGTAGCCACAATCAACGTCAACTTAAGGTCGACACGGTTCGCAACCTCTCATGTGGTCAAATGAACTCGGACCGACCTGATTTGATCGCGCGTGTTTCCCAGTGAAAGCATGTTGCAATGAGGTCGTCACGAACCGAGTATTAGGTGAGGTTGCTGCATACATAAATGTCTTCGAGTTTCAGGAGCGTCGTTTACCCTTTACCCCACACACACATGTTATTTATCCTCAAGGATATCCTCTGAATTTCCGCACTCCGATTCCGAATCGGAGACCTTCATTCCTTTTCGAGACCTGGAAAATAATCTTCACGAGAGTGAACCACTGCCTACACCCCTCATCCACGACAATGACAGACTCAGAGGAATGAGATGTCAATTGCTTGCACCCGCTTATCCATGGACAACAGAAAACGGCGCATGATATTCTTGAAACCGTTTGAGCGCGAAACGCTGACGTATATATTCTCCTACAGAATAAAATCGCAATGTCTGTCATCGGACAGATCATTGCCCGGGCAGATTTCGAACTCTGTGCCATCGATGCCCAATCACCTCAGTGAGATCGAGATATACCGTGTCGCACGGCCCTCTAAAATCGTGACCTCACGAGCTAAACGGGTCAATCAAGATCCACAATGAAACTCATATTATCTATCTTCGGAGATCATAACATGTTCGAACGACCGCCAGCTCACGGAGATGCAATTCTGGAGCGCTCCGATCATCCGTCTCCCGGGCTAAGAAGCTCGCTCAACAGAGCGGTAAGTTATCTGTTATCTGAGTTGGCTCAGGTGTCAAAAACTAAATCGAACACTTTTTCTGTATGATATTTGGGGGCGAGCAAGCGGGAAACATGGGGAATAAACGCTTAGGAATATGGGCTCGGGCATGAGACAGAGCCGAGGATTTTGCCTTTTTTTTTTCTCAGGGCTTCGACCGCAAACGAGTCCGGTGACCCCTGGGAAGGATTCTCAAAGACGAGCATTAGAACACCTCTAGGTTCCACGGAGCTATTTGCGCGCCAGTCGCACAATTAATTCATGTTTCGCCACCCTTCGATGAAAATGTCAGCTGATGTCGTCATCACGACGGAGTTTCCTCGACACTCCGACTTCTCGCTTGTTCCCTGTTTGGATACAAGGTCGGTCGGACGACTCGTCGCATCACGCGAAATGAGGTCGACAGCTGACGTTAGCAGAGATCCCTGTGAATGCTCCGCAGCTGATTCACACGAGGACCCTGTGACCCCTGATGATGATGGTATGGCCGCTGCAGCCGTGAACAGAGAGTGACTCGTTTATCGGGCCGCCTCGAAGGATTTGATCGCATGCCGCGGGAGCACGCCATGATGCGTCGGGTGCGAGAGTGACACAGTCGCGACGCGGAATAAAAGGCCCGCGCCCTACCGATTCGTCAAAGCTGTCGTTGTACGCAAAGGATCCCAACGATGAACTTCTTGCTCTTCCTCGGTCTTCTGATGATGATATCGGCCATCGCCGTGGCCACTCCCGGAGGAGCAGGCAGTGGGGCTGGTGGAGGTGCTGGCGCAGGATTCAGCGTCGGAGGAGGAGCTGGCAGTGGATTCGGAGGTGGAGGTAGACGCCGAAAGTAGAAAGAGCATTCGAAGTTTGAAAGCTGTCCCGTGACCCGATGCTAAATAGACACCGTCGTTCTGAGCATCAACGAAGATTGTCCTGTTTTTTTTAGATGTTCAGTTTACACGGGACCTGAAACGCGGTCCCGCGACAAACGAACTTGAATTTTGCATTCGGGAGTTCCTGATAGATACGGATCGACCAGAGTACTGTCCGATGTCCACCCGTTGCTACAGAATGTCTATCCATGGATAGACCGATCCTCCAACGAAGCTCATTGTTCCAACGTGAGCAACTCCGGTCAAGGCCTGCTAGCCATGAGGAAGGTTAGAGATTCCCGGAATTCGAGATGAGCCGGGAAAGAGAGAATCCATTTAGACATTTCTCCCGCTCACAAGGGATCCGCGAAAAGTCGACCTGCTCTCTCAGAGTTTCCATCCGAGTACTGAGAACGATGCATTCAACGTGCTATCAGGGTCCCGATAATAGTATCCTCCCTTCGAGGACTGCGTTTCCGAAGTTCTGTCGAAATGCTTGAGGCGATCATTATCGAGGAATCGGTATCGAAATTCTCGCCACACCTACGCGAATTGCCTGGATGACCGCCTTGAGTGTGTAACGATTTCGTCACACATCGGGTAGACACTTGGTAGGCCTTGAATATGAAAATACTGTGTCGATGGGAAACCACCGTATCGTTCGTGGCTTCGCGAACTAGGATGGAATCATGAGATTTCAAAGGAGCTCGCGATGGCGGCATTTACAGTCCGCAGGATCGCCCTCTTCGAAGGGAAGATCGGTACCGGGCGATTCCCTCATGATTCAGCCTCGGAAAATAGAATACAGAGGCAGGACACCGGTGGTCTGCTGTCGGAGGAGCTCACTCGGAACGGAATTCACTCTCATCTCATCAGATGTGACCTCTCGCTTAGGCTCATGATAGTTCCTTTCTCGAGAGACGCCGCAAATCAGCTCGAGAGAAATTTAGACTCTTTGACGGGTTCTGAAATACTCTGGTAGCCTACACAGAAATGCTGCTGCTCAAATGATTCCCAATCGTACCGTTGTGCCTTCGCAGCTCGGAGCTTTCTAGGACATCCACACAACGGAGTAGACGTCCTGTTTGCCGTCGAAGTCCCCTTTGTCGTCGACGTTCGAATGACAATGGCTCGGCCTGCGTCAGGGGAGATTTAATGGGGCACTTGATCGTCAGGTGCACGAAGCCGCGGATTGCTAATGATTCTGCGTATCGTCTTCTGACTTTAGCCCTCCTCCGAGTATAAAAATGCAAAACAGGCGAATTGACAACAGAAACTTTAAATCAAGCCCTGACTCCCGGAGCAACTCTCATGATGAAACTTCTCATGTCCCTCGGTCTACTCTTGATAGCTTCGATGCTCGCTGTCGCCGAAGCAGGAGGTGGAGGCTTCCGGAGCGGTGCAGGCGCGGGATTCAGCATAGGCGCAGGCGCTGGCGGAGGAGCCGGCGCCGGTGGTGGTCGGCGCAAGTAGGCGGATTCCAGAGGGCAGCCGTTCAAGTCGAGTTCGAGGCTTCAAGTCGAAAATAAATCCCCATCTTCCCGAGCCTTTCATAGAGGGTGTTCTATTTTCTGTCTTCAATTCATAAGCGAGACTCAGATCGTATAACAAAACGCCCCTCTCCCGGAACGGGTGTCCTCGCTCCAACGGGAAGAATTCGGAGGTCTTTGCATAACTCTCTCAGAGCACTACGCCGCAAGATTTCATGATTTATGACGGAGTCGGCTCTAGGTTCAGGGACAAGCGCTTCAGTCCAGTGAGTGAACTCTGTCTCACATTGCCATCACTAGACATACGACTTCTATTATCACAGTTTCCCCCAGAAACTGCCGGCTCCGCAGACACTGTCCGCTGCATTAAATTAGGTATTGCGAATTTGTATGTCTCGCCCCTGGATTCGGTCTGTCATGATCATATCCGGAGCAATCCTTTCCGCTGCCGCGCGCCCCATGGGATCAATCCCCAAACACCTGTGCACACTGAACGGGTCTCAAATGTCATCAGAAATTAGCATGGCGGGCGGAGCATGAAAATCTTTATTCAGCTTAATTTGAGCTTAATTGTCATAATTTCGATGGCACCGGTCGCAATGCACGGACGAATTCCGGTGACGAATCTCTGATGACTGATCGCTTCTTACACCCTTCGACGACGATTGACTTCCGCGTCGGGAAAGCGCTTTACGGAAGCTTTCATCGACGAACACTTCCTCAACGCTCCACGGGAGCCGAGTGGATTGCCCACAAACAGAAAACGGCACCAGGCAGATGGAGCCGATTGCGAAAGTTACCCGCCCCTCCGCGGGGATGCCGTCAGAGTGAGACGACTCGGCGTGCGAGCTGGGGGTCCTCGAAGAGCCCCGAATGCGTCCGGTGCATCTCCTTATCCATCAAGCGACCGAGAGTCGCCCGCAAGTCTTGATTCTCTCACACGAGTCTGAGGCCCTGGGGAGATCCCGACCCAAAGCTTATTGCCTAATTTGTGACGAGCTCGAGGTTGCCGCCCGCCGATCAAGAATAGGCATTATCGCACACGAGGTACCGAATCACTGCTTCACGACACCATTCGAGCGCCAATTGTAGCTGCGTCAAGCTGACTCGCGTTCCCCGGGTCCCCCGTCAGCGCTGTCCGTTTTTTGCGCAGCATTCCATCGATGAACGTAAGGATCCGCCGAGGTGTCCCCGGCGGATGCTGCATTGGCGATCCCGGAAAGCCGACGGAATTCGGTCCCGAGTTCCATCGAGTTTTCCTCGAGTCTTGCGTTATTTGTCTGAATAAGATATCCGCGATTCTCAGGAGGAACTTCTGCAGAAAAGTTTCCATCCGCGATTCCGAGTCGTCATCCACGATGGCCTAGCCAGCTCTGCTGTCGTGCTGCCTCTAAGGACTCGACTCGCGCATCCGCAAACACAGGGAAATCGAACTTTCTATCTGACTCCCAGAATTTACTTGCACCTTGAAGAGGGCTCAGGACTCGGAAACGTGAAATCATGTAAATTCACCGAGAGTAACGGGGAGCTCGTGGCAATGATGGAACTTCCCGTGAGGAGGGCAAGGAAACGATCTGGAGCAGGTAATACCTAGATTATTGAACAAGATTTCCAGCTTCTGGGTCGAGGCGGAAGTGCCGGAACATTGCGGCTGGCCGGCACTGCTCATTATAGAATCAAAAATAAGGCGTACGTCGAGATGTCGGATGATTCAACGAGGAAACAACAAGTATTCTTTCTTCAGCTGACCATCCGTCTTGACCGTCATCGCAAAATGCCCAGCAGATTTGATAGCTCTTATGCAGAACAGATCACTCCCATAGCGAGCGATGGCAATTCGTGCCATTCGAGATTCGAGAGCCAATCTCTGGTGAAGCGAGGAGCGACGAATTCGGCCGAGCATTCGGCGTTGTGGGGGTCGGAGGGTGAAGAGTCAATAGAATCCCGAATGCCTCATGACTCATGACTAGAAAATGAGGCATTCGAGAAAGTCCGCCCCCCTACCCCTGGCTCCGATCCGACGCCCTCGATTCGAGGGATACGCATTTTACGCTGTTGATCTCGGGGACTGAAGGAAAAAAAGTGATCGTGTGGTTTCCCGATTCATTCCCTAACTCGTACTAAGTTTTCATGCATGAATTATTCCGTATCTGGAATTCGTCAGTCACACAGTCAGTCCTACATGAGAGGAATCTTTGTCGCGGACTGGGGGAAACGTTCACCCCCGACTTCCCGTTCTTGAACTTTGGCTGATAGCTCGGCCCGGACACTTATTGACTCTGGGATGGGTTTTTCCTGTGTTTGATGAAGCATCGTTATCGTGACGTATTTTGAGGATAGTGTATCCTATCGTCAGCTTCTGAGATCTACGCTTCGATCTTCATTGTTGAAACTCTACGTTTCACAACTTATCGTCAATTTTCTCAAGTCGGGAGCTGATTCAATGCACCGCTGTCTACCGTCGATCACTTGGGGATTCACCAGGTTTCGAATCGATTTTCCATTACGCCACTTTTCTGAGCGTAAACTCTCGTGACCACGCCCCTCTCTTCGCGAGAGTGGAAATCATTCGAATTCAAGGATATTCATTGTCTTCACGAACATGCCGAGTCCCAGCTGATCGGAAGCGAGTGATACGGTACAACACTTCAGGGGCTCTCCCCTATGATATGACGCATTCTGCTTTTAAAAGGAAATCCCGTGTAGGGTCTCCGAAGGGAGAGGAATTAGAGGGATTCCTTCCTCGTTTTTCCTTCTGGTAGGTCTCACTTATAGCGGAAAGCATCCTGTTTGAAGTCATCTGGACATCGGTCGTGCCAGGAGTTGCGGTCGATTTTCCACGATCTGAATGGATATCTTAGCGAAACTTCCACGCGATGACCGGTACGTGGGATTCGTCTGGGACCATCCTCAGTTCGTCCTCGGCATCATTTTCGTGTACCTGTGGTATGTTCTCAAAGCCGGACCGTCGTGGATGTCGAAGCGCAGAGCGTACAACCTGAAATGGGCAACTCGTGTTTTCAATCTGTCGCAAGTGATAGCGAACTTGTGGTTTTCGTACCACACGATCACCATCGCCTGGCGGCACTACCCCAAGGGACATTTCTCGTTCGGATGCATTCCCCCGTCGAAGATGGCTGAGCTGGACAGTAAAACAGACTCGGACATGATCGTGTTTGCTGGACTCGTTTACTTCTGGGTGCGCCTTTTCGACCTTCTAGACACAGTGTTTTTCGTCTTGGCGAAGAAGGAATCCCACGTCTCGTTCCTCCACGTTTATCATCACGCCGTCGTTGTGTTAACTTTCTACTTGTATCTGAGATCGGGATGGTGGCCGAGCTTATTCTATGCCGGGGTGATCAACTCAATCGTCCACATCGTTATGTACACGTACTACTTTCTCTCAACGTTCCCCGGATTGCGACCGTACCTCTGGTGGAAAAAGTACCTGACAGCGATGCAGATAATGCAATTTAGCATCCTAGCCTTGCAACTCTCATGGAACACGGTCTTCAATTGTGGATATCCCGTGGCAGTGTGTCAGTATAATCTCGTGCAAGCCTTCATCTTCTTGACGCTCTTCACGCAATTCTACGTGGAGAATTATAAACTTGGAAAGAAAACAGTTTAGCGCTCGCTCGCTCACTCCTTCGAATGGATCGAAGCGAAGATTCGTCAACCCTCCTCCATGTTGTGAGAGCACTCAGGAGAAAAAATTTGCCCTCATCCTGAGGTCACATGAATCCATCCTGATGCGCAAGCTCCAAGGCTATATTGTACTATATACTGTCTGCAATCAAGCACGAGTCTTTGGCTAGCGACAGGAACGAAAATAGCGTAAGAATAAAGAAGAGGTGCAACCTGGTCTCCTGCGAACTCGTTATTATCGCCGGTGAGCGCATCAAAGTATTTCCGGCAGTCGGTTGGGGCTACACTTCTGCCTAAGGGCTTCATTGAATCGGGATGTCGGCTATTGGGTCCGCGCTGAGGAACGCACGACCGAGGAGAGCACAGAAAAGGGAAGGCACGGATCCCTGCGGAATGCGGAAGATTTTCGGTCTTCTGATTATATTGACCTTCTCAGTCGTTTTGCTCACCCGAGTTTTGCCGACTACATATTGGCGCGAGATTGCTGGTATGTGAATACAAGAATGAACCGTAGGCCTCCTCAACGAGCCGCAGGAGATTCGAAGCACTCTTTCGTCTTGGGCATTGCTTCTCGAAGGAGAACAGGACAGCCCCAGAACAGTCACTATTAAAAATCCCAAACGAATACATCTGCGAGCGCGAAATATCTTCTTGGTCACCTCAGGGACTATCGGATACATGGAGGCAAGTCCATGAGCGTGCCATCGTCGGCCTTGACTCCTCAATGTACTCGGAAAAATAGCCGGAAACTCAATTCTTCTTATCCGGGTACTCGCTGAGCTATACGGAAGCCTCATCTCCTGGAGAAATCGCTCAAACGGATCACACATGCTTTCCTTTCGAAGGTATGCGCATTATCGGGGAATGACAGCGTTGTAACAATCGTGGGCGCCATTCTCGGTACTTGGAATTCAACATCGAGGGAGGAATCAAATATTCCGATCGACGACGCTTGGGGCTCCCAGGTGATCTGTGTTGATTTCAGAGCCGTGGGCCGCGCCGAGCATTGCAAGTCCCACGGACTCAATGCTTAAGCGCCGCGGTGCGCCATCCAGGATATTCGGGCTCCTTTATTCATATCTCAGCATTGTATTTGGCGACAAACGCTCTGTGAATGTTCGGTACACGAAGCGCAAGCGGGAGACAGTGGAAATGACTCCACTTCTCCGGAGCTAATCCACTTCCCGGGTTTCTCCATTCCGAGGCCTAATCGCTGATTAGTGTGATGATGCCGTTGGAGAAGGCTCCGATGTTCCGCTCGAAGGGCAACGAGATTCATAGAAGAACGTGCCCCGAGAGCCGGACTTTTTGAAGTTCCGATAGGGATCTTTTTTCTGGACGGGTGCGAATATCGAGCGATCTGCTGAGAATGCCTTCCGAGTCATGCATGTAATCGAGGAACTTGTTTCCGAATGTAAGCTCGTCTGGCCGTCAAAGCATTGCACCGACGTGTCCGAGAATCACACAGACCATTCGAGCTTCTCCGAAGATCCACCGCTTATCAACATCCGCCGCCCCAGCCTCCCGATAGCCCAATCAGCCCATTGAGTGAATCCGTCGCTGACTATACCATCGACCCCACCCGTGGGCACAACCGTGCGGCCACGTCAGGAGCGGAAATTATCCTTTGGTCAACACATCATCTCTGCGTGAATCGCTACGACTTCCTCCATTAGAGGCTTGCAGCTGTCGTGGAAAATGAAACTCACAGCGAATGAAGCGCTCTAAGCGGAACGTTAGTAGCTGCGCCTTTCGAATGTGAACGCAAACGATATCGCATCGAACGTTTCCGCATGTTTTTGAGCTTTTGAAGTCAGTGAGGGTTCGCGACACGCGATGCAGAGTATAAAGCATCCATCTTCTGGGACTGAGAGCATTCAGCGTCCTCTGCACCCCGCTGATAGAGAAGAAACAGCATGAATTTCATCGTCTTCCTCGGTTTCCTCCTGATGGTCTTGAGCCTCGCGGTCGCCTCGCCTGCGAGAGGGCGCTCCGGTGCCGGTGGTGGCGCAAGCGGAGGATTCAGCATGGGCGCCGGTGCTGGTGGAGGCAGTGGCATGGGCGCCGGCCGTCGAAAGTAGTTCCCGAAACCGTGTCCCGATAAAAAAATCGTCACGAACTTCAGCAAAGAATGTCTTTTTTTTCAATAATGGTAGATGGATGGGTTGGGTATTCATAGAACGACTTTCGTCCCAAGACATCCTCCCTCTCGAAAAGAACCCAATTTAAACTCTCTGCCTCCGGAGAAATACTCGCTAGATGCGAGTGCGTTCCCGGGGCTACACAGGAGGTTTCCGGGATAATGGTACTGGAACATACTATCTCATCGCGCTCTGCCGCGAATGAGACCCTCCGAAGGGGGGCTTGGACAGGGGTTCTTGGTCGAATGGAGAGACGTTTTCAGAAGCTCCTGGCTCGAGCATTCTTCATTTCGCTGCTAGGGATGAATGCTTTGGGAAACCGGAATATTGTAAGACTGACAGCTTTTGATCGAAGATGTGCCCCTATGCCTTTAATTCGCTCCTCCGTTCCCGCGCACGCTTGAGCGGCGGGATTCGAAGGTTTCCGTCCCCAGCCATCAGATGCGTGCGTGTTTTTTTCCGCTCTCTTTGCCCCTCTCCTCGAAAACAACAGCCGCGCTATTCAGACATGGTTTGGCTTTTCTTCGGGCAGAAAAGATCCTCGAACCCTCCGATGAGTTTCCAGCGACAGCTTGTATTTTCCATTAGGGATTTCGGGTCGGATCATGGATCTCATCTCTTTCAATCTTGGAGCATATCTGCGGCATGATTGCTGCAGCGTTGCCTGCGTTCCTCAGGGGACATAGTGACTTATCCCAGCTAATCCTCCTCCGCATTCTCTGAGTTCACCGGATACAAGATAATTACTTCTTCGCACATGTAAACGCGAAACGCGGAATTCCGCCAACGCGTATCGACTGGGATAGATGCTTCCTCATCAATTAGCAGAGTTTCGGTCTCAGACAGTTATTTTTTTTCACGGGAAGCGGTTACGGTTCCGGCGGTCATCCCAGCGTAAATCGGCAAAAGAAGCGGACTCTGAAGAAAATTGTCCCGGAGATGTATGACGACTGTGCCTCCAAAGATGTTCGTGAGCTGTGAATGATTACTCAAGACCGGGAGCATTCCTGAGAGTCGCCTCCCCACGCAGTCTATACGTCTGAACAGAGCTCTATTCAGCTACCTCCGAATCCAGACCGGATGAAGGGCGATATTCCTTTGAGCTCCGATCTGAGCTCAGAGCCTTCGACGAGCACTTCCAAAGAACTAATATCTGATGCTCTGCCGTTGATTTCGGAAACGAATGATACGACTCCATCGTGCATGGCACAGCGAACTCCGCTTATCGGGACCACCGTATAATCAGACTCCGATTCGGGGACAGAGCTGATGTCGGCAGGGCTAAGTTCGCCAAGGCCCTGATTCGAGATCGAAGAGAACATTGCGAAGAACTATTTTCACGCGAGGCTATCGCTTTCTTGGCGCCTCCCGGCAGATTCTAGTTGCTAAAGCATCCACCCCGCAGACCACGATTGAAATCGTTGATGGAATATCGATTCTTTGTTGATTCAAGACCCAGGAGCACGAAACGCTCATGAGCCAGAGACCTGATTCATCAATCTGCAATTTCTTTTTCGGAGATGCATTTTCTCTCATCAATCGTCCCGCGCTCTTTGGTGCATCGCCCGGAGGAGCAGCTATCGGGACCCTCGACGACTTCTGCTGCGAGACAGCTCAAGCCTGGACCTTCGCTCCTGCGTCGAGTGAGGTCAGTCAGTTATGTCGCGTTCAATAGAAGTCTGTACATAATAGAGGGACGGGCACCCGTGAATCGCCAGTATGGAGCGAAAGCTCCTGAATGCTTCGACTGGTCGAACTTTTCCACGTGAATCATCAGTCTCCTCTATAAGTCGATCACGCGACTGATCGAGGCTACGACCTCCTGATGGCGAATTTGACCTTGCACCGACATTCACAGTCTGCGAGAGAGTTTCCCTGACGAGCTCTGAGAGCTTGAATGTGATCGGTTCCCCGAAGCTGCTGATGCGATCAAGTCTTTGTGACTGATTCAGCTTCTCTGAGCAGCTGTCGATGAAGCTAGAAAGCAATCGAAATGAACAAAAAAATCGGCCGATCGGGCGTGCTCCCGCGCGTGGCGTCGGAGGCTGTCATAATATTGCTAATGATACTGTGAACTTGATTCGAGGGTCCCTCTCGTAAGGATCACGCGATAAGCAAACCGATATAAAGCATCGATCGTGCGGCGCTGTGGTCATCTTCACATAGCAGTTGTGCTACCACCGATTTAAAGCTCCCGATGAAGCTCCTGCTCTACCTTGGTCTGTTGTTGGCGACTTCGAGCCTCAGCACGGCGCAAATGATGCCGGGTGGTTTCAGCGGCATGTCAGGTGGCTTCGGCTGGAATGGAGGCATGGGAGGCGGAAGTCGAGGAGGCATGGGAAACATGGGGAGATTCGGAGGTATGGGACGCCGCCGCAAATGAGGACTGGGTCGAGACGTGCAGCTTCAATGTTCAATAAATCTTCGTCAGCCGGTGCTTTCCCGTAGATTGGAGGCTTAGTCCGATATCGTTCTTCTTTAATAAAGTGGAAGTCCCGCCTCGGAATAATCGTTGAGGGATGCTCCATGAAATGTCCGAGCTCCCCCCCTACCTTCCCAGTCCGGACCTTGCCTTAAGTGGGCGGATTATGCACGGAGGGCAATTCGAGGCTATTGACAAATCGGAGGCAATGATTCTCGGGGTCAAGTGTCAAGTGACTGTACGAGAGAATTATCATAGTGATCGGTATGTATGATGCATTAGCCCTAAAACGGGCAGACCACGGCAGTCTTGTTCCGTGGAACCATCCACCGAAACACTCAAGTGGAGGGTGGAAGGGTAGGTCGCTGTATATGTATACAGTAAAAGCTCTTTACTACGAACACGAAGGGGCCGACGAAACTGGTTCGTTGTACCGAAATTCCGCTGTAACGAAGGCCACTCAACACTATCCCTGTGGCGAGCTGGGCAAAGCAGGAGAAATTCCTTGTTCGTTGTACCGAGAAATTCGTTGTAATGGGGGTCGTTATAACGAGCTTTTACTGTATGCTCATTCTGAAATACATAACATAGCCGCGAGACACGCTCTCCGCGGCGGACTGGTTCATATGGGTCTTCTCATCTGCCTGAACTTCCTCGGATGACCAGCGAGCTGCGCTTTAGTTTATTCATACCGCTAGGAATCGGAATATTGATTTGGGTATTCCATGGCTGTGAAACACCACGCCAAGTTGAAAACCGCATCATTAATGATCAATGATTATAATCCTCCTGCCCAACGAGACAGCATCGTCTAAGCTATTCCGGATGCCATCGGACAATCGCCGCGTTCCGAATAAAAGTTAAGATCATCGTGAATTTTCGTGTTCACGAATCTCTCCGGCAACGGAGATAATACTCACCGGAATCTGAAGGATTCTGAAGGGTCCGCGTTTTTTCTACCGTCTCGGCGCGGTCGACTATCTCGCTCGCCGACGGTAAAAATCGTCTCTGACCCGGCTCCGATCTCTTGTACACAGGCAGCCTAGAGGTGGACTCAGTCCACTCAAAATGCATTCAATCGCTCTTGGAAGAGCAAAGAAAGGTTGAGGAGTGACTACAGCTGAGAGTGGAGCTCTTCTGGTGATTTCTAGTGGTGCCGACTGAACAGGAGCATTGGGGACTTCGATCACTGGCGAGAGGCTATTTCCCTTCGGTTCGATTCAATCTTGAGCTAGCGGACTTAGTCGGAAAACAACCGGACAACTTCCGCGTTGCGCGAGCTTATAAGTTTTGACCGAACTTTTCTGTGGATTCACTTTTTTATACCGCTTGAGTGCGAAGGATTCCCTTGTCGATTCTGGCTCGAGCCGGATGTTTCCTGTAGTCGCCTTCTGCAGACCAGAAGTTTTGCGGTTTTTCGCCGAATTTCCGTGAGTCAAACGGAACGAATACAAGATCATTTCGTCGAGGTGCCGCCTACATTAGGATTTTCCGGACTTCTCCGCGCAGATCTCTGGATATTCTTTACCAGAGGTCCGCGTCGAAGCCCAGGAACTTTTCGGATCGCAACTTTTGGAGTTGTGGGGTCGCTTCTAGACGAAATTCCATCGCTCTCGCCAGAAAACGATCATTATATTAGGTGACAAGAGGGCGGCCGAAGCACAATTTGCGGATCTTGCATGTAACAGGTGTATCATGAACCACGATGGGAGCCCTCAATTAATTGTCCTCTCGACTCTGGGGCTTGTGATCGACATCCGCTATTCGACAAGAGCGATGAATCGCAGAGTTGGGAGACGAATGAGAAAATCTGATGATCGGGAGGCTTCCGAATTCGTCCGCGAGCTCAGCGCAAGAATTAGAACTCTTTCCGAGCTCTGTCGCGTCCTTCCTGGCACACCCGGGGATGGACTTCCACGAATCGAGAAGGATAATATAATTCGATCTTAATTAACGACTTCACAATGGAGCTCAATCTCTGCAACAACCATTGCCAGTGGACCATAAAAGAAGGCATGTTCAACGGACTTGTGATAGTCATTCTTCTTTGGGGCTTCTATCTTGGCTCCTGTTAGTTTTCGCATCAATTATGGAGAAATGGCTCTAACCAAAAGGAAGCAGCACAGAAAAAGATTCAGCGGCGGTTAAGGCTGACTCAGCCGCGGTCGTCAGCTCCTTGACCAGTGTGCCTAAATGGCGGAGCTCCAAAAGTCGGCAAGGTCGACGGTTTGACGCTGAGGACTGTAACGAAAGCATGAATTCCGTACGGCCGAATCCGAACCAACGCCTCTTCAGCGCTAATAATCTCCCCTTTTCATATCGGACGAAGTATTCTCAAGGGTGCATGAATCACATCTTGGATCGCCAGCAGTTCCACTCGTGTGGAAACAGACTTGTCCACTCACTCAGACTACAGCATCAGAGATTACATATGATTACCTCGAAATTCTTTTGGGCAGAGTATTGCTCGGGCCCGCGGACGCGAGGAACAGCAAGGGCCGTTTGGAACATTGGACTTTGGTGTCTGATATCCGCCCTAGAATAAATGTGGTCCCCGTGCCTCGCCGGCATCGGTCGGAGATATCATTTGTACCCTTGAACTTGATTTTCACTTTCCGGCTCGCAGAAGGGGCAACTGATTTTTCGACGTTAATTGCGCAACCAGCATCTGTTTCGCCGTTTGAACGCGACCGCTTCTGAGTGCCGCTTAGGCATTCAAAAAATTTCGGCTAGAAAAATTCCCGTTGAACACTTTTCCGCTTTTTTCTGGCCGAAATCTGCGGAAGGGCTCTCACTCGGTGTCGGATCTTTGCGCCGATTGGAATGCCAGTCCGATCCTGTATTTTCGCTTATCATCTGAGCCTCAATATTCGACACTAACCGTCGGACTGAACAACGCCCGCTAACGGAAAGTTTTCTCCGGAATAGTGAGCGATATTCGACCGGCCTTCGAATTCAAGTTCACTGCGGAGACTTATCTGAGATAGTACGAGCGTTCGGCGGATCACTTGGGGATTTTCTTGCGAGGAATCAGAAACCTGGACTTATAAAGGGAAAAAGTATGCCTATTTAACCGGATCATCCAAGTGGAAGATTCTCTTCTGTCCTCCCCCTCCTAGACTCTCCACTCTTCTAACGGTACCGGAGCTTCTACGGGTAAGCTTCCTAGCACGAGAATCGAGCTTCTCCCTACTCTTTTGGAGAAAAAAAACTTTCGTCCTCGTTCTCGATTTCATAAAAACTATACGATGAGACCAAACGTCACTAGCCGAGAAATTCTGTGAGCTTTCTGGTTGACGGGAGAAAACGGGAGATAGAATTGGCAGGCCTCAGTGGAAGCCCACCCGACGTCTCCGGTTTGCTCGCGTGGTCAGTTAGCGTTGAATTGGTGCCCAGTCTCCGGTCGGAAAGAGAAGTTGTACCGTATAAATAGCCGACAACGGTCAGCAAACGACATCAATCGCTCAACATGTTCGCTGTGAGTACTCATTGTCAAACCTCATCGAGTACCCTTCCTGAGTGGCCTACCGGCCTCAAAATTATCAATTCTTCTCAATCCACAGTTTGTCGCTCTTCTCGCCATCGCCGCCTCCGCCCAAGCCAGCCTCGTCGGCCACGGCTACGGTGCTGGTCTCGGCTACGGTGCTGGACTCGGATACGGCGGTCTCGGATACGGTGGTCTCGGATACGGTGGTCTCGGATACGGAGGTCTCGGTTACGGACACAAGGTCATTGCCGCTCCCGTTGTTGCCAAAGTCGCCACCCCCATCATCGCCAGCTCTGCTGTGACCACCCGCGCTGATCACTACTCTCCCATCATCGGCAAGGCTCTCGCTCCCGTCGGAGTCGCTAAGATCGGTTATGCCGCCGCTCCCATCGCCTCGTACGGAGGATACGGACACGGACTCGGTCTCGGCGGACTCGGCTACGGAGCCGGTCTCGCTGGATACGGCTACGGAGCCGGTCACGGATACGGATACGGAAAGATCTGGTGATAATCTTGCCGGGAGCTCAGACGTCCTGTACAGAAGCTACTCAATAAAATTGTAAATTGTACACAAAAGATTCCTGGAGTTCCATTACGCCTCGGAGAAGTGGCGGAATACAACGCCGCGACGTTCCGCTATTTCTCTAGATGCTCAATCGTTCGTCCATCCTTAGTCGAGTGGCGAGTGAAATTCTGTCGGGGCTGCCATCTAGTTATTGGAATTCCCATTCCGGCTAGCCCACCGCTCATCTCGTTCATGGATATGGATGAGAACCTTCTGATTTCTAAGCCATTGAGTTAGATTTCATGTCGAAGCTCTCTATAAGGAACTCGTGGAGCTCAACTCTTTCAGATTCCGCTTGACCCCCGCGTTCTCCCTCGAAATCGGCAGTAAAATCTCGGTGCTGCTATCCAGTGCATCCCTTCCTGAGCGGCGCGCCGGGCCTCTCACTCAATCAGATCCTTCGGTTTCGACAAAGAGGCAGAGATTTATTTCCGGAGTCAGTTTTCTATAGGAAGAGACGTCTATGGCCGCATATCCGGAAGTATCTGCTCCGGAAAGACAACATAGACGTCCGGGTGTGTACACAGGCTCTCGAAAAGCGGAGGCGCTCCGAGAAATCCGATGCATTGCCCCCGTGGCGATCCAAGAAATCCTTTGAATCCCCCCTTTGATAGAATGGGCTGGTCCTCAGCGGGGGAGCGTGGAATATTCGCCCCATCCCCTGAGAGAGGCTCCGTAGGAGGGAAGAATTGATCCTGCTTTCCGACGGATTTCCAATCGAGTAGTGGCCATGCGATGGATTCTTGAGAACACGACTCAAAGCAGAGTCAAAGCTGAAATCTTCTGTTGATCCGCTCAGCGTACAGAGATATCGCCTCGACAGGGTTGCTTGAATGAACAGGAACGGACTTCGGGTCCTCAAAGAGGCACTCTAGAACTTCGAACCGAACCAGAATCCTCCGATCTAGATCCACGCGCAGTCGGAAAGTGACCTGAATCAGCGCGCTTGCAGAAATCTCCAGTTGCTTCACCATAGACACGTGAGCTCCGTTCACAGTCAGCCGCTTCTACATGTAGGATATATACGTTTATCAACGCGCCGCAATCACTGCGCTTGGCTATCAGAATTCCGCAGAATTATTCATACAATGTTCAGAAACTTCAGCTTTCGGAGTTGAGGATAGTACAATGACGTCCACTGTATTTCTGGGCTGCGGCAGTCGCGTTAGAGAAAAACGCTGCGCGTTGTATATAAGCGGACGCAGATTGTCAGTTCGCCATCGATTCGCCACCATGTTCGCAGTGAGTACCGATTAGCGGATTTCTAGGGGGCCGAGTGCAGGATATTCATTGAGGATTCTTGCTAGAAGCCTTCGACATCTTTTCTAGTTCATCACTCTCGCCGCTCTCGCTGCTTCTGCTCAGGCTGGTCTCATAGGCCACAGCGCTGGTCTCGGCTACGGTTCTGGTCTCGGCTACGGTTCCGGTCTCGGCTACGGTTCCGGTCTCGGCTACGGTTCCGGTCTCGGCTACGGTTCCGGTCTCGGCTACGGTTCCGGTCTCGGCTACGGTTCTGGTCTCGGCTACGGCTCCAGTCTCGGCTACGGGGCTGGGCTTGAATACGGACACGGAATCGTCGCCGCCCCTGCTATCGCAAAGGTTGCTTCCCCGATCATCGCCAGCTCTGCAATCACTACCCGCGCTGATTCCTACTCTCCCATCATTGGCAAGACCCTCGCTCCGATCGGAGTCGCCAAGATCGGGTACGCCGCTGCTCCCGTGGCTGCATACGGGGGACTCGGCCTCGGTGGTCTCCCTTATGGAGCCGGCCTCGGATACGGTGCTGGTCTAGGAGCTGGAAAGCTGTGGTAGGCCGAGAATTCATGCATTGTCGGGACTGTATCGCAAGTAAAAACAAATACACCTTACCTTCGATGCCGCAGTAATTGCCTATGGGTGTAACCGCATGATGTTAAGCCATGAATTATTCATTATTTATTAGGGAAAATCACGCGACACTTGTTTTTTTCCGCCGTAGAATTACAATTTCCGGAGCGCTCTCCTGCTTCTCCCGAGAGCCACTTGTCCAATTCGGAAGGAAGTTCCGTGCCAGAGAGAGGTGCTATTCGGAGACTGGACTCCGTACTCTTTCCCTCCGACTCCGGGACCTGTCTCAAGCGCTCGGTTTCCCATCTGAAGGGGATTCTCAATCCAATCAGAAGCGACTGACTGTAGAGAACGCCTCTTTGGTATTGTTGCCGCAGTGACACATGGAACTTTATTATAGAGTGTTCTACCAAATATACACATATATCCCTCTCTACGCAGATTAGGTAGAATCTGAAGCTCAACCATGGAGCTCAAAAATGAGGCGGAGTGAGCTCAACATACCCTTCATCCAATTGATCGAGCGTCGCTCCTCAAGACTCTTCATTTTTTTGTTCAATGCAAGGTCAGCTTACGACGTCATCCGCGCTTCCAGACCTTTTCACCTTACGGGACCCCTTCCACAGAATGGGACCGTATTCGGAACTCCCGCGAAAAGGTTCCAGAATGCAAAAGCACATATGGTATGGTATGGTATGGTATTTATTGATCCTCTCGAGCCTATATATACATATGGGCATGAGACCCTGTTTCAGGGGCGATTTCTCAGCAGATCCTCCGGGTTTCTCTTTCCCATTCTTCCAGCAGTCTTCTTGTTTTTCTCATGAGATTTTCGTCACTTTGTTCAGTGAAACCCAATCTCCTAGCCACTTCGTCAATATCGAAGTGGTGAGGAGTGCATTCCGTCATAATGTGAGGAATGGTTTCTTCGTCTAAGCCGCACTTCAAACAGTGCGGCTCGATCCGTTGGTACTTCGCTCTATGCGACCTCGTCGGTAGCATCCCTGCTCTTGCTAGGGCTAACAGAGCGCTCCCCCGACTATTTTTATATAGTCCATATTTTCATACAGCTTGAGATAGGAGTCGATATTTCACCTCCTTTTCCGAGCCGCCGCTCCTGAAATACTCCTGCGCACAATACCCGAACGATGCTGAGCTCCTTGAGATGAGTGTCGACGAAAGTCCTCAGAGGGTACAAGTAGGCGGGACGCTCGAAAGGAGGTGCGATGTCTCGCAAGGCAAGAGCCTTGCAGCGGGAGAGATTCTGTCAAGCTCCTACGGGTCGGGCGGGGTATGAACGGAAATATGATAGGTAGTCCAGCGGCTCACCGGCTGAGTAAAGCAACGACAGAAGGGAGACCCTTACCAGCGATCTCTTGGACTCTAGACTCTGTGCTGCCGAAGTCTCCACAAGATCAGAAATTCGATACAATCTTACTTCGCACGTTCCTAAGCCTCTACTAGAATGCTAGTCCGATCATGAGCCCCGGAAGATCAGATTATGGCGCGTTCAGCAAAGCAGCTGACAAGTAAATCTGAATTGTTGAGGTGTGAATTAAACAGATGACGATCGATGCTCGACGGTTAGGTAATGACCAATGATTTTTTGCCGGTCGAATCGGGGCCAGGATCGAGGCTTTCTTGTATAAATTTTTGCCGTCTGTGCAAGCAGGTTATTCTCGGTAAACAGCGAATGAAGACAGATCACGAATTCATTGAAATGTATTTTTCCGTGGCGGTGATCACTATGCCTCCCAAAAGACCGCCGATAGGACGGGGGAAGCGACAAGCGAAACGAAAGGCATCACGAGTTTCAGAAACTTACGTGCAGAGGAAATCGCGGACCGAAGCTAATCGATTACGCAAGGCTCGGGCTCCAGCGAACGAAATGTCCGACGAACGAGATTTGAGACTGGGGGCCGACCGTTTTCGGACAGCTAGCTCTCGCTCCACTGAAAGTCAAGCGGCTCATCGAGTGAGGTTAACGAACAAGGGAGAACGCTACGCGAGAGATTCTGTGAGTGACGATTTGAATCACGTCGCTTTTCATTACGATCCTCGCTGCGATTATGGCAATCATCCATCTATCGTGATCGGTCCGATGGATAAGCAGTACAATTTGGTCATGCCTTGATATTCAGAAACGAACCTTCAGGCATGTGCGGTGCAGGTGGAAAAGTGAGATTGCCAGGATTGCATCCACTTCCTGAGCCCTGAGCGACCTTGACATAGGGTTTCGAGAGTGACTCGAAACACTTTCTATCATGCATTCGTGAACATAATTTGTGTTTCGAAGTGACATTATTCGAGGCCGAAGAGATCATCTCAGACACGTTCATGCCAACATTTAAAGTACAAGGGCAAATTTATCATTTGGCTGGATCCCTCTTGCCGATCACGAATACCGATCACAAATTCCTGCAAATTCACTCCATGGGCGATCGCAATGAGAGAGTTTATCAACGGTGCGCGATCGACAACCGTGCTGACCGAGACATCCTCATATCATTACAAGAATTCTTCGAGCAGCATAACGAGCTCATTCGTCGATTCAAAACAGCATCACAGTACATGCCGTCAGATGAGTAAGCTATCGTTATCAGGGCGGATAAAACACCCTCCGGACAACACGAACGACGGTAAAACGCACCAACGATCGACGAGGTTGCTGTTGTTATCGTAGGCGAAGATTTCAACTCGCGCAATATAATTCTTCGTGGGAGAGCTGGCAATCTCCAGCGAATGTCCGAGACGCATCGTCCCTACGACGCTAAACAATATCCGATCATATTCTGGCAAGGTGGGGACGGATATCATTTCAATATCAAAATGGTAGACCCACAAGCCGGTGATGGAGGCGTTAAGAAAGTCAGCGCTATGAATTACTATTCACATCGGATAATGATACGTCATAACGAGGACAATTATATCCTGCGTTGTCGACAATGGTTTCATCAATATCTGGTTGGTATGTATTCGAAAATAGAATCCGGGCGTCTGTTCATCAGACTGAATCAAACCAAGCTGCGCTCTGAAGAATATATTCATTTACGTGATGCCATGGATATGACGGGAATGTCAATCCTAATGACCTAGGGAAGATTGTCATACTACCGGCATCATTTACCGGAAGTCTAAGACACATGCACGAGTATGCTCAAGATGCTATGACTTATGTTCCATATTACGGACGACCAGATTTTTTTGTCACATTCACGTGTAACCCTACTTGGGAAGAGATAAGAATGCTATTACTACCGAGCCAGTCCCCTTCTGGTCGTCATGACATCATCGAACGGGTTCTCAGGCAAAAGTTGAAATCGATGCTAGATACAATCATCAAGCATCACATTTCCGGCGAAACGCGATGCTGGATGGATTCTATAGACTGGCAGAAGCGAGGTTTGCCGCATGCTCACATTCTGATATGCTTAGCGAAGAAAATCTCTCCCGAATGTGGTACTATTAATGATAAGTCGCCATGCATGAAAGAGGGTCTTGGCTCGAAACGGTACCCGAGAGACCTTCATCCCGAAACTATCACGGGGAACGATGGATACCCTTCGTACCGTCGCCGGCAGATGGAGGTCAAATATGTACGCTCAAAGTTCGCGGTATTGACATAGAGCTTGATAATCGATGGGTTGCACCGTTTTCGCCGTTTTCGTCCAAAGTATTCAAGGCACATATTAAAGTCGAGTATTGTAACTCAGTCAAATCCATCAGGTACATTTGTAAGTACGTAAACAAAGGACATGACATGGCTGTCTTGAGATCGAACGGTATTCAACAGTCATGCATTTAGCAATTCACCTAGAAAATGGGCAGCCTGTCCACTTCACGACGCAGAATTTACGATCGAGGATATCGACACCACCGCAAACCGCTCTCACAGGATTTTTCGCCTTGTGTGCAAATGATCCTTTTGCAGCATCATTGCTCTATTCGGAAGTACCGAAATACTACACATGGAATGCAGAACGTTTCAGCGGCGGGAACAGGGCAAGCCAGTGGCAGGATACTCGGATCTGTAGTCATCGGGCGCTTTAGGCCGCACATATGCAGTACATCCCAGTAATCAAGAATGTTCTCTCCTTCTATTATTCTAATGTCTATTATTGGTGAACATCCGTGGACCGGAAGCGTTCAACGATTTGAGAACAGTCAATGGTGAAGTTTGTGGGACATACCGAGAAGCGTGTCAAGAATTGAACCTTCTCGAGAATGACTCACATTGGGATTCGACTCTCGCCGATGCTTCCAATACTGTCCAACAAGTGCTACAAGTAGAATCAGAGCATTGTTTGCAATGTTCAGAGACAATTTGCTGAGTGAGAAGAAAATTTCCGACCCAGCCCCCGGCGCCTCTGGCTCACGCTTGTGCAGCCAAGACCTCGGTGCCCTCGGCGGAAAAATAGCGCAGAAATTCAATCTTTATCATCGAATCTAGCGGTATTTCCTCGAAAATTCCGGGAAGCGGACATTCCCGAGGAAACCCCAAAAAAGCGGACAAAAGAGGACGTGTCCTCTCATATCGCAACTCTACGTGTCCGAGAAGGAAACGAGCATCGGAGATCGACGGAGACCAAACCGTAAATCTCCTTATAGTGACCCGGTCTTCCATATCTTCAAATGCTACCGGTTGGGGCTTCTATTGGAGAGTGGCTCACAATATTTCAAGGAAAATTTCGCGTCGGAAAAAGTGATCAGTAGGGCTGTGCATCACGCATAATGCATATTTTTATGCATACTGCATATTTCGCCGATTTCTGAGTTTTCGTGAACAGGCAACAGGGATCGAACCCACGCCACCTCCCGATCGAGCGGCGACGTTGCGGCATTTCACGAAGTGGAACGCACGTTTGCACGAGAAGTGACAAACGCGCTAACCACTCGAGCACCCGTCGGTTCTCACGAGCCAGAGCAAAATCTGTCGAAAACCCTCCTGATGAAGTACGTTCAGATGATTCCAGGGTGCCTCAGCTCTGACTACCGATGTTGGTAGGCGGCGTGCAACCGTCGACGCCGTGCAACCTCTGACTTGAGATGTAGACTGCCGCCAAACATTCGAGAGAGCTCAGTTGGCTCTGGTACCATGCGAAGAGGAGCGTTCTTTCCCGCGGTATAGGGCGATAGTGCTAGACAACGGGAACTCATTCCTCTTTGAAAAACTAAAGAAATCGGTCGTGGTTGCTTGTAACAAGGATCTCTTATAAAAAAATCCGTGCATATTTTCATGCATATTTGGCCGTATTTTTTCGTGCATACTGCATGCATATTTTCGAGTTTTTGGTGCATATTTTGCACAGCCCTAGTGATCAGTGATTATGGAAGTCTGGGGGAATGTGTGTTCACGATATAGAGCTGGGCAATCAATGCACGTCAGCGACCGTCCCGGAAGGACTCCTCCAGGCGAAGATACTTGGGCGCCGATGTTCCGACGTCGGGCACGTCAGCTTCGCCTCTTAGCCGACTTGGAAATCCGGGAGCTTCTTCTGGAGGGGGGCTTCCGTTTTCCCAGGAGCTCTGGCAGGGTGAAAGCTTCTACTATGGAAGAGGGCTGCCCTCGGGAAATTCACGGTAAAATGCTTTGAGCCGCGGCGAAGCGCGGCAGGGTACGCTAGTCGTCAATGAAAGGCTGGGTGGGGCCATGTCAGATCAATGAGATCGCCTCCCACCCACTTTATGATCATCATCTTTCTGCAGCATGATTTTCAGGAGCGTCTCATGACTCCTCAAAGTGTCGCGGGATTTCCAGGTGCTTCGTCGGATATCGCGTGTGAGAAATCGTCACGGCGCTATACATGTGAATCATTTCCTTGTTTGCAATAGTATTGACCACATGTTTCCCCGCATGAGCGAATATATTTTATTCCGCCATCGATTGCTGAGCCGTAATATGGATCTGCCATGCTCATCCGATATGTATATGAAGCCCTTATTCTCATTGAGGACATATTATGTATGTACAATACTATGTGTATCAATACTATGTACTTCTCATGTCATTGACGATGTAGAATCATGACACTATTCCCGTAGAACTGCTCTAAGCGCTCGGCTGAGCACGGGGTCGATGCGCTAAGTAGGAAGTCCGAGTAGGCGCGCCAGAATTTGAAAAATTTCCGGATAGAACGATGACGACTTGCATGACGATTCTCGGTTGTTTTCGGAGATCGACAAGGAATATCGGGATGAAATTTGGCTCCGTCTGTCGATTGAAAATGTTTTGCCATCACATTAAGGCCGTAGAAGCTTCCGGGAGAAAATCGCGTTTCCGACCAGGTAGGATTTTCGGAGCCAGCACGAAGGAAGCAATGCCGACGATGAAGTTGACCATGACGATGCTTTCGTCTTCATCTAGCTGCGACTCAAAACTTATCCATGTTAAGGTCCAACTAGATTTTCAGCTGAAATGAATGCGCCGAAACTTTTTGGCGCTAAAAAGTTTCGACGCATTCATTTCAATCACGCGATTTTCTCCCGGAAGGTTCTGCGGCCTTCATGTGATAGCAAAATATTTTCCATCGACAGACGGAGCCGTCAGTCGAATTTCATCCCAATATTCCTTGTCGATATCCGAAAACAACCGAGTCGTCATGCAAGTCGTCATCGTTCTTTCCGAGAATTATTCAAATTCTGGCGCGCCTGCTCAGACTTCCTTTGTGAGAGCGCATCGACTCCTTGCTCACTCAGCCGAGAGCCTGGAGCAGTTCTACGGGAATAGTGTCACGATTCTACATCGCCAATGACGAAAAAATTCCCCGTGAAAACCCCGCGTGGTGGCCGAGTAATAAGCGCTCCCGATGCCGGTGCAACTTGCCATCGTTGGGGAGGTATCGGGTTCAATCCCCGAGGCGAGCCGATATTCCCCATCGGGAATGGGAACGGAAGTCCTGTATTAGGTAGTGAGGTTAAGATATGGGTCGGGACGAGGAAGCAATAGCGACAACTCTGGCTCCATATCCTGATATGGCTCGAGTAAGGGTCAAAAACGTTACACGCCAAATTGAAACAGCCTTAAAAGCTGCAGAGTCAATATGGGAGCTCATTGCCTCATTGCTCCCGATAGATAGTATTTAATCGATGCGAGTGAAGAAGTTGACAGTTGCCCCCGACCAGGGCGTTTGTGCACACTTATTCTATCGGATTTGTACCCCGAGCTCGACCGGTGGCACCCCGGTGAAAACACTCACGGGAAATCTCATAGAAGCGTCAATTTTGAATGGTAAATTCAGAGGAGAAGACGTACTACTACCACGCACACCAATAATAACAACAGACATGCCGTTTGAGTTCAAACTCTTGCAATTCCCAGTGCGTCTCGATTTCGCGATGACCATGAACAAGGCACCGGGCCAAACGTTGGAAATATGCGGTCGGAACCTGTCGAACTTATGTTTTCCTCTTGGGCAACTGTATGTTGCATGCTCGAGGGTCAGCAAGCCATCGGATCTATACGATATACGACTACGCAATGAACGGTGACACAAAAAACATAGTCTATCCGCAAGCTCTCGACTCTCGAATAATCCCGAAAAACGATCAGATACACTCAGAACATGGGGACACCGGTTATCACACGAGAATGATGAAACCGTATATGAATCGGATACGTGGATTATCGAAGAGAGAATGACGGGTATGAATGAATCTATGGAAATTATCGAGAAATACAGGATAAGAAAATATTCGAATTCGACCGCGAATTCGCCTGATCCCCTGTGAAAGAGAGGAACGAAGTTCGTTTTTTCGCTCAACGATGAAGCTTACTTGGCGAAGGAATCCCGAATTACACGAATCCCGTGAAGGATCTGTGACAGGAATGCCTGTGCCTTGTGCCACGAAAGCTAAAATCTGAGGCGGACAATCATCGGGAATCCCGATGATATCGATCGATCTATATATAGTAGTGTTGTTTGTTGTTGGTTCACATAGGAATTACGGACGGTGAAGGACCGACGGCAACGAAACCTCTTCTGCTGAATTCTCTAAACCTATCGAAGCAAGGAATATGAGCGGTATGCTGAGCTCCAATGGCAGGATCTTGTGCGAAGTCGCCGAGAATGAGCGCCATGTTACGTACTGATTCTTTTCTCGAGCGTACTATGTGGATCGCTCGTACAACTGTACAAGGTCGTGTACAGTCGAGAGGAGTGGTCAAAAATTGGAAGAAAGATCAACACGAAGGAACGCTTCTCTCCTTTGTAATCGAAAATACAGTTGTCGCGTCAGGTGGTGTCTGTTCCGTTCTCGATGAGATGATAAAGATCGGGGAGTGTTATCAGTTCCATGCGTTCCAGTTAAAGCCGAGTAGCCAACTCTACAACAAAACGAAACACCCGAGTGAAATACAGATCGATAAGGTGATTCAATCAAGCGTGATTCCGATCAGTACTCACATACGTCGGTTGGCGTTCAATTCATTTCAATCATTCCACCGGCATTCCACTGGATCCGATTCTCCGCAGATTATTACTCAGATAAAACCAGTCGAGGGAAAAGATCTACCGAAAGCCACTGTGAAGAACATAACCATCGCCGAGCTTGAAAATACATATCGAAGCGAACAAGACTGTAGATCTTATGGTTATCGTCTACGACGTGAGCTCGCCACAGAATCTTGCGTGTCGAGATCTTGACACGCAGAAATGAAACTATTATTTAGCAGTATTGGTGTCCCAGAATGAAGAATTTGATTTAATTTTCAATCACGACATATGTTGATCTCTATCTATTGTCAGTCATAGTATTATCGCCATTATTTCATACATTTTCTTTAGCCGCAGCGCAGCGCGGCCGGGTACGCTAGTTCTGCTCGATTTTCATCGATGGGGTGTAGCTGGAAGCCGATTCTATATGAGAATGTTGCCGCGCCAAATGATCCACTGAACGCGTCGTTTCGGAGCTCCCTTACGATCTTCAATCGAATGAGCGTTGAAGGCGACCTCGGTGCTTCTCCCGTGAGACCGAGAGGCCATGAAGGGCTCAAGACTGGGGAGGAGAAGACAACAACGTTCGAGATCGAAGCTTGCAAAATACGAAAGAAGGAGCGATCCACATAGTACGCTCGAGAAAAGAACCAGTACATAACATGGCGCTCATTCTCGGCGACTTCGCGCAAGATCCTGCCTTTGGAGCTCAGCATACCACTCACATTCCCGGGACACGATCGCGTCTGTGACAGGGCAGAAGGTCGCTCGCCCGATTGATGAGAGTTTGCGAAACGAAAGCTGACCTCTCGCGCCAAGCTGCCGGATCTCGGGTCGGTATGGCCGGCTCGGCTGAAATTATTGATTTCTGCGCAATGTCTCGTTGACTCCTGCGTTTTGCGAGAGGTTCGAGAATCTCCCTTGTCAACACGATTTCTCATGACAGCGCAGCTCGGCTGCTTCCCCACGCTCAAAACCGAGCCAGTCAATATTTTTTATCAGGAAAATAGAGGATTTGACCTCGAGGGATCAGGATGAGCCCGTCTGCTCGAGATCCTTTACCTTCCCGCCTTTGGTAGAGGTCGCTGCTGAACCGCGAGATTCAGGATAGAAACTCTGAGAATCACGTTAATGCGGCAACCCGCCTCCCCGATAGGATCTTGAAGGCCTAATGGCTCTAGCCTGGATCATCTATCTGCGAGCTTGATTGTTCCGCGACACCGACACGGCACCTGGATCTCCGGCCCAGGTAGTTCTCGGAAGATATCTCGGAAGGGTCTCCAAATGGGTTCTTCCCCAACTGCCCGCGAGGATAAGCGCTCTCGGGCTCTGACCAGGTCCCCGCATGTCCGATCTCGGGGACCCCGGAATTTCTTAGCCTACAACCCTGCGAACAACCGGGACCAGACATAAGTTTTCTTGAGTGGAGAGCATTATGAGTACCGAGAGACCGGAGGAAAAAATTGGTCATAATGCCGAGGATGGACCTCGGAGAGGCGCGTCATCATTTTCAGCCGAGTCTCCTCCCTCAAAATCTGGGTTGTGAGTCGTGTCTAGCATCGACCGACGTCAGACTAATGCAAAGTTATACTTCTCGTATTCATTGAAGGTGTGAGTGGAAATCTATTTGCATCGATTCTCGCCGTTTGAGCCGATGACCCTAGGTATTTAAAGAAGAGTCACAAGCTCGTTGAACACCAACAGCATCTTCAAGTAGACTTCTCAACATGATTGCAGTGAGTAGGCTTCATCGGAGAGCCTCGAACAATCTCTGGACTGTTCAAAGTTTCTTCTTCTCCTGTTCCGACTGACGAAGTTCTCGCTCTCTAGGAAGAGCCGCCTCAAGCGATTCGTTCCGTCCCTAAAGTCCTTTCCTCCTCCAGCTCGCCATCCTCGCAGTTCTCATAGCGTCGACGCAAGCTGGCTCTATCAGGAACGGACCTGAATTCTCTTTCGATGGTAAAAGTCACGGCTCTTTCGCGCACGGACGCGAAATCTTCGGAGCTCCCGCTATCGAGAAAGTATCCTTCCCCATTATCTCTAGTTCAGCCGTGACCACGCGCGCCATTCACTTCGCTCCAATCATGAGCAAAGCCCTTGCCTCCGTCCTGGTCGCTGAGAACGATCTCCCCGCCGCTCATATCGCTGTTCACGGAGGATTCGGATCCGGTCTCGATGAATTTGGGTACAAAGATATCGCCGCCCCAGCTATCGACAAGATCGCCGCTCCGATCATAGCCGGCTCATTCCAAAAAATCGGAGCTGGCCCCGTTATCGGTGGATCCTTCGCTCCCATCCGATTCGCCGAGATCGCGTCCGGTGGCTCTCGCCCCGCTTACGGTAGCGAGTTCGGTAAGCACAGACACGCCGGCGGCCACGATCACGGATACGCGAAGATCTGGTGATTTACGATTCGAGGAAGACATGTGACACACGGGGGATACCCTTCTTCTGTTTATATTTCATCATGCTTGTTCTTTGATCTTGGATAAATATGGTTGTACATCAACGCGGAGAAGCGATCGCCTTCTATAGAAGACACTGTCGGGGTCCTTAGATATTGCTCGTTCGAAAACGATGCGGATGGTTTGGCTTTCCAGGGTGGTCGTCAAATCGATTGGAGTCCCTTGATTCCAGTCACTATCTTCTTCCTCTGCCTCTTCTGTCTCGATGGCGCTCTTTTCTCTTCTCATGCTCCTCGTCTTCATCTCGCTCAATTATATATTCGAGGACTTGGGATCGTCCTCTCGGGTTTGAGCTCTGGAGGGCGCAAGGTGTGAATTCCGCCATTGCACTCCGGAACAGTTGGTGCACACCGAGATTCTGGAAGCACATCGTCTCTCCACCGCGCTTGAATTGCGACAGCTGCGGGAGAGGGCAGGGGGTTAATTGTATTTCACGAAAGCGAACGACTGCGACTCCGTAGTTAGAGCCGAACGGGGACTACGAAAAAGAACTGAGGTGTCTGCTTACCATTCTATTAATCGAACCCAAACAGATCCATTGACCACGATCACCGACGGCCCATTTGGAGTGATCTTCACTGCTCGACCACTGCATTGTGCCTTTTCCGACTTTCAACGCGATTTTTTGGATGTCGGTGACCTTATACTTGTCGAAACAGTCCGGAGGAAGTCTGCCGCCGTTTCCGTTTCTCCACGACTCAACGTAAAGATCCGTTTCCAACGCCGGCGCTATGACGCCGGAATAAATATCTGGAATAGACGGAATCGATCCCTAATAATTGATCTCAAACAGGGTTATCGACGCATTCAACCAAGCCTCCGAAGCAGCGCAGTCTGCGACGAATCGGGCGATCGTCGCTAGCGAAGACAACATCTACTGAGGGATGGATAGATCGAGCGTTCCCAGCCTCACCCACCTTTGTTCAGGGGACCGCCTTTCGCAAAAGCGGTGAACACGGTCCCGTTGATGGCCGGTATGAGGTCTTTCAGTGAATAGGGTTGACTTCGAAGATACTTCTTGTCAAGCAGAAGATCCAGTTCATTGTATTTCGAACGGATTTTCGGGGGCGCGCTCGAGGCGTACATGTTCGGGTTCTGTCTGCGCAGATGTTTCGCTACGGGAATTGACAACTTGTTCTTATCGTAATCATCATCATTATTATTATGATAATTATCTTCTCCCAACAAAGCCGCGATTGAATTTCGCTCCTAAGGAATGTATATGTCTGTGCATCTCCGCAGTGGGACGATCCAACCCGACTCTGTAGTTTTCACCAGGCAGTCACAGCATCCCGTTCCACACCCGCTCCAAGACTTACCGACAGTATTCAATTCTTCTGAATCCATGGTGATGCATATGAAGCTTTGACCGTTCTCCCTCGCGTTGCTGGGGAAAGAGTAGGAACCAGAAAAGATATTCTCCGGGAATTTCGGAACGCTATGCACGAGCCAAAGTCCGCTTCGCGCACCAAAAAGAACAACGCCTTTTGTGTGGCCATTCGAGGTTGAATTTGACAGTTCTGGAGGCGGTTTGTCATTGTAAACGATGTATGTCAACTCCTGAGGATCAGAAAGGGCAATCGACTCAGACAATGCTTCGACTCCCGTGTCTTCTAGGGGAAGGAGTCAGAGTGTTTCTTATGATACTACCCTCCGGCGTTTGAACGCTTAGAAAGAAAAAGGGAGATCGAATCTCCGCCTTTCTCGAAGAAGTTCCCCCGGGAAAACCCTTGAACTTCGATGCCCGTGCTGTAGGTATCGGTTCCTTCACGGTAATCGTAGGAATGACTCACCCGATCTGCTCGAGCTTTTTGACGTTGAAATAGGCGCGTGAGTGACTTCGCTATTGGATTGCCATTCTCGCTAAAGATCCCGTTTTTCCCCTCAACGAAAGCCTGCAATAGTTTTTTGTCATGATTCTGGGATTCGTAATTTAACAACCTGCTTTTTCCCGTTTCGAGACGATCTGATCGCCTGTCCGTGAATACGGTTCAGTGGTGGGGCTTGCCTCAGAGTTTTTCACCGTCTTCGAGTCTGCGTAACCGTATTCCGAACCGTCGAGGGAATCACGTGGAGAATTCGGCCTGGGACCAGCTGTTTTCGGTACTTTGTACACGACAAACCTGTGACCAATGGAATGACGGATGTCAGAATCGGGAGGTTGATTTATGAGGCGATAGAGTTGAGTTGTATTTGGAGGAGGGAAGAGAGGTATTCTATGAAGTGCTTGAGAGGTGATTTCGTTCTTCGTCAAACGAGAGTGATCACAAACCATTCAACTCGCTTGCCGTCCGGATTCCTGCACCAAATTTCCTGGTCTTCTGTCCTGCCGAAGTCGAGCAGAAATAGCAGCAGGAAACTTCGGAAACCTAGTTTCATCGACATCCTCTCACCGAATCCCTCCAAGAACTGTCAGCACTTCGATCCGTTTCCAGCGTGATTTTGGTACGAGCTGGAGTACTTCATTGTGGGTGTACCGATCATAGTACAGCTGCGAGCACCCCTGCCTCAGCTGTTTTGAAAGAGTTGCCCTCTCCACAGCATGGCCGCACTCAGAAGGAAGCGGCCACTTGCTCAACAGGTACGCGCCGAGTGACTCCGCTGCGATACTCGTGTATGTTCCGCTGGACACTGAAGTGCGAGTCGGTCGCCTAAGGGAAGCTCCGAATGAGATTGGTCACGGAAAAAAGTTTCCCGAGTCTGAAACGATTGGAGGGGGGATCGCAGCGGCTCACAGCCTCGTTCATGAGTGCTCGGCTCACAATGAGAGAAAGGCTATCTAATCGATCTCAGTAGGCTTTCCAATTCGCAAATATTCCGGGCGATGGCTCTCGAGATGCCCATTCGCGTGAAAATGATGCACTGAGAAGTCGAGGCTCCGGGACTACAAGAACGCGCATCAGCAGGGAGGGTATCCAGCTTCTTCCATCGAGTCCCGAAAATCCTATCTCCGGGCGATTCCCTCTTGATCGGAGCTTCATTCAGAGAATCGATACTTCTTTGATCGACTGCTCAGCTCACAATCAGTTGAGGTTGCATTTCACAGGGAACCACTTTCGTATTTCCCTCGTTGGAATGACCTATAGTCGTTTTGAAGTTCTCCGTGAAATCGAGGACTTGAGCTGGGTGAGGAAAGGGACTTGGATCTCCACTTAGGGACGGCTGGCTTCGCATCTGATCGTGAGCATCATACTCCGTCGAGAATCTCACAATCAGTACCCACTATGTGGTCAATGCCGTGGTGGAACCCGAGCGTTGTTTCGAATGTCGCGTCGTAATCTCTCGCAGCTGGGTTCCACCCGCGCTTCCACGTCGACGGCTGTTGCTTTTTCATTTGTTCAGGTTGTCCAGTTGGATTCCCACGATATAGTAATTCGTCATAAGTCCGAAGGCCTGAAACCGTGATAATCTACGTAGTAAGATTTTCCAGGGAAACTCAATTTAGGTAGGTGGGTACCCCTCAAAGTACCCCTTTCCAGGCAGATCCGAAAAAATCTAGGGTCAATCGTTCTGAGCGTGCATTCGGGACTATACCGTCAGCAGTGTTTCTCTGGTAACTGTCCCGAACTTGAAAAAAGTGAATCCGGGCCGTTTATTGAAGCGGCGCAGGAATCGGTTGGCAATTCTTTCGAAAGCTTCGTCGTCGACGTCGGCGTTCCTCAATACTTCGGCGTGCATCTCTAGCTGCAAGGGTCCTGACGATCAAACTTAGTCCTTGTTAGCCGCGTTCATAAATATCGCTGCTTCGAATACGTGAATCAACGTCTTGATTTTTTTTGTCGCAATAAGGCCGTGAACGCTCCTTCATTCCAAAATAGTTGCAAACACGCTTACCTCATTGTTGACCCGGGCCGCGACGGAGACTGAGACAATTACGGCGAAGATTGAAGAAGTGACAGCGATGTACATAAGAATCATCATTTCCGTTATAGCATGGCTCTGCGACGTCGTTAAAAAAGTGCAGACGGTCGAAAACAGAGGGACGGCCGCGGTCAGACTCATGCCGAGTAGATTCCTGAATACAATGTTCACGGCTTTGACGAAGTCATGTCCCTTGCAATGCAGCCGGATGGCCTCCTGAAAGAGAACACATCCGGAAATAAGTCTTTCGACCTTAGACTTTAGGAAATGGGATCGAAAGTCGTCGACGCAACTCACACGGAGCACCTCAACTCGCCGGGTTCTGACCGCTTCGATGAAAAAACTCCGACTCCGCCTCAGAACATCGCACACGATCATGGTTGCGATGAGCGAGAGAAATCCATGACCGTAGGCGGTTGAGAATACAGAAACAACGCTGGTCACCAAAATGATGATCGAGTCCAGATCGGGTAGCTTTTCCGATATGAGTGCCAGACAGATTCGAAAGTTCAGAGCCAAGAAAGATATAACAGCGAAGTTAATCCCAAAGTGGAACCATATGAAGGGCCCGGTCCGCAGCTGTAGACTTTTGCTCAGAACCGGATCCCCTGCGGACAGAAATCGTCATCTCTTGGTTACAGTGATAGTCCATCATGGATAATGAATCCTCACACACCACACACGAGACACGAGCATCGGGTTTCGTTGCAAAGCTGTTTTTTTTTCAACTCACTCGAAAGTCTTCGGTAGGCATCCGTGATATCCCTGTATCCGAAGTTGAACATTCTGAAACACAACAAACGGCAACCGAAAGCGTTGACAGCGACAATCGTATAAATTAGTCGACTGTAGAACGATAGTTTCGGTTTTAGAATTCCGAGCAGAGGGTCGACATCGTAGTGGTAGGAGAAATACAGAGTTCTGAAACATCCCGCAAAAGTCAATATGCAGAGGATTCCCGAGTATATTTTGAAGAGCACGCCGGATTTTCCGGTCCACACCGCCTCTGGTGATTCGACGATCCCAGCGAGACAGAACGGAACGAACATCAATCTCACGAGACGCGGTGATGACGTCTTCGTGGCTGAGGTCTCGTTCTCCTGGCAGCAGGATTCCGCTTTGGACAGGAGTCTCCGTCGTCGCGCCTCTGTCCATTGGGAAATTCCCGCCGCAAAAGTTTCCGATGGGCACAAGGACTCGACGGCGATCATGACCCGTGAGAACCAGACGCGTTCTTGGAGTGATCCCCAGCCACAGAATTAGAGATTCGATGACTGTGCGTAGTCGCAGAGTCGCGCACACTCTCGTTCAAGGAATCGATCTCTTGATCGGGGAGTTCCATTGTCGAGTCTACAGACTCATTGTACGTGTAGGTCACAGTGCACGAGAAATAATTGGAATTTCACTCGAACAGGTAAGCACAGCCAGCCTCTTATGGTTTCGATCAGGAAGACCGAATACTGGACTCATTCACAAGCGCAAAATCAAGTTCACCGACGACGTCCCTGTGCTCCACCTAGTTCGGCGCGTAAACATTATCGGCTCGAAATTGATGGACATTTCCGAACCCGCGGTGTTTCCGTGGGCCTGAGCTCCGGTGCCGAGTGAGGCAACCCCTGACCCCTCACCGATGGACATTGCTTCGATTTGCCTTAGCACCTCAATGAGACGGCGTAGCCCCTCGATGTAGTTTGGGCGCCGCCAAATCTGAGCAGACGGCCGGCATGAGCGGGACAAAGCCCTCGCATTGCCTCCGCATATCAGACAAGATAGCGCTGCGGGAAGGATGCGCCGAGATACGGAGCGATGAGCTCTCGCCCGAGATGGCGTTCCTTGAATTATGCAGAATCCGCCCGCGGTAAGGGAAAAGCTAAGATGATTCGGCGATCTTACGCTTGATTCTAGTCGAACGGAGAATTTTTCGTAATTGTCGATACCGCTCAGCTGATTTTTTTGACATGATATGTATTCGCGATCGAATCGAAATTTATTGAGCTCTTGTCGATTTACCATCCTTTGAGTCCGAGTCCGACTCCGTTGAGACCACCGAGGCTGAGTCCTCCGAGACCCAGGCCGTGAATTCCAAGACCGAGACCGATCGGAGCGGAAGCGATTCCGAGCTTGGCGATTCCCACGGGAGCAAGAGCCTTTCCCACGATCGGGGTCCATGCGTCAGCTCGGCTGGTGACAGCAGACGAAGCGATGATGGGAGAGGCGACGGAAGCGACAGCAGGGGCCGAGATCAAAGCGGGGACGGCAGAAACGATGGCTCCGTGACCGAGACCGAGTCTGTTGAGACCGATTCCATGGTTGATAGCTAGTCCTCCGAGACCAGCGCCGTGACCGATGAGGCCGGCCTGAGCGGCAGAGACGGCTAGGGCAATGAAGGCGATGACCTGGAAGAGAAGGTGAGCCTTCTTCAGAGATCGGCGAAGACAAAAGGGACTGCGAGTTTCCGGCTTCAGAATCTTCTCGAATGAGGCATTATAGGGTGCGCTATGCTGCCGTGGGGAAACTCACAGCGATCATGATTGTAGACGAGGCAGTGTGTCTGATGATCTGTCGCTTCGCGCGGTTTATATAGTTTCGTGGAGTTGAGATCGCGCCAGAGCGAATTTTCAAACAGAAAGTCGACGGTCGTAGTGCTCGGCCGCTCTGAACTCCTTTTGGTTAGCGTCCAGAAAGTCTGTCCGCACTGTGAACTATCGACGCAACCAGTTATCTTCTCAACGATAGGAGACGCCTTACGATATTTCTGATGAAAGTTCTTCGTTCGTTTACATGAAGGTCGTCGACCACCCTGCCTTCGGAGCCGGGGACCACCACCACCATCCTACCCCGGGAAAAATACCTCGAATAAAACCTGGAGAAGAGGACACGCAGATAACATCGGCATATCGCAGTCAGATTGCTCCGCTATCGTCTCTGGGAGGAAAACTTCTGTTGAGAATACCGAGTCCTCAGATGAGCGGAGCAGAGGAACCCAGGCTTGGTCGGTTCGAGTAACTGTATCCCGGAGAGTCGGGACAATGTTTACCCCACAGGGTCATGCGCGATGCGCCCTTCAGTATATCGGCTTCGATTGCAATTAATAATAATTATTCCTTCTACATGGTGGTGGTACATTGCATCCTCTTTGTCTTGTTTTCCCTAGCGGAAGAACACCGTGCCCTCTGAGTCTGGGATTGACTTGAAAAGGGATGGTCGCGAATGTTTAATTTCATCGCGAGAAAATTTCTCCATCCCATTTTCCCAAGTCTGGAGGAGCGAGGGCTCTCTCGCTTGCCTGGGGACTAAGATGAGTCCTGCCGTCGCTGAAAACCGTCCCTCTCATCGAGCGTAAGCTTCCGGCTGAGACCGGCATCCAGAAACGATTGCTCAACGTCATATGAACAATCAGGACCAGTGGAGGACAGGACTACGTCTTTTGCATGGAGACGATGACTACTGATATGAATGATTTTCTGCCCTCCTGGCAGCCTTTGCGGATGAGACTCATTTTCTTTGCTGAGTGAGCTTCTTCGAACGTGCGAGCAATAATATCATAGCCATGCGGGCACTGCCGTGATTGCGTGAGGAGAGTTGATCGCAGCCTGATGTAAAGCTTCCCGAGGTATGGAGCCGTGGCTTCAAGTTCCGAAGAGGATCCGCTCTTCAAGGGAGAAGGTCCAAATGAAAGGCATGCATATAGATGAAGAGCGATATTGACGAGCTTTACGGAAAATATCCTGTATGTCGATGCTGATTCCGCGGCAGGATCCTAAGCGAGTGACCGAGAGCTGTGAGAAGTCAAGCCCACATGGTTTTTCAAATATCCATGGGGAAGGAGATCCACAAGGTATTCACGAGGCATATCTTCTCAAGACCCTAGGATGATCGCGCCAAAGAATGTGAAGGGAAAGCCAGCTCAGAGTCCTTAGAATGACTGCGCTATATACGATAGAGAGAACCAAAACCGTACATCGTTGACATCCTCTGTCGGCGTTCAACGGGCTCCGGGATCAGGTCCGGAACGGGCTCATGAACGACTTGGCTCATCCGGGCGTATTTCCAGCAAGGGTCAGAGTCAGGGGACCAAGCCCGGGCTCGAACTTTAGAGATGCTCCCCGTTTTTTTTAGGCTTATCTTCGCTGTGAATGAATCGGCGAATCAGAAACCTGATACGAGACTCCGAGCGACCTCGATCATTATCTCTGCTGCTTGTGATATCGGTAGGGATGTGAAATATTCATTTTCCCCATCTCGAATTCCTGGAAAAATGCTGATCTGAAGTTCTGGGGAATTTCTTGATTCCCTCTCCATCAATCACGGATTCCTCGGTGAAGGATCCGAAAGCCAGGACTCCTTTAGAACGGTGATGATGATTTGTGCGGTTTCTCTCCGCTGTGTGATTTTATCAATCGCAGAGCCCGGTCCAAGCGAGACTCCGGCGATAGGTGTCGTACTACAGTCATCTCCAAATTCCAACGAGCTTCTCTCCTTCTCGGTCTTACCGCGCGAATACCACCGTACTACGGTACTATTCGCGGGTCACATTCAGGCTGATTCGAAGAGAATTCGGATTCTCTAGTGGATGGCGTTATTTGCGCTCATTGCTTCTATGTAGATCAGATCGAGTCGGCAATATACGCTTCAGAAACACCTAATATCGTATTCTCTCACCCTCACAGTTTGGCTGGATTCCTCGCTGGGCAGAAGCTGGCTGAATGGACCGGAGCCCCCCCCCCCCGAACTTGCGGGCGGGTCGCCACGATTGAATGACATCCCACAATCGAAGGTAGAATCAAAGCTTGACCTCCTCTATACTCCTTTCCCTTCGAGAGGGCAACACGGTTCGCGATCGAGCGCTCCGAGTGATCCGGAGCTCCAGACAAGGCAATCAAAGTCTCCGAATCCTCCGACTCCTGAAGGCAGTCATTGGTGCTCCGAATCGACCCACGTGCGTGCAGATCTGGCGCGGGCAGCTTGGGCTTCGAACTGAAGTGCATTCCCAGAATGTCGATGGCCAGACAGAGCACCCCGCCGGATACCTACGCCCGAAATAAGTGGAGCTCATTAGCAGGGAGCCTGTAAATGAAAAATCATCATCAGTCTTCATATTATGATGTTCCAGCAACCTCGATCGCTCACGTCCTCGGATTCCTGGACACGTGCTTCGACTACTCCCGTTATCGCTTTTCTAAGAACTCTAATAAGAATTCTGAATTTTTATTTGCCTTCATGGAAATGCAAGATCTAACTGAGGTCTTATACGACATGAGCGGTCTCTCTGGCTTCTGGCCAGAGTGCTTGGGCCGTCGGAATTTCGTGTTGTTCTTGGAGAGGATGGACTCGAATTCGGGGAACACAGGGAGTCAGTCGAGAAGAGCAAGAAGATGATGGCTCAAACTTCTCAGCCGGACTCGTCGGTCGATCAGAGAGGCGACCGACACGCAACTCTTAAAATTATTATACACAGTATGGATGCAGAAGAACACTTGGAAAGATCCGCCAGCAACAGCTGCGTCGAACTCTCTCCAGCAGCCGAAGAGGGAAGAGGGCGGATCTCCGCAATTTCTACAAGTTCGCAGGGACGTTCGTGACATACATTCGTTCCCACGGATTCTTTTGTGGACTCGCGTGCAAAGAAATTGAAATTCGCTAAACTAAACAATAGAAACTCTCTTTCATAATATCGTCTTCATCCTAATAAATATACAATGTCGACTGCATCGATTATTTCGAGACGCGGCGATCGGAGAGGAGTAACAACGACTGCAGAAGAGGAACCCCATGTCTCGATTGCGCTCAAGCTAGGCGAAGGTATGAGAAAATGTGGAATACGTGCGATCCTTCACGCCGTGAAAGCCAAACCGGTCATGCGCTCCGAAACCTCCCAGAGCTTTTTTGCTTTGCCCTTATTAATTGCCCAGAAGGGCGCGATGGCTGTATTACAGTCTGCGAAATATCGTCCCGATGTGGTGACGTCATCCGACGTAGCGAGATAGACGCTAGTCATGGCGCCTTTTTCGGGTGTCTGTAAGAAAAACATCCGTGAACGATCTGTGGTCCTTCGATAGAGGTGCCCGAGGATGACATGAGTCGAATACAAAGCATTCCCTCTACCATGTGCCCCTTCTGAAAATATTTCCTCCCTCTCCCATCGGTCCCTTATCGACGAGGAAATTTGCCCTCATGCGCTCCAAAGTGTCATTCTACCCCTCAGAGGTGTCGCGTACGCGGGTATCTGGGGTGCCCCCCATGAATATTAGGAATCTCGCACCTTTCCGTAGAGCTTCAGCAGCCGCGTGAAGAGCCAAGCTTGGTAGGAATCGTCGCCGACTCCGAAGTCAGACTGTACGAACCCGGGGTGACCGCAATTCACCGTTACGCCTGAGTCCTGCGCATAGAGAGGAATGAGTCCCGATAGGTGTGAGAAGTTTCCGTGAAATGCTCCAAGGTCCCTCAGACAACGGATGACATCTCACGGAGATCCGCGTCCGATAGGAAATAGGAGCCAGATGGGATAGTAGGAGCTTCTGACCTTTAATCTCCAGCTCAGCTCGACCGTGAAAAGCATATTGAGTACTTTCGTGGAGCAGTAATTGAAGAGCGGAAAGTGATACCGCGAGAAGTTCAAGGGTTTCTCGGGGTTCATATTGCCGAACCATTGGCCACATGATCCTACGACCACAATCCGACTTGGAGCGCTTTTCTTCAAGAGACCTGAGGGGAAGATGATCTCAGATTCTTGCTGCTATCAGCGAAACTCTGATTTCTATGCGGAACAATCTTTGCGACTCACCCAGTAATAAGTTTGTGAGGAGGAAATGCCCCAGATGATTCGATTGGATCGAAACCTCGTGACCGTCCTCGGTTATCATATGTTCAGCGGGCGCTGCAACAGTCGAGATGCCTTAAAAACCCCTCGTTTTCGCCAGGTCGGTCATCCGAGATCCCTCAGACCACTTGACCGGGATTGAGGCTCCATGTCCAGCCTTATTCGTTCAGAGACCCGGACGCATCCTCGATAATCAGGCTGGCACTCACTCAGTAGACCTGCGTTGTTGATCAGGACATCTAATCGTTTCTCGGTAGCGTTGATTTCGGCTGCGAATTCTCGAACACTTTTAAACGAAGCCAAGTCCAACTTCTTGCAGTGTATGTCTTTATTGCCGGTCTCCTTGATGATTTCATCTCGTGCGGCTTCTGCTTTGGTCATAGTCCGGCAAGCCAGAATAATTCTCGCCCCGCACTGGGCCAGAGCCATCGCCGTGGTTTTCCCCAAGCCTGAAATCTCCAATTTTGAAAAAAACCCAGAAAATATCCTTCGCGGTCCGGAAATCTCCATTTTTCTAGACCATGCCCTTGCCCCTCCGCAAGCTACGCATTCATCCAGTCGAATCCATCAAGAAGCCTGCCTCGGGAAGGTTGAGGAATCGAAGTTCTGAGATTGATCATGCTCGAATCGAACGATCACGAATTTCCGACGTGAGGGTATTGGATGGAGAGAAAAATTGCTGAGAGATCCGGCGATCGATCAGTGAAAGGTCGGAACAGCGACTTCCAGTCAAGGATTGTTCTTGATTCAGTCGGGGACTTGCGAGACAAACACCTCTCTTCCGTGATTAAAATAGCGTCGTCGAGCGATTTTCTGAGCCCGGTCTCAATCTGATTTAGCGAACGAGTGCCGCCATCGAAGAAGCTGTGCGCGTTCTTTTCAAGGAAGACCACGGTGTACATGGAGCGGACGATAGCGACAAACATTCGTCAAACGGGTTGTTTAACCGATCAATCAGTATTTCCGATAAAGCTGCACAGAATGACTAATTAGGGGATTTTCCAGAGGTGTGATTATCGCGTCGAACATCACGAACATTCACGTGTTGATACTGAAATATTCTGGAATTCGCTCAGATCTGCTCCGTGGTGGAGAATACCTCCGTAAGTGCATATTAGATAATTGTTCATTAGAGGAACGAGCGTAATACCACGTCATTTTCAGGACGCACCGCAGCTCGGGGCTGTCCAGAAGTTGTGGCCAACAAGAGACAAGACCTTGCAAGCAGGTAACCATCGCATGTATGCGATGTCAGATATTGTCGCCTGAAACTTTCTTCTGTGCTGCAAGTGTCATTCTCTTCTGTTCAGTCAAGGGAATCACGCTGATAATGAATCCCAAATCGCTCGAAGGTCTTCATCGGAGCTATGTCGACGGAAGGCAGACTCGATATCGCGACTTTCATCCGGAACAAGTGATTGGCTCTATACCGGTGAAGCGCGGGGAGCATCCGCCGGAGCAAATACGGCCTGAACAATGCCGCGCGGGCTTCCGCTACAATCCGGACGCGGGGCTCGGCGGAATATCTCCTGGGTCAGCTCGCGAACGACGATTCGAACTCAGAGTCCTGGCGATATAGTTCTATTGTGGGAAGCAATGGAGGGAGCTCAAAATTCGACTTCTGCAGCCCATCGTCCCATGGTACTGTGTTTGCTCCTTAGGAGGATCACACAACATGGCGAACCCTCCAGCGTCGCGTCGGACGCTGGACGACGATAACGAAACGTCTTGCAATATCTTCCAGCACGCTGGCGCCTCAACTGTGGATCATCCTTCACAGCAATCATGGAAACCACCAACTCACACATCCCTCAGAGCAAGAATTTATATAGTCTTATATTCACCCATGTCCCAGGACGCTACATGGAGGGTGAACATTCCAAATCTCAGGTCGAAATGTGTCTGGACATGCTTCGAAAGGCCGCACAAAGTCGGAGGAAGAATTTCCCGGAAGAGGCTGATGCGGGTGACCTATTAGCTCCGGTTCCCCTCTGACTAAAATAATCAACTGAATGTTGGAGTCGGGTTTTATGATCCTTGATTGGTGAATTCAGGGGATCCCGACCCCAGCGTCGGGAGCTTGCATGTTTTTTTGCGGTTCCACGATTAACGGGACCTGACTCGAGTTAGAAATCGAACCTGATTGTCGCCAGAATAGTCCCATTTCATGAGGCACATGATTGTGGAAACCTGCGATCAGCGTTGAGCTTTTAAGACGCAGAACATTTGCTCGACTGTGGGTGAGATTTCGTCATTGGGCCGTTCTTGCTCAATTTTGAGGGGTCGTAAGGGTCTGAAGACTGACTGAAGTGTCTGATGAGTCTTCTGAGGATTGCGACCTCAATCGACGGAGCTCCCAATGCCTCAATGTGAAGATGGAGCTCGCGTCACCGGGCACGCCGAATCTCAGGCCCACCTTCGGCTGCACTTCCGAGACAACGGAGATGTCGAATGATGGTCTCCTTCTGATAGTGAGGTTTGACTTTCCCGATCCCTCAGAGTGCCAAGAGAGAATCAAAGTTGCGAAAACTTGAACAGAAACTCCCGAGGAGAGAGGAAGCTCTATACAGAGAGTTGCCGAAGAGAAGCGAAACGGATTCGGTTTGTCGAGGACTTCCTAATAAGGTTATGGATCTTTTGCGATTTTTAGTCTCGAGGGAGAAAATAAGAATATCTCAGTATCATATTCACGTGGCTGATATCAAGCATCGCTCGCGTCGAAGAGGTTCGTGAACCGTCGGTTCCGGATGTGGACTGGGTAAGCGATAAGCATCCGCGATAAGCATTCAAGATAAACGTGACACCTCGAGTGATACCTTTGACGATGTCTCGAGTAGGTAATCAAAAGTAGTCAGAAGGCAATAATTTACTCTCACCTGTATTCGATCCTGTGATGATGATAACTTTCCCGGTCAGGTCTTTGCGGCAGACATAATGCCCCTCGGTCACAAGAGCGTAAACTTTGCATAACAGCGCGAAAACCGCAACCACAGCGAACAATCCAGAAATCAAAAGTATGACCGGCGATGCTATCGCCGGTTCCGCCGTTGGCACAGTCAAAGCTTCAGGTATCGGAAGCGAGGGCATTGAATCCATGACTGATAACCTGTAGGTGGTTGTCACATGGTGAGAGTTCATCAATCGCAATTCACCTGGTCTCTGGGATTCCACATACCCCAGACGTGGTCGAATTGGAACGGGCTCATCGAGAAAGCGAGAGCGAATTGGCTTGCGGGTGTGATCTCACAGGGAGATTAAGAAGACGAAAACTCAAATGTCGATCCGATTCGCCACGGTTCTATGCCTTCGAAAGAAGAACTTGAATTCGGGAATGGCGCGTATCTAATTCTGAAGCGATGACCGCAACTGTTTCAAAACCGCAGGCGTTCATGAACAAAGTCACATACATCCGTTTGGATCAGTGATACCTGAGCGGAAAACCCTGATTCTTCCGATTCAGACCTTGGGAGATGCCGTTACCTCAGAATTTTTCTATGAGCGATGTAAACACGAAATTCGAAGTATGAGTTGTTTATCTAAATATATTTGAGTTTTATCATTTGTTCTTCATCAATATGGGGGAGAAAATAAAAACAGGAAGCCGCGGGACTCAGGGGTCAGGAAAATATTATCGAATGGATCCGAATTGATACTGCGACCGATGGACAGCACACAGCTGCTCTCTGTCAGGCTCGACAGGGCTCAACTCCGATCGAAGGTGTTTCACTCCGGAGAAATCTGAAGGGAGCCTCTATGAGTCTGCTGAATGCTGAATCATGCTCTCCCTTCCGCCCGGAGAGGCACGTCGAATGTGAATAAGGAGCATCATTGATATACCCGTGCATTTTATAAGTTTCGGCGCTGCGTTCGGCGCTGTTTTTCGCCAATGTATCTGGCCAGAGTCACGAAAGAATCTATCCACTTTCGGCTAATTTCCAAGGGTTTGTCGAACTTTGATAGTGCGAAGCAGGGCAAATTGGATCATGGTGTCAAGGAACTGAAGCTTCTGGTCGACTAGCGAATGGTCATCAATAAAAAAACGTGGGGCCACGACTCTCGTAATAACAATCACGCAGCCTTCACATGAAGTGTAACGTCGAACCTGAGCTTGCCATTCAATGGAACGCCCGCTTGAACGCTGAGAGAATATCGAATTGTGAGGTGCGGCCTCTTCTCTCGTGATTCGTAATTAGGTTCTCCTTGGACCCTGAGGGTCGAGGGGCAGCCTTGAGAGATAGTTCACCTCGTGGGACCGCATTGAGAGCAGGCGACTCTGGACCGAATGGGTGCTCGGTGCGAAAATCCGGAATGTTCCGGCTTGGGAACCTCCATACGGTGGTCCCAACCAGCGAAGTCAGCTCTTTTCGGATACTTCTGTCAGTATCGCCACAAGATTTTCCGGGGGATCAGGTCGGCAGTTGAATTTTCGGGGGAAGGCAGAATCTAGGACTCCGAATCATGTGGCGCTCATTTCGAATCCTTGCTTCAGTGTTACGACCGAAAATTTTCGGCAGGGTCACGGTCGCCTGACAGGTCTCGATTCTCACACTCCTTCCAGCGGGGAGCGAATGAATCGCCGGAAACGTTCTTGCTCTCGAGGCCTCTCTCTAGGGACGAACTCATGACTGAGCGTCTATGCTGATCCCTCTTCGCCTCGCAAATTCCAGAGAATGGACCGCGTCGAGGGTAAAGTGAAACTAGCGAAGGCTCAAGTCTCGAACCGGTCATGACCAAAGACAGAGTCTCCTCTCAACTGACCGGGATCACTCGACTTGGTCTTCTGAGGGCCTCGCGAAACTCAAGACAGGCACTTAACAGCGCGGAGAGATCGGCGCTGGGAATACTGTCTATCGGAAGAAAGTTTCTGTGGAACATGAGGGTATTCACGAGGAGTTGGACCGGCCGTTCTCCGTACCGGTCTCCTCGACGAAACGCAGCCAGCGAAAACTCAAGTAAACGTCGCACTGATGATTCCCGAACCGAGCGGGTGAGTCAACGGATTACTATTATACAATTGAAGTTTGAAAGACGCAGCGCGCTACGAAAGCTTCGCGTGTTATGAAAGACCGCCAACCGGAAGAGCTTCGACTCACGCTTGTGCGGTGCTGCAATCCGATGGGTAGTGGTACTTCTGTTTCCGACACTCCTCGTTCTCAAACGACGCTGAGCCGCGCGATCTGCCAAACCACGGTCAGGCCAGGCCGTCCGCAGCTTCACGGAAGAGCTAGTGGAAAGCGGCATCGAAAACGCACGTCGACCACGGAAAGGGATGTCATCCACTTGCAGTAACAGCGGAGAGTCGGGCTTGTAGCTGACAAAGCACCGAGCCACTAGTGGAGCTATTCGGCTAGGGCGACCATCCGACACGTGCCCCTGAATGTACGCGTCAGAATACTTGCACATGAAGATCCGGCCCAATGGAAAATTTTCGCAGCGACTCCTCACGCAAGCCCGGGCTTCGGCACCGCAAGGTCGGAGGAACCCTTCCACAGGGGCGGACGCAACCACATCCATTAAGAAAAGCGCTTAGCAAGCCGTATCAGCTGTATTGTGAACCTACCCGCGCTACGATTGTTCATGACGTAACGTTGCGCTCACGTGCCCGACGTAGAAAACATATTGTACCGAAGGCTCAGTCCCCACTGAAAAATCTCTGCTTGAAGCTGTTGGAATGGAGCCTTGATGTCTCAGAGCGGAGCATCGGGAGGTTTCCGCGCTCCGCGCCGACGTCGAAGGATTTCCGGGCGATGAGAATACAGCATCGGATGTCCTTCGGGGATAACTCAGAGGAGTGGGTACGATGATCGTGCGCTGTCTTTGGCTTTCGGAAACTCCTCCGGGGTTCCTCTCAAGCGAAAGGTTGTGTTCTCATAAGGCTTCGGACTACTTGCGCCGTCAGAAAAAAAAGTGGTCCATGGTTTCTCACCTCCATCACAAGGATGGCTCAAACCTCTGGCTGTCATGAGGGGAAAAAGTTCATCGCCTCGATAGCCGCTCAAGACAGCATGAGGAGCTCGGGCATTACGCCGCGAACTGATTACACGACGAAGGGCATACGGGAAATTTGCCGTCGGAGCACTGACAAGAGTTTTTCCCTCTGGGTCCCGCCCTTTCTAGAAGCAGACCACCACATTGTCATCTTCATATTTGAATTCGATTGATCGATTGTCATTAGCCCCCGTAGCCACGCTCCGCGCCTCAGTCGTGCTGTGAACCCCGGCTGCTTGCTCGCGAACCCTAGATTTCGACAATCTGGTGGTGGTGGTCCTTCTGACGACCGCCGCGCCGCCGCACTAGCGTTGGCTGAAAGAGCTTTCCTCTTCTTCCAAGGTCTCCCCTGTCGGGGAAGGTGAAGGAATTCTGAGGATCCAAAACCTAGCATGGGGCTGAGCGGAGAGAACCCTGATTTCCCCGACTTGAATAGGGTCCGTGAGCCAAGCTCAATGATGAATAATTGTGGAATTCTTGGGAGTCGAGAAAACTTTCTAACCGGGCCATTCATGCGGCTCACTGATTTTTCTTGGGGTCCCTGGGACTCGATTCCCATCATCGCAGAGTTTGCATCTGCCACAATCCCCTACCTTAAAAGTTTTGCATCGAAATCCCTCATTGGTCGCGGTTGTACAGGACTCGATGTTCCCTGGTCCTCTACAATGATTTGCCAGACGGGGTAATATGTATTTGGGGAGGAAATATTTGTCCGGGACGACGCGGCGTATGCTACAGGCGCTTGAGTCTCAAGCGCTCTCGAAGTTGACATGGCCTATTGCGATTGCAGTCGGGAGGAACATCCGCTTCCGATGCTCCATATGTTTTCAAGCGAGTGATAAAGAACACCCGCGGTCACTCCGGCCCTGGAAGGTTTCGAAATTCTGGCAGTTCGCGAGCGGCTGTCGACAATCGCGGCCGGGCGAATATCTGGTCTGAATCGTAGATATACGAGACATTCCAACACAGTGTTCCTCAAGAAGCGGCAATAAGATTCCCGACATCACGCGGGGTTCTCGGTTTGGTCCATACCACAGTGGGCACTATTTCATCGAACCCCCGGACCACAGGAGCCATCGCTTTTGCGGACAGAAAACGTAAGGCACGAGAAAAGCTCGGTCATGAAGGATCCGTCAAGATCAGCAGGAGTCGGAGTTTCCGGAACTGAGTGAAACGTTCGCCGATTCGTCCAAGTCGTCGGACGGTTTTAGAAGCTCACGGCTTTCACTATCCCAAGCCGGCAATTTTGCCCGGTTAGTGGTCTCGACTCACCAGGCATATCGCAGCAGCGCGATCGCTGTATTCTTAACTCGTCCTAGGGGACGGAGAAATCCTGATGTGCAGCATGAGCTTTCGAATTGTATAATGTTACACCCGATGAGTGACACTCACCCCAAAGGCGAAAGAGTCTCACAATATGTAGCTAATGAAACCAATACCTGGTCCCTAGCTCGGGAGTTCGGTCCTGCTTTGGTTGAGTATACCTACATATGTACATGCGTCGACGATATCGAGAGATTCCCCGGGGCTAAGATACAAAATCCTAGCGCTTCTGAAGACTCTCATGAACCGAGAGATGACTTGATCTTGTATGTACAGCGTATTCGAGCGAAATGAGGCAGCAGTTTGCATTACGCGTTGCGTAAAACAGTGCAGGGCTTCCGGTGAATTTCCATCACGTAGGTCATGAGCGTCCCTTGAATCAGATAGCCCGTTCGGTTTACGATTCCGCTGAACGGATTTCATTCCGACAACCGGGGATGTGTCTTCTTTGTCCGACTAAGAAATATTGTTCGCACAGCTCAAGGTCGCTACGCCACCTCCTTCCTGTACAGTGAGACTAGCACGGAAGGGTCTCAGGATCCCGAAAGGGCGCACAAAATGCGTCCGTAAGATGTGGAGATCCATGATATGTAATCGATTAGGGATAATGGCACTAGGTAATACAGGAAACGTGTGTAACACCGTCAAGTCTCGATGAGGGTTGCTCAACTCCACCTGCGAATCAGTCAGGGTGATGATTAGAGTTCCCACGCACCCCGACATTTTTCGACGGAAACCAGACATCAACTGGACGGACATAATCGGTCAAAATAACCGGACGTCTCGGGATGGGTCTCATTCGAATATCAGAAAACAACTGGAATCGATTATCGAAGTGAGCCGTCGTTCTTCAGAGGGTTCAGAAGTGAACATTGTGATGAGACCACCGCGATTTCCCGAGATTCCTATACAGGGAAATGACGGAGGTCTGTGGGATCGCACCCAACTCACCCGTCCCCGACTCATGCTCATTTCAAGATCGGCTCGAGCGAAATTTCGAGAAAACGTCGATTTAGAGGCCGGTCATTCGGAAGAGGTCGCCTGGGATATTCGATAGAATGACCGGAATATCATCGAAATACCGCACGAATTCATTCTAATGAGCATCCGATTATCCTCGCTCTGCTAAACGGAGGATCTCTCTGACGGATAGGCTGAAAGTCGATTAGTTTCAGAAGGACGGATGCTCGAATTGATAGCAGTATACTTCCATGGACTCCTCGAGCTTCGTGATTGAGAATGTACTGCTTCCCGTTCGCGTGAACTCATCTGGTAATGATACTACGTACGTGATGCCGCCGCACTTCTCTTCCGGGCCACATCGTCGACCAGATTTCAACCGAATTCACAGAGTGATTTACCAGAACTAACGGAAAGTCCCGGGGTGGACGCCGAGGAAACCGGACAAAACGACAGACGAGGACCGTGTTCGATTTCGAAGGGCCTCTAGTGATGATTGCACGACCCCAGGCCGCGGTCATTCCATTTGTTCGTGCGAGATAAATCGCAGGCCTCGAAGGGTTCGCCGCTTGAATTATTTCCGGGAAAGTCCTCGCTGTGGAAAAAATCGAATACTCGTCGGCGAAGAATTTCAGAAGGCACGACATCTCGCGAATAGAATCCCCGCCGAGCATGACAAAATTATTCTTAAAATGGAGTTGGCCCTTGTTCAGAATGATAGAACCGTCTTGGGTACCAACACCTCTCGAGGAACATTTCTGAACCGAGCAAGCAAGCGACACATTTATGGATTCTTAGCTCGTTTTTCGTCTCCAGAAACTCCCTCGCAGACTCATTTCCATACCTACGAGGTCTTCCCATACACTCAGAAATCGCTCCGGCATCCGGTAGCCGATGGATATGTCGACTGATCAAGACAGTAGAGGGAAGGAGTGCAAGACGAGTTCGCATCGCTAGAGTGCCGATTGTCGAAGAAGGTGACGCAGAGTGATGACATCACATAGTGAGTCTGAACGATCGATTCACAGCTGATTTCGTTTCAACCTTGCCGGGATCTCCGTTCCGTGGAGGCAGTCCCACAACCATAAGCTCCAATGATTCGTTAGTGGAGCAGGGCAATCAGAACCTGCTAAGGGTAGCTCCCCACGGTGGAAAGAGCGCCAGAAGGTCGAACATCTGACGTCACCCGTATCCTCCACTCCGTCGCAGAACGATATGAGAACCATCGAAGTACGGTTTCCGGCCGAAACTGACACATGACGGGCCCCCCGAGAAATGGTGGCCCAGCTGAAGGAGACAACTTGTCAAACAGCGGACCGACGTTACTTAATATGAATCGCTCAAGTCTGTCAGAGCAACGGTGACTTGTGATGGTCAACTTCGCTGCATTCAGGCCTTCCAGAAGCCTTCTTCTTCGCTTCAGAGGATTCTGTCGCTGATTGGAATGAGGTTTTCGAAGTAGGAGAAATCAGGTATCTCACTGCTTGGCGCAAGGCATTGGGGAGCGGGTTGGCTCAGAAAAACTCCGAGCCTTAGGCCTAGATGGAGGCAGAGGCTTCAAGACAAATGATGCCCAGGTGCCTTGAGTGTGCAAGAAGGATCCAGGGCGAGCTCTTGACTCCAGTTATACCCGGATGAGCTGGTCACTCGTGACGCGAGTATAACCTCTACTTCACAGTCAAATCAGGAAAGTCGGATGGCCTTCGCCAGTCGGACTCGCTCTGAAGAGAGCACCAGAACAATCCGTGCCCTCGAGATGCCTGACTGGAACTTCTCGAATCGCCCCAATAACGCTGCGATGGACACTTCAGTTTCATGATAATGAGGGATGATTCAAGATTAATCCGATTGGAATCCGCTATACAGTACGGGAAAAATCGTTCATCAAATATCGAGGGAAGCAGCTCGCCGGGGAATCGCTGTTTTCCCCCCAGATATTGAGTGTTTTGAGAATGCCTCTGTGGAAGTCACATGGAAAACTGTCACTGTTCTTCCGTTCTCTCACAAACGCCGTCCGCGCTCGTCGAGAATATGCCCCTCTCCGAGGAATTCCCCATCCTTCTGAGTGCGATCTTCGGAAAACGCTCTCTCGAAGACCTTCCGTTTTTCTGATTGAGATTCGACAATTTCGCGCCTCCCGAGTAGGCCTTCCAAAGATCCGTGAAATTTGAGATCCGCAGATCCCGGATCCGCAGATCCGTTGGGCTCGGATCCGCGGATAAGATCCGCGAGAGATCAGCACCAAATCGGATCCAGAAAAAAATACGTATACATGTGTACAACTTATGTACAGGTCTCTGCGGATTCGCTGCTGATCTCCATATGTTTCGAATGTGTCCATATAATATGCTTGTTTCTATAGTTGAGCGAAGGGGGACAATGACCACAGAACTAGCCCTCAGTTTTGAGACGAGAGGTTCCGAACCGAAATGGGAAATTCATGACTCGCGTTACCTTCTTCTTCCATCGGAGAATTGCGATTGATGGTCGTTTTCCTCCCGACTACTATGTATGTACGATGGTTTTTCCCTACATTCGTGGAATTCGTGGAAAAAACTCGTGCGAATCCTGCGGATCCGGATCCGTAAAAATCGTGCGGATTTCGCGGATCCGATCCGCTGGAAGGCCTACTCCCGAGTAGTGCCGCCCCTGCACCCGTATTTAGGCCGAATCCTGCCAGCGAATCGTCACAAACTGCGATGATGGAGAAGAGCCGTGTACCGGTGCCCCTCGGGTAAGCTGCGTCGAGTCGGCTCATGATAGAGTTCTCGGGAAGCCGCAGAAAGTTCCTCATCCTTTCCCCTACCGAATTTTCTCTACGGTTTTCGCTGACAGTTTTCGCTCTGATTTTTGCGGCGAAGTATTCACTGTTCGGAGGATCACGTATATCGCAATAGGTCCGCACGCATCCAGTCATGCCTCGTGGATCGGTCGAGCTATTCGGGAAAACTTCTCTACAGACGCGTTCCTAATACCTCCGAGAGCGAGCAGATCTATGCTCCATCATTTTACGCGACGCTTACTTCTGCCGCGCCCGAGCCTACGATGACGCTTGTGTGAAGCATTCCGTGGAGCGATGCTTGAGCCTGAAACACGAAAAGTCTCGCTTTGGCGCTTACGGGTCCCGAATCGGCCTTTCATGGATAATTCATCTCAATAGTCACGGACAGATCCGATTTAAGACGGTCAGTGTCTATAGAGCGTTAGCCGTGTCGTACCGTTAGAGAGTCGAGTGGCGTCCCTCGCCTATCCTCAAGCTTCGCGAATGACTCGGAAGAGATCGACCTCAAGAGAGAAATAAGCGACCAGCGGTCCCGGGAAAGAAGCATTCCTCGACCGGACGAACGACACCCCAAGTCCGTTTCAAGATGAGACGCATATCTTACCGTCGCTTCCCAGCGGCAAGAAGCACCTCCAATCATTTCTACTTATTATACTCGGTATCAGATTTGAGAAGGTTCCGGCATCGTTTGGAGTTCTTCAAATTAGTTGCTCGTTCATAAACTCGTGACTTCAAGCGAATCGTGATGGTAATCGCAAGATGCAGCCTATATAAATGAAATCTAGTCCGTTTCGATCAAACGCCGTAAACGATTCTGCGCGTTGAATCGTCTCTAAATCGAGATGAGAATCGTAATATTCTGTGTGCTGGCGGTTTTCGTCGTCATAGGTGAGAACGTTCCCGGTGCTTCCTCCAAAACCTTGGAATGATTCGATTCTTACGTCAGAGCATGCTCGCCGCCAACCAAGTTGCCTTGCAAACTCAAGTTATTCCCCTCTCGTAGGAGCCGGAACATCGTCTTCGAGAACCACATTTGTGTGCGGGAAATATACTCTGAAGGCAATATGCGATTCCGAAGATCTGCTACGGAAGTGCCGTTTCACCAGTAAAATTTGCGGCACCAGTAAAGCGGCAGCCGCACTCTATTACAATAATCGGTTTCCGGTCGGCCCTGGCAAGCATATGGGCGCCCGCGGGTAGTTTCCTCCGAGACCCGAATGCTGGCGACTCTCTCCTCAATAAGACCATGGTGTTGGAGCACCGTTCAAATAAGTTATAATTTTGAAAGTCAACATGTGTGTTAGAATGAGGCATTATTTCTCTCCAGAACTGTTGGATAAACTTTCCGCGCAGTCAGCTCGTCGCGTGATCTCTGACTCCAGCGGGTGCGAGAGTCACCCTGTGGATACGCGGGCCCGAATTAATCATTGTACCGTGGCTGACCGTGACGTCTGATCTCCTCGGTCCCTGACAACATAGGACCGGATGAATTGGCCAGTATTGTGCTCTGAGGGACGCTTATTCTCGCTCTTCGGTTCGGACCTTCTGGGACGGTTCGGTACGAAATAGGGATTGGGAGGCCTCCCCGATGTTGTCGGAATGACTTAAATCATCGACCCGTACATATATACCCGTAAATTATATCTAGATCATACGTCGGTTTCGCTAGCTATATCCTACCGACTGCGAGAGAGAAACTTGCGAGTACATTCGAGTTCCCTCAATATCCCCGGTGTACTCGTTTGCTCTTCATCATGATTCATGTTATTGATTCCCTATAGGTGATGATTCATGATGCCCCACGATTAGTGACGAGGGAGAACGAAAAATCGATGCAGGGAAATATCCCGTGTAGTTTTTCCAAGAAGAGAAGGAGTCAAGAACGCAGAAAATTCTACGATTCTCGGTTACCTCATTCTCTAATTCCTGTTTCCCCCCCCCCACTCACATCCTCTCTTCCTTCTCCCCGTCTCCCTCAAACCCCCCTTCTCCTTTCCTCCACCCTTCTGTTTCCGATTCTCCTCATTTTCCTATCCACGACTTTCACGCTCCCAGTGCCCTCGTGAGAGAAGTCCCTATAACCCTGGTCCAAGTTTTCCAACGGATTTGCCTTTGTTCTTCAATCCCCTCGACGCTCATACAAAATTCATGGAGACTTACCTGGGGAAAATTTAATTTCCCTCTCGGCCTTCAACAGAGGATACCGACGAGTCCTGATCGGGCAGGATGCTCGAGCGGCGAGCCATGAGGTGGCGCTCCTGATGGGCTTGGTGTCCGTTCGAAGTGTAATGTGGGAAAATTACCTTCGATTGTACACATGAGTGACAGTCAACGAAATGTCGCTCTCCAGCTTGTTTCTGATTGGGAGGAGTCTTTCCTTGCTAGGACGGTGTTTTGAGATGGAGAGGAAAGGTAGCATGAAAGTCGGAGCATATGAGCGTGATTATTGCCCACTCGGCGAGTCATTCATTGAAAGAGCTGCTCTAGAGAGCTGATGGAAAGATTCGCATACGGAACTTTCTGGACTCAATATATTCGCGGAAATCGACAGGGTCTGTACATGAGTGTGCATAGAGATCCCAGAGTAGTGTCCCCCGAGAAACTGTTGTACAGAATCGAAGTACCGTCTATATCAAACTATGAAATCGAACAAATGTCACATTATGTATCGGTCGTTTCGAAAGTTTTTTCACTCCCATTTTCAAGCTCCGATATCTATGGATAGCTGCTGCCGAATCGGGTCATTTCTGTACATTACGTGAAATTTCGTCAGTTTCGCGATGGAGAGGTTCCGGTCGCGATCTGACGACCGTAGGATATTCGAGAGTGTTTTCCAGGAGTAAAATCTCCGCCTGAGAACGCGATCTCTGGGAAAATAGGACACGTCGGGAATCATATGGACTCCAGCGGACTCAGCACGCAGGAGATCTCGAGATCTTCCGATCGATGTAGGATTCAATGGGATCGACCGTCGGGGAGTCCACAAAATTCGACGTCGAGCCTCTGGCATGCCCCCCCCCCCCCAATGGTCGGAAGCTAAATACATTCTCCCGGAATTCCCTCGCTCCCCGGAACGGAGCGGATGGCTAAGCTCATAACGAAGCCGGTCCCCTTGAGCTCTGACCGATTCCGGACTCAGTATCCATACACGGAGCCAGAGTCTCGAGAACACTCTTAGAGGCTACAGATTAGCCATCGGGGCGAGCGGGCGGACGAGATGTCCGTGGATGGTCGGAGTGTCTGTGTACTGTGTACGGTCGGACTTGAATGCAAGTTTCCATTGTTACGAGTGAAGTCCCTCGGAGGCGACAGAGCGGACTGGAGGAACCTGAGCAATCATTCCGCTTCAGGAAAATGAGGCTGCCTCATTGTCTTACGGTTGGGCTGGGAGGAAGCCCGGAAAAGACTCCGCTCAGATTCGACCCATGAACCCCTTCGGAGCTTCATCGACGGCGATGGGGAAAGAATAAGACTCGATTACCGAGGTCTTCGGTGGAGCTGAGAGAGGGAGCTCGGAAACGCATTCATTCCGAGGATTGTCATAATCGATGCAGCATACTCCCCCAGTCGCTACGACCTGCGCCAAATCTCTTGGAGAACTCCCCGGTGCCTCGACGCCAAAACGACGCTCCTTCGCTCCCGGAGTATTCGTCAATGTGGCGCGTCATTTCTCCTCAATCCCCGAACGTGGCTCCTTCCAATGGATGCTGATCGAGGCAGATGGAAGTCCGACGGGGTTTTATCAGGGCTTTATGGAGGATAGACCATAATTTCGCGACCGAGACTCTCCAGTTCCCGGCGGGTCTTGCGGCTCGTGTGGGGTCTCCGATTTTCAAGCTGGAACACTACGCCTCGCCGGGAAAGGTGGGTGCGGCCATCTCACCGTGAGGCGGCTCCGAGATTATCGAGTTCTCAATCTTTATCCGTATTCCCGCAAGTCCTCGTTGCGAGTAGCTCATGACAGACGACGCCGTGACTATCTCACCAGATGCCCAACGTGGCTTTCCTAGAAAACAGCCTGGTCCCTGCGGTGGTTGCTGGCGCTGCTCCTCGTTGCGACCAGCCTCGTTACGTTTTTGAAACTGATCCATTCTTCCTTGCCGATGAGGGCTCTTTCGAAGAATGTGCGGCGTTTTTGTTCACGAAGCCGCTCTCGGCGAACACTCTTTCTGGTTACCACCTCTTGGTTCTTCATTTGAACTCTCTCCGCGGTGCCCGAATTCGAATTTTCGCGATCATTATTCGAGCTCGTGTTCAGTGGTGTGCGGCCTCTTCGCTCCCAGCCGTGTTTCTGAGGATTTCAAGAATAGATCTCGATCTGGAATTGCCCTTCTCTTCATGCCCAATCCCTCGAGGGAACTCAACAAGCGCTGCCTTTCACTATTGAGGAAACAAATTGTGTCTTTCAATGGAAGCAAATTGCCTGCCCGAGATTTCCCATGTGGTCGTCAACGCGTTGTATACTTTGCTTGCGTTAAGACAACAAGCAGCACTCTCGAATACTCAGTCCTAATCCTTCGAGATCGCTTTGGCATTCGATGCACGCTCGTGAAGCTGAACTTTCGCCGAGGGTCCGCGAGATTCGAAGTACCCCGCTGAGACGTCATCGACACTCCCTATTCATCCATGGAGGTAGTCGGACTCCCCTCGACGTGTTCCCTCCTAAGCTCCTCGTCGCTTTGAGGATACTGGGTCTAACAAGCTTCCGAGTGGAACGCCGATTTAGCGAAGCCAAGTGCAGCCGAGGCTGGCATCAAGGCCGGCTGGGAGATGAACGCTTTTGTGGCAAGATCGTCTTGAAGAACATCTTGGAACAGCACGAGCCTTGGAAGGCGACGATGAGAGCACTCAGCTTAAGCGTTTGAAAGTACCAAGGCTCGATCGCAATAATTATGGGCCGTATCCGTGATGCCTGATGGCTGAGATCTCGGAGGCTTGCCGAGGCTAACTTATAGCATCCTTTTGTTCAAGTGTGTCGAAGACGTCTGATGACGCTACTTCAGCACGGGAGCGATATCTGAGAATCGGTGGGTATTTTTCCGATTCGAGCGTTCAATCGTGCTTCTTCGGTGCTCCTCTCTCTTCAGCTCGACGCAGCAGGAGCATAGCATGGAGGAACTCATCACGAATCAATGTTTCCTTCTTTCAGGGTCCAAATGTGAATCAGCAGCAAAGCTCGGTTCATAGTTATCCAGTTCGTCCGTTATCGAATACGGTCCCTCGTTCCTCCCACATAGGAAATGGCCGATTTCAAGCGTCTGACACGAGAAATAACATGCCCCCGGGCTCTAACAGCTGTCAGGGTGTCGAGAGATCACGGCCTCTGACGAGGAGAGGTAACGCCCGCGTTGAGATTCACGGTCCGCAGAGGGAAGATATCATCGCAGCCAACGTTTTTGGACATTCAGGTTCGACATTCCCGGCGCGAAATCGCATGCATCATCGTTCCATGACTACAGTTCACGATGCAGCTTGAGAACATTCCATCTGAATGCAACGAGGTGCTGGTCGAGAGCTTAGCGCGTGCGAAGCATGCGGCCACGCGCCATAGTTGTGTCGCCGTCTCGGATCAGGTTCGGGGTCGATTCCCGAAATCGTCTGATATTATTTATTGTTGCGGAAGTTGGCATAGGTGGTGCTTGAAACCAGAGTTTGTCATGTTCTTCAGGCGAGGGAGTAAAGAGGCGATTCATCATTCCACCGTAAGGGCGCAGGGCAACGGAGACAGCCTCCTTCGGCGATACCGAATCGTGCGCCGATAATAGCGTTACTGCTTTGCGGAAGCATCTCGCCAAACACGAAAGAGCGGACAAGACTGCGTCCAAACCCTAGCGGTGAATCATCGATGCCCACCAAAATAGTTGACAAGGTTGAATTGGAGCAGTGGATCGTATCTTCTCTGATGACTCTGCACAACGCCAACGTCTCGCACAACGCCGTTCCGCATCCCATCTTCGGAGTTCTCTTCGTACTGGCAGGCGGTGGCACAATCTACGCCAAGATCGCTCGCGACATCGTTGAGATGTCCTCTATGAGATGTACGAGGCAATTCTGGAAGACGAAATTCAAGACCTCAAACGCGAGGGAGCGATACCTACTCTCGTTGATCGCCGACGAATGGGCGTGGCAGAGAAAACGATTCATTGGCTCCACTATATGTTCGAGTCTGCCCATCAAGTCTGTGGGATCTTCCGCCGGAGATTTGCTCGTTCGATTCCACGACCAGGCATCAGCACAGATTCGACCAGATATGGTAGAATCGGTCCGAAAAGCTCTGTGAAAATTTGGTTTGGGTACCACCGACCGGGCAAAAGCTCGGATTCCCGCTCTCGGAATTCGAGCTGGATGCGATCTGGGACATCAACGCCGCGCTGGAACTCGCAGCGACAGCTACGGAGAGAAATTCCGATCGCGCCCCCCCCTCGTTATTTTTTCCGACAAACCCTGACTTCCATCAAGTACAGTGCCATAATAACATGATTCCTCACAGAATTCCATGACGATTCAAATCCATGACGATTTGAGTTTCTCCTTTATGAAAGGAAGACCGTTTGCAGGGCCTATCTGAGTAGCACGAGATATGGAAGAAACTCCCTCCCTTGGAGTTGGGGGGCGCCTTTATAGCGTCCGAAAGACGACGACCCCTCGTTGTCAACAGAGTGGGAGCAACAGGTGGGTTAAAGAGAATTGCTGATCGCTAGAGCCAAGACGGGAGAACGAACGTAAGAATCGATTCTCATTCAAGGTGAGGATGGCCCATCTTTTCTTGTTCGAATCGAGTGTCTACCACCCATAGATTCAATATTGCCGGATCAATCCCTAGAGGGGACCTGATAAATAAAGATTCTCATACGAGGAGCATCGATCACGTATTCTCTAGTAAGATGATAAAAACGACTTCGATGGATCTTGCAAAGGAATGATCATGAGGTTCGCCCTCTATGCGGGCCAGCCGCGAGAATAGAAACGTGTTACCCCGAAACAAGCCTCTTGAATTCTCGGAAGCACCCCGATACAATACTGATTCTGCAAGAAGTCAGGGACATGCTCGCCGACCTGAAAAAACGCGGTGGAGGCGATCGAGATTCCAGCCGATGGAAAGGTCCAAATTGTAAATAAAATAGGTGAGGAAGCCGCGAGGGCTCTCGCAGGTGTTGTGTCGGCCATAGGCAGCTGGATCCCGATCCCGAGCCAGTGAGAGTGCAATATGTGAATAATAACTTGTTCTTCTCATACATTAAAAAGACCGTCGTATCAATACAGCGAAGAATCCAGCGATCCGCGACTCTTTCTTGTCTGTTTATAGGAGGTGATTACAAATTATCCAACTGCAACGGGATAATTATAGTAGAATTTCAAGAGGCAGAGTGGACGATCCTCGTCGCGGTTCGATGAGGCGGTCTTCATACTTGTCCTGTGGAGAGGGCTCGGATACAGCTCATTGACGGCTTTGTCCATCTCCACCGCGGAGATGGGCGAACCTGAAAGGATCGTGATTCGCGCCGAATACCCCCGCTTTCCATTCACGTAAGCGGAAGATGTCGAGCTTTGCACGCTCAAAGCAACCGCTTGAAGTTCTTACGTACCGCTCAATGTCCCCAGAGGTGGACCAGCCTCCTACGCATGTTCCGAGGAAGGAATTACTCGAGCTGAAGCCGGCTATGCAGATCCTTTTCTCGAACCAGAAGCTCACCTTCCCGGTGGAAAGATCTGATGAGGGACTTATCATCGAAACCAGATCTTGGTTCAGTCGGCGAGTTTCATACGCCAAAGCTCGACCCGTCCCTACTAGGATTGACCTCGAGGGCATGACCGCTCATGACTTCCGTTCCATTTGTGTCTGTGTGATGGGACGGGGATTGTTCCCCGCTCCGTGCCTAGATAGAGCGCCATCGCTTCGTCGAATCAGAATCTGGCTGGGTTCGAAAGCGATCGATACAGGCATTCCTCCTGAATCGTGGATCGGCATCGCTGCAACCCCAAAGGAGGAGTCTGCGCATTCTGAGTTGCCCTATTTCTTCCTAGGTACTAAACCCGCCAACGATGAGAGCATGAGGGCCGATACAACAAACCGAAGATCCTCATTGAAGGCGCGGATATACGCGCTGGTGGGAGATCTCTGGAGGTCCGGGGTCTCGACCCTTTTTGGGATAAAAATCAGGCCTCTCCCATCGATATGATGACTCGAAATTTCCGAGCTTCACAGATGTCGCTTCGGATCCTCGTAAACTCTGTTCCCCAAGGATGAAAGATGTGTTTCATGCAACGTCAGTGAAACCGAGGGGCCAGTGCTGAATGTCAATGGAACTTTTCGAAAACGTTCACGAGCTCTCATCAACATGATCAGTGCACTGGCCCTCAGCGAGCAGGCGAGGCAGTGAATCTTCGAAACGGCGTGAGTCTTCAAGGACCTGAAGCCGAACAAAGACCGGAAGCTTTGGCCTTTCTTGCAGCTTCGAGGGGGCTGTATCCGACTTGGAACGACGGGAGTCCCGGGCACATCCAATGATCCCTTAGTGACCGCTGGCGGGTGCGATCTAGGTTCACCTGGAACAACTCCAGGAAGGGGTTGAGGGCAATATTCGAACGATTGAGGGCAATCTTCGAACGATTGAGGGCAATCTTCAAATGATTCCTCAACTTGTGTAGCAACGTCAGCCTCCAGAGGATCGGAGAGTGGCTTTAGCTCGTAGACTGTAGCCGAAGAACGCTGCCAGACTTGATTTTTATGGCGAAGCAGTACTCCGACAACTGTCTTGACTTGGAGCATTGACTTGCCCACGAGTTCTTGAGTTGTGGAAGGCACTCGATCGCCGTTTGGCAACTGAACAGTCACTTCCTCCCCCACGGAGGGAGGGCGAGGGCGAGCTCCATATCTAAGGTCGTACTGACGCTTGAATCCTTTCTGATACAGAGTCATGTCCTTATGCCCGACCTCCGGCTTATAGAGGTCGAACGGCGTCTTGACCTCGCGACCGCAAAATTTTTTGTTCGGATAATCATTCCCGATGAATGCGTTAGGCGTGTAATTACAGGCTCGGACGATGGGATCGAGGTCTTCCAGATCGACGCAAAGGGAGGACTTGATTGTGCGAACCATCCGCTCGGCCAAACCATAGCTCAGCGGCATGTACGGTGCGCAAATGCTTGAAAAATTGCTCGAAGTAGGCGATAACGGACGCTGAAGTTGTAGATTTTAGCCATTGAGCGTCAACGTACTTCGGGAAACTATTAACTACGACGATGGAGACGGAACCTTTCCGAGGTTCTCCGAAATCGACATGGATCCTTGGTTTGACTCTATCCGTGGTCCGGCCAGGGTGAGAGTGGAACTCTCACGGGCTTGGTTGCCGACTGGATACATCCAGAAGAACCACTCACGGTGGTTCGACATCAGAGATCATGGAAGGCCAGGCGAGCAAGCGATTTCATCCGACGAATGCCCGGATGACCTCCGTGGAGTTGACTGAGAACTGTGCGCAGGGAGCTTGGGATGACGACTCGATCATTAAGGAGCAGAATGTCCTTCGACAGACACGAAGAATCGAGCCTCTGATAAAATGGACGAAGCAGAGGATCCTTTTTGTCCTAATCTTTCCACGTTTGTAATCTCACGATGATTTAAGAAAGAATCGGATCCTTCGATGTTTCCTCAGCCACCGGCTCCGACGGCGTAAATACAAGTTTCCAACCCATCAGCCTCCACAGATAACCCGAGATTGGCCACGACCTCATCGAGAGTAGGATCGACACTCGCAAGCCTAGCGTCTGAGATGAGACGTGAGAGCACGTCGGCCTATCCGAAATTCTCCGTCCGAACGTATTCGATTTCGAAATCGAAACCAAGTAAATGCAAGGCCCAACGCTTGAGGCAAGCTGCCGTTCGCTCTTGCAAGCCTTCCGTATCTGAGGTTCGTAAGAGAGCGTGTAGCGGCCGATGATCCGTCTGAAGCACGAAATGTCGTTCCCAAACGAACTTTTTGAACTCCACGGCCGTGACCAGAGCGAAAGCTTCTTTTTCTATCGGGCTGTGGTCTCGCTGTGGAGTTGACAGCGACGCGACGTCGACGAATGGAACACTGCTCCCTCGCTACCTTCAGCGTATCGCTGAAGCAAGACGCCACCAATACCCGTCGGACCAGCATCGGCAGCCAACACAAGATTTTGTCTCGGGTCGTAGTGGGAAAGCAACAAGACACCGCAGAGAGTCTGCTTGATCTCATCAAACGCGGTGTCCTGCTCACGAGACCACTTGTATTGAGCATCTTTGGCCAGGAGTTTCTCTAGAAACGTTTTGTAGTGGTGTAGATTATTGACGAACTTCCGGTGATAATTCACCATTCCGAAAAGAGATCGAACCTCTTTCTGATCCTAGGGCTGCCTGAGATCTCTGATGACTCCGATTTGAGCCGGATCTACTTCGATGCCTTTGACCGAAACAACCATTCCGAGATTTTTAACGCTTAGAATGTTGAAGAAACACTTCTCCAGTCTCAAACGAAACCCCATTCACGGCGACGACGAAAAACGTTTGTCAAGCGAAGACCGTGTGGCCCTTCATCAGGGGCCAAGATCAGGATGTCATCGAGAGACACTAAGACTCCGTCGAGACCGGCCACTGCCTGATCAATGGTTCTTTGGAAGATAGCAGGCGCTGTTTTCAGGCCGAAGACGAGTCTCGTGTACTTGAATAGACCCCGATGTGTCGTGATGGTAGTCAACGGTCGACTTTCATCATCTAAACGGAGTTGCAGATACGCACTGGCGCGTATTCAGGGGGGGCATTGGGGGCCAATGCCCCCCCAAAATATTTGTTTCATACTACCTCTGTCGCCTTCTGAAACCGATTCCCGAATTTTCGGGGCCGCAGTCGTCGTGTCTCCCCCCAAAAAAAAATCCTGGTTTCGCGCCTGGGTACGCACCCGCCAGATCGAGTTGAGGAAGAACTTTGTTGCCGGAGAATTTAGTCATTGCTTCCCCCATGTTCGGTAATGGGTCCTCGACGTCCATCAAGGCGTTCCACCCGACAAAGCGGGTGGAATCCTGACCTGTACTCTCGAGAACGTACAGGGAACCAAAAGTCTGGTCTTATCGCCTTGAGGCATGTATCGGGGAATGCAGTCAGGGACAGCTGGTAGTTGCTAAGAGCAACCCTGGCGGAGATCGCGTGCTCTTGGTGTTCACCAAAACTTCGCATGGTTTCGGGTCCTCCTGGCCATTCAACCACGTAGTTCTAGGAGAACACTCCCTCATTCTAGCGCGTCGTGCTGCGGACCTGATCTGAATATGTAAAGCGTGGAAGGATCGCTGCCCCATTCTTGGAAGACCTGACTGGGAATCTAATTCCAAGCCTCCTGAGCTATCTGGAATAGAACTGACGTGAGCCTCAGACACCGGGATCCGGGTCCAACCTTTCACCTATTAACGGACTCCCGCCTCGTACAGCATCTGTCCTGCAGTTCAGCTGCGAAGAGCTGAAGAGCTGTTGCAATGACTGCGAAGGGAAAAGTGGGCATTGTAGTCCTCTCAGGTGAGGCGTCTTACAGGACACCCCGTCCTGAGGCTATTCTCCGATGAGGACGAGGAACGTTCACGGTTTCGAGCCGAGCGAAAGCGTCAGTCGTCAATGCCATTCGATTACTCGTTAAGACCGAGCGCCCGAATGCAGAACATGAGGAATGATCGATGAAAAACTCGAATCGCACATGAAAATATATAAGGAGTGTCTTCGATGGGGGGCGAGTCAGTGTCGGGATGAAGTGGCAGCTCACTCTGAGCGCTCTACATATTCTGAATTCAACCGACCGAAGGGCTACGGCGCCCGAATAGCTCGTCGATCGATCATCGAGGCTAACCGGGGTCGGCAACGGTCCAAGGACGCAATCCTCTCGCCGAAGCATCTAACGTCGAGTCCACCGAGAGAGACTCATCCTGGTCTTCTGTTTTGTCTAGGAGCATTACCGGAGTGAATATTCCAGGACATCGCCTCTACCGAGAGAATGTATGACATGCGTCGTAAGAGGCTCGAAGCCCGAAGCTACAGGATCCCCCGACACGCCGCTTGTCTGTTCTGGTACGTCACCAGAGTCAGTGGTGGGAGATACTGCATACGGGGTCACAGTAATGTTTTCTTGTGGACCTGTTTTCGTGGGCGTTGTACAAGCCAACATTATTCTCTTCAGCCTCACGCCAGTCTCTTCACACTTTCTTCGGTTCACTTCGCTCGCCGTTCCTGACGATCGAATTCCACCGACCACTACCTCGATGCCGAGGCTACGAGAAAGGAGCGAGGGCGTCAGAATGTCGTCGTGCGGCCTCCCATGTGGGAGCTGAGAGAGCTGTAATGCGCAATCGTTTGTCGTCGTCCTTCCACTAAGACGAGCGTTTGTTGCAAAGCGCCATTGAGGACACGCAAACAAAGATCACTGACCACCGCCGTGGCAACAATTCCGGTCAGAGCGAGCGGGCTCTACAGCCTCTTACCGGTCGTTCGAGCCAGCGGAGCACTGCTGAACAGAACGGTGAGCCGCGCACGGCGATTCAATCGAGCCCTGATCAAATAGCGTTCGGCTAAAGCCTAACCGATCGTTCAGCATTTGAGAGCTAATTCAAGCACTTAATAGATTCCGTCGCGTTGTCGTTGAGAGTTTCCGCTACGTTTTCGGCGCTAAATCTCGGAGCGACTGGCCTAAGTCGGCTAAAAGCTCGTGAGTTGACAAAGCAGGGAGCTGATGGCTCTCAGAAGAATAGGATGTTTTATTTTCGCAAGACAGCGTTTGAGAGGCTGGAGCCGATCCGATGAGTGGAGCGGCGGCAGCGAATAAAGAGACCAGGGTAGTGTAAGCAAAAATATTCCCTACCGATGGCGATATCCTGCTGGCACGGCGCCAAACCACCATTCATCGGGCAGAGTGAGCTGCTCCAGTGAGGAGCTCGTTTTAGCAATAGACTTCATCCGGGAACAGAACGTCGCCGTTTCCCTTGCTGTGAGACGATAGCCGACATAGGCATGTTGGGTGAAATCGATTCTTTTTTCATCTACCGAATCGGGTCCGGTTCCAAGTTCCCCAATCGAGCTTTGGACGCCCAGAACCCAGCCGAAATCTGTGAGGACTCCATTATCCGTGATTGAGGAGAGTCATTTACGCCCGAGAGTTCCCAGTCTCAGTCAATGCCTTCTCCTCGCGGAATGCGTCGCGGGGGAGGGGGGAACATGAACTGGTTCTTCAGAGGTGCCAAATAATCTCAGCGGCTGATGACAGTCTTGGTAGCGGAGTTCCCTCCTCCCGATGACCTCATATCGCCGCAATGAGACGGGGAAAAATTCCGCGATGTATCCCTTAGGGGCGTCGCAATAGAAATGTTGCACGCTTATCGTAATGAAGCGACTCTCGGCGGATCGGAGCTTAGGTAGGTCTGAAACGAAGTATCAATTATGTTGGTCGTGTGCACCTCGGGGTCTATTCTCGTGGTGATTCCGAAGGCCTTCTCACGCATGGGAATGAGACCACATGTCGTAGCTATATTCAGATCGTTTCTGGAGAACGGCTCGCTATGAGCGATACATCATCGGTGGCCGACCTCACTGCTGTTCATACCAGGGTCGTCCTCGGAGCGATCCCGCAATAAATGAGCTCTGTTCCAAGCCTGTCGATATCTTTCTACCCGGTTCTTTCACGTGCTCGGTGGGCTAGAATGAGTTCTCCGAGTGGGATAATCATAGCCTCCCAGTGGAATGAGGGATCGGAATGAGGTTTCGGGGGAAATTCATTTTCCGGCAGAACTTCGCGCGGAGCATCGCTTCGAACATTGATTGACAATTTCTTTTGGATCGTTCTCCTGGAAATCACAAAGCTAATATAACTGATATAACTCGCGCTTTGGATGCATACATCGATTGTGACCCAATAATCGGTCCAATGTCTAACATGCATGTCGCGATTGAATGGCGATCGAGAAGTGATGCGAGAAGGAGCGAGCGCTCCACGATTCAAGATTGACGGATGTCGAAATTTAGTCACGTCCAATGCCAGCAAAGATGTTTTCCTGAATCTCCCAGGCTATCCAGATCAGGTTCATACCGGGAACTTTTTGATTCCTGAGGCTCCGCACTGAAATTCACCGTCCTTTCATTCCGCTGGAGGTATAAATTATAATTATCCTGGCGCACCAGAACCCAGGACAAAGGCCGTGTGGAACATAAGTAGACACGACGCCTTTGCTTGAAACACGAAAAGTCACGGCTCGCCGGCGGCAGGTTCAGAATCGGCGTTCTGTCGATGATGATTCAATCATATTGTCACGGACAGACCCGATCTGCGGCCATCGGAGTCTATAAAGTCGTCAATAACCGAGACTTTCGTCATAAAATACTGTTCGATGGTCCGACGCCTTACTTCGACGCAGCTCAAGCTTACGAATGACCCGAGATCGAGATGAAAATCGCTTTATTCTGCTTGTTTGTGGCATACGTCGCGATAGGTAAGAAAATTGCAGACCCAATTTCCGAAGCAGTACAATGGATAGAGCTCGTATACATGGCAGGGTCCCGCCTGGGGAAAATTCCGGTCCGAGAGGCGTCCATCGCTCATGCTCCTGTCTTACGGGTTCAACCTCCGTAGAATCCGAAACTTCATCCCCGAGGAAAATGTTCATGTGTGGAAAATACACTCTCAAGGAAATCTGCGGCTCAGACGACTTGCAGCGTAAGTGTCACTTCATCAGTGAGGTTTGCGGCACCGGTGAGCCCCGAGCCGCACTTTATTACAACAACAGGTTCCCGGTCGGCCCCGGCAAGCGAAGGAGAGCCCGCGGATAGTCTTCCTCGAGAACTATGGTAAAAACGTCACGACCGATAAGCTGGAGACCCTTAGCTCCAACACCATTGACTCGGACTATCGTACACATCCGCGTCTGCAGTGGTCAGCGTGTGCGATACATGCCAGCCGTCATCTCGCTCGCAAGCCTAGGGTGAGTGGATCCGCTGGAAGTTAGTTCCCTGCGCCGGTGCCCAACCCTAAAGAGGCCGTCTTCATAGGGTGAAGTGACCACATCTACAATGGTCACGGTCGGAATATCCTAGCATCGTTCCACCCTGACTGATCGCATCATTTGATCTCTTCAGTCTCACCTCATCTCACGGCCGAATGAATAGGCGACTACATGAATGCATGCTTAAATGAAGTGGTGTTCCGCTGTCCGACCGAGGTCAACCTTCTGGGCCTGTATGTACAAGCCAAGAACGAGCTTACCAGCCTGATCTCGACAGAATTTCGTTGTGATTCCAGCTGAGTGAGAGGATGACTCTGAAGTTCATCGTGTAAATCTTAGAGAATAAGAAACAACTTCGCTGTTCGTTCAGTCGAGTCTGACCCGGAGAGACTATGTGTGTCGGTGACGGTATTCCGATCGCCGTGTGATCTTGACCTATGAGGGCAACACTCAAATAGATGCTGCATCGGGTAATGATGACCCGAATAATTTACATCTACGTACGTCGCAAATCGAGTCGGGACCGCACTCAGTCCCCCCCCCCCCCTGAATTTCTCGCTGTATGCATAAAGCTATGGAAGCTCGTAGGAATCCCGATGTTCGCAGCTGCTTAAGTAATTCGATTACGAGGGTAGACATCCAGAAATTCGCCAATACATAGCGGTGCACCCGATATAGGGATCATCGACGATTCAATGGAGTGATGCATATTTTCTGCGGGGCTACGGCGCAGAATGCCTGCGCTAGTGGGCCAGGGCAGAGTTGAAGCGAAGCTTCATGGTATTGCCGACTCTCATGATTTCCGTCCCTCATTCCAATCGGATTAGCTTCAGGCTGAGCAAAGGTGCCGATGAAAAGCACGAAGGACGCGAATCTGCTGCAAAGACACGGCTGCGAAAATGCAGCATCAGTGGAGCTCCAATTGGGTATGCGCACTAAATGGGAACTTCCCGCTTGAGGCTTACATTCGGCTGTCGCTTTATCGACGGGCTCCAAATCGAATCCTCTTTCCGCATTCCGGAGATCAAGTATCAAAAAACTATTTTGAATGAGAGATCTCAGAAAATTCACTCCGGACTCCCCTGGCTCAGGATTCCTGAGAGGCGAACCTGGAGCTTATTCGATACTCGGGCAGCTGCGGAAGAGCTCTTGGTCATTTGACGCAAAAAACTTCTAGATCTTCGATGCTGCCGCAGACTTGATAGACGGCCCATGGGAACTTCGAGCGACGGATGTCCCGCCCGGTTTGTTCACTTATAGTCGAGGCGGAATCAACAATTCTGTGTCCATCTCCTGAATGGGATCGACGGAAGGAAGTCGTTACAATAAATCACGGGGAATCATTCGCTGATTCGAATCCTGACGTGAGAGCGCTGCACGCCGTGCGTCAACCCCACTGTGAAGGCGACGAGCAAGCAAGCAAACTCTTCTCAGAAAACGGACAACGAATTAGGTGATAAAAACAACAGCGAATGGCCGCGAAAAGGAGATAGATCCTTCGAGAGATTAAAAGTCGGACCCTCACTCGTCTCTGCCGCATTGTGAGGGTTCCAGAGAGACGGGATGGCTCTCGTGCTGCCACAGATTCGCTCTGGATAGACGAGGGACTACCAGGGAAAATTCCCATTGCGAAAATCGATTGTGCGAAGAGAGTCTCAGGTGTCTCAGCTGCCGGAACCGGTCGGATCTCACTGTCCATCTCCCGGATTCTCATCCGCTTCCGTGGTGATACCTCTCTGATAGGATTTTAGAAGGGGCAGAGGGATGAATGAGGTGCGGCTCCAGTCTGACTGAGAATCAAAAGAATCCCTCCAATCTTCTGGGCTGTTTTCCTTTTCAATAATTGCGATGCTTGTCTTTCTTCATAACCGCATAATCCCTCTACCTAGTCCGTTCAAGTATACTCCGACATCCTTACTCTGATTTATCCGACCTTCATACAGGAGGAAATTCTGTAGGATCTGCTAGGGCGCTGACCGATCATTGGGGTTTCTAAATCCTTCCCTGCAATCCAAACCAGACTCCACCGATCGGAATGTCTCCGGAGTTTTTCCCCCGCGGAATATGACCTACATACATATAAGAGACAGATGATTCGACATCAAAAATCGGTACCGGATCTCTTTTTTTTCGCCGTTAGCATGCATCGAGACACCTTGAGCAGGACTGTGACGGAAATCCTTCCCACTGAGAAGGATTCAATTTCCGAGTCCCGGCTCTGACACTAGAGTCTCCATGAAGGATGCCACCTGGAATCACGCCCTCGAAACAGTCACCCGCAACTCCCCCGACTTCGACTACGCTATCGACATCGGAACGTCGGAGCTATGCGGAAATCTGAATGAATATCCGAGAAACAATATATTCGAATCACCAGGTGATAGCTCTGATCAACAATGATGAATAAATTATAATCGATCATTATTCCATCATCACTGATGACTGATGATGTATGATGCCGCCCCTCCTGAGGCGCATGAGGAAGGGAACACCAGGTTACCCACGGCTCCTCCATCAGAAAAATCGCCCCGGATGTCCGATCTCGAATCGCTGTGACGGAGGAAGCCATCGTTATGATCATCCCGATCATCCTCCTGAATGATAGGACATCGCTCATGAAGCTTACCCTGCACCTCTTCAAATTGAACTGGTTCTTGAATTGGCTCCACCGGAGCGGATTATCTTGAATAAACTTCAAGTTCCTAGACGAGACTTTCCAGCCGCAGACATAGCAGCGCTCCGCGGAGAAGTGCTCGCTGCATTTGGAATGATAGGAGTGCATGCATTCCATGAAGGTCTCTGTTTTAAAATCTTCGCGATAATGCGCGGCCGGCATCTCGCAAGGACAAACGTCGCGGAAACACCTACAGGCGGGGGAGCACACGTGACTCCAGAACAAACTCGATTTTTTCAGACCAGGACCTACTTCCAGGCTCGTGACGAGCAGATGAGACGAGGGTCTTTTGCAGAGGGGACAGACGATGCCGTATCCGTCGAAAAGTTTCATTTTCAGACAGATTTCGTGGAATCGATGGGGACAGTTCTCGACAATGGCGCACAAACCGCGCTCGAACAGACCGCCGCAAGAAGCGCAATCTTCATTGACGCACTCGCACGCCTCCTCGCCCGAGTGTTCTGCGGGAGCCCAATTCAAGTACTTGTCCAGATCGGGATCTTGCACGAGATCACTCTCAAGCTCCGCTTTAGAGTCTGTGGAATTAACGGCACAGTCGGATCAGCTCGATCCTCCGATCGGAATCGTCTCAGGTGGACAGGCCTCCAAAATTGATGAATCTCACCCGGGAACAGGATCTGCCCACCGCAGTCGAAGCAAGAGGTCCAATCGATAAGACTACAGCTGCACATTCCCCCAGAGCGGTGAATTTCGCTGAACAGCTGTATTTTCTCGAGCGGTAAAACTCTTCTACAAACGAGGTGCATGTGACCAGAATTGGTTTTGCAATTCGGACAACAGGTGTCCGGAACGCTTTCCTCGCCAACTTTAGTCCCCATCACGGATCTAAACTTGACAAGACAACGTTCATGGAAGATGCAATAGCAGTTTTGAAGAATTGCGAAGCGTGGGGTCACTGTTCCGAGTTCACAAATGCCGCATTCCTCGTCCATGAGCATCGGATAGGACAAGTCGCAAATACATTTGTCGTTCCTGGTAGTTTTCCTGTGCTCAGCCGTCAGCGTCGACCACCATCGATTATCTTCAGCTCTTCGAGTCATCGACAGGATAACGTGTTGGAATTCCTTGTCACAATCTGGACATTTGAAGTCGACATTTTCCTCCTTGAGTCGGAGCTTGACAGACTTCTGGTAGCTCCTCTCCTGTACAATACAGTTGAAGTGGAACGCGTGTTCGCAGGCGTCCACAAAGAGGCCATAAGGAGCATCAAGCGGCTTCTTACAGAGGGAGCATTCCTGTCAGATCGTCTCGAGAATTATATTTCGTAGTTCATTGGTAGAGGCCTTACCTAGAGCTCTCCGCCGCTGAGAACATACTCACAGCTTCCCTACCGTTCCGGGAGGAGTAGCTTGAAGGGTCGGAGATTGCAATCACGGATTCCAGGCTCGTAGAACTCCTGATTGACTTTTCCTCTCGCTTGGGCTGTGAGCCGCCGATGAGCTAAAGGGGAGATATAATCGTCAGATCAAGGTCGGCATGAGCTCTACAGGCCTGCCCTGGCCCGGGACGCTGTCCAGAGCTGGGCTAGTTCCGGCAAAGGGCTTCCAATTCATGGATCGGGTGGTCAATTCATATTTCATTCGAGCGTTTCCAGTTCGCACTCACGCGGCATCGCTGACGGAACTCTGATGAGAGCTCCATCGTCGTCGCTTCCGAATGATGGAGGTCCACTCGGACTCGGAATGGATGATCATCAGAACAACGATCGCTCTACCCTGTCTGATCTCACGCCTTCTTGCCATTGGAATCGAGAGTCACCTTAGAGTTCCTAGACGGAGCCTCGAATTCCACTCGGAGTTATACGGAGCCCGATCGATGCCGACAATGAGTGTTGCGCGCTATTTTCCATTCGCGGTATGTCATGCCTGCGAACAGACTCCGCTCAAGGGGAGGTGCATGAACCGCAGAGAGCCATATTGACAACTGACAGCTTGGTCTGGAAAATTGAGTTCTGCGACGTGCAAACTTGGCGAACGATGTTGACTGTCATCAATCCCGGAGGCAGACTAAAATGTTCCTTAATGTTTTCGAGTCGCTACGGGCAAGGTACCTTGTTATCTGGATTTCTCCCCAGGTCTACCCCGCGAAGCAGTATCCTAGCAATTCCCCGAGCGAATGGGAGATCCTACTCAAGGAATGGATTGAGATGTCTTGTTTTTTCCCGTTCAAAAAGCAGATATCAGAAGCATAGGCCTGTTCGGTCCAGGGCGTGGAGAGATTCCCTCGGCCCGCGACATCAATTGAGGAGCAAAAGATAGACGGAATAATTAGAGTTCACTGCTCGAGGAACACACTGGGAGGTATCCATAGAGGCGTTCAAAAAGAGATATGAAAATGCATCAACTTCCTGCCCTTCCGCGGTCACGATATATAATTCCGCCGTAAATTCTAATTTAGGCATTGTGATAATGATGATATTACCGCCTATTTCCTTGACTCATCTTTCGCTCATATATAGGACGTTATCATTATAGTTCAAAGATCCTCACATCAGTGATAGATTTTTCATAGAAATTATTTTTATAACGGTTCTCCGGTCGCTATGATTCGAATGATTCGCATATAATTTCATGTGAAATTTCGCGTATTCGATTTAAGAGGCTTGGCACTGCATGCGACGGCGCGGTGCTCCGAAGTCGAACGATCACTGCTGCGAGAGAAGGCTGCGACTTGCTTCCGGCATGACGGCTCAGGACCCAGTGTCGGAGGAATACACCGTACCCTTCACGTGAGCAGTGCCCATTGATTATTATCTGATAGTTAGTAGAGGGATTCGAAGCGACCATGACGAGTCGATCCAGGAGCACATGTAAGGAGCCTGAGGGATCGGAGTGAAGCGCAGAGTCTGGCAGCCATCGCTGCCCGTCCCATCGATTGGGTCTTCTGAGTAGATAATATCATCCCATGGAGAACCTGCCCGGGACGGCATTTTTGACCGACCCCTGACTCGGGCCTACTTCTTCCGGAACAGATAGAACTTGTCTCTGACGAAAATGAGGGAGCTTCTGCGCCCGTCAGAGTAGGGAATCTGACATGCTCGAGTCGTAGAGATATTTCGAGAAATCTCCCTGTCCTTCTATCATACAATCCGGAGCTTGGCGAAGATGGGGAGCGATCTTGTCGAAGGAGGGAGATCGCGAACAGGTTCCGTAATTATCGAACCCACGACAACGGGAAGACGGAGGGTGCTGACTGTTGACATTTCCCACGAAATCAGCCAGACGACATCGAAACAGCCGGACGGAAGGAACTCACCTTGTTATCGGCTTTTTCTCTTGTATCGCTCTTCTCCGGAGCTGTATCTCAGCAACGCTTCGCGAGGACGGAGGATCGTAGTCAGGTAGGGGATTGAAATGATCGACTCCCGACTCCTCTTTGAGTCTGCGAAACAAGGGATAATTCTTGCTGTTTTGAAACGTAACCCAGCCTGCTGGAAACATTGATGAAACACCGAGCGAAAAATCAATAGCATCTTGCGTTCTACGCATCAGATCCCCCCGTATGATACGTAGGTACTCATAAGACTAAAGGATTTCGCGTGGTACATCAGTTCTCAGAAAACTGGACACTTGTTGTCCCTCGACGGCCCCTGAGCATTAGCTAATGGTGGCCGTGATCCGAGCGACTTGCATCCGCGAGCCGAACCAGAGCGGAATGTTCTCTCCACATCAGTCATCATTCGCGTTTCTTCTCCACATGTCCCTGGTCAATAGGCATTGCTATATAGGCATTGCCTCCCTGCCCGTCCTGTTTGTCCGAAGAGCTGCTGAAGTTTTCCGAGGTCCAGCTGACGATTTGAGAAAGTTTCGGAACCATTTTCGCGCTCCGGAAACAATCAGTGCACTCCGATGCCCCGGAGGCCCGCAGAGAGTTGGAGGGGTATCCATGGACTGTCAATCAAAGCCCTCGAGCAGCGCTCATCATTTACCTTCGCCGATGGGCGACGATGTCCCGAGATTCTGGAGACAAGGAGAATCATTCTCCAGGACGGGTGGGGATCTTGATATCGACTTCGGGGTAGAGTATAAAGAAGCTTCCAAGAGGCGTCTCTCATTGCCTATGCAGTGCCGGATTCAGGATTCTGCCACCGTCAGGCTAATCTCGAGCGGACGCCTATCCTGACCATAGGGGAAAGGCGAACTCTGTAGGAGGGTATCTCCGGGAAAGCCGCCAAAAGCCACAGCCTTCTGAGCTTTCGTGGGAGTCCGGCATTGTGCCTTTGCATTTATCCCGATAAGTCGAGTCCTTGCAAGCTATCTAAGGTCGTCCGGTGATCCTTCTCCAGTGCTCCCAGATCCCCGTTTGAGGTTTCCTCGTAATTTGAGAGCCGATTCTGACCATTCTAGGCGTCTATACAGTTTTTTTTATAAGCATCTTTGCCTGCTTCTCAGCGAAGAAGAGTCGAAAAAAAAAGCGAAGTCTGAAGTGCTCCAAGAAGCTCGTTCTGATCAGGTATGCCCAAAGTCACCTAGCCCGCGATCATCACGAAAAAACGAATACACGCCCGGGAAAGGAACGATTCAGGCTCCGATCGGGACATGCGGTCAAGTTGAGTTCCCGCCTGCCGCATTAGCAGATCGCCGCTGGGAGCTCTCATCATCATGACGTTCCTCGCGGAATAATCTCTTCCTCCTGCCTTCACGCCGACGAAGTCATCTGCTTCCCTCCGATTCTTCCGAGCCGATCTATCTCCAATACATCGAAAAACCTATAATGAGACGAAACTCTGCGGAAAAGATTCACACCTCGATCGGAAGAGATCATTGCGATCCGCCAATCCCATAGAGACCAACTTCGGTCCTCCACGACCTACAAATATTCCCGCAGGCTTTGACGCTGCTGGGCCCTGGTTGCATGGGGTTCCATATGAATGAGGTTCGAATGGTGAGCTCTTCCCGCGCTTTCCCGAACCCTCCTCCTGGGAGTCCATGCAAATGCTGCTCTGTCAGTTGAAAGAGCATATTCGTACGCCCGCATGTCTCCATCCGATTCCTTGGCTCGTCAACCGGAGCTGCATGATTGGCAGAAAATATCGGGATTGTCCATGACTTGATGGCAATGTTTCTCAAGAAAAGCCCTCTGTAGTTCCCGGCGGATAGGAGAATTTCGTACTTACCGACCGTGGTTCTCACGGAATCCGTGAGCGAATCCCGAGGATTCGGAATGAAGCTCCGTACCGGCGATGCAGTAATCAGTCAGCTTGATTTAAAAATGAATGGAAGTCACCGGATTGAATGGCATTGAATCGATGATGATGATGAATTATAACTTCTCGTAAATTCCACCTCTCCGCGAAAAGCTCCCCAAAAGAGCACACCTGGAGTTACAGGAGAGTTCGAGGGAACTCGGGATTAGCCCCTGCCGATTGCATCGATATTTCCCTTGTTCTAAGCGTGTACTCCGCTGGAGGCCCTCTTGGGGAAGTCCTGCCCCCTCTTGACGAGGTATGGTTCCGAATAAATCGTTTCTCTTGAATCGATAGCAGATAGTCTCTGGGAATGTGATGAGCTCATCCGATCCTGTGGGGAATGCCTCTCGGCCAAGAGCTGCCCTGACGGCTCAAAAACATGCCGCCAGAGGGCCTTTCGACCGAGAGGTAGCGCATTGGTGCTTCCTCGCGAAATTCATAACTTCTGCTTTTGACGGAAAGTGGTGGTGGCCAACAACCGCTTGGCGGCAGCAAGGCGCCGGCTCCGACGACAACCATGGGACGATGTCGCCCCTGCCTGTCAACCGAGCATTGGTTCCTTCTCGGGCTAGACGGATGGAAGCGCTGGACCGCCGCAACCAGCAGCTGCCGCCGGCGAGCCGAAGGAGGAAGCGGCGGCGAAACGCTGTTTTGACTCGAGCTTGGCGGCATGTTCGATAGATGGCGCTTTACGTACGGCCATGTGTTCCAAGCAGCGAGGCCTGATCATCATCACACAAGTTGTATGTGTGTGTGGTGGTGGTGGAAGTGTGTGCTGAGTTGAACGAGTCAGCCTGCCTGCTTGCCGGTCCGTCCGTCGGTCGGTCGGTCTTTTGTCGGAGGAGGGTCTTACTCTCCTCAGCCCAACGTAGCAGCAGTAGCGGCGGCAGCTTCCTTTCAACACGCCTTCCTCAGAGTGCAGTTGGCACTCGCTCTACTCGGAGCTCGTACAGAGTGGACCCGTGCTCGAGCTCGACTGTCAGTCACGCACTCAACGACAGAATAATACTTTCATCTGATGGTGTTCACGGCCTGGATTTTATCCACTGCTCGCTAAGCACTCGATCGCTAGGTCCGAGCACGCGATCCCACGAACGGATTTCTCCTTGTGCGGTTACGTCGGAATCGTGGAGTGTGGTCTGAAGTGCTGTAAATTTTTCTCTGACGAGGAACTTCCTCCCGAAAGTGTCATCTGCCGGACACAGTCGAAAGTGCGGATCTAAGACGGAAACTGTTTTGGTTTGACAACATTGCAGTCAGCAACAACAACAAGGGATCTATGTATCGGTGAAGCCGGTTGATCCGGCACTTTGTTTGGTGAGTCGATAGCGTCGTTCGATTTCGGTGACAACCGTGAAAAACTCCATAGGAGCTCCATGACCATCACTCGAGAATGACAAGAAACTCAGAATGTGATCGGAATGCTCTAGAATTATCGTCGGAGAACGCCCTACCATGTTCGCGAATTCGAATGTTTCTCCGTCTCGAGTGTTGATGCGCGATTCTAAACGAGGCATCCCTTGATGATTTCATGGATCGTCGAATTATCCCGGTTGCCGGTGCACTCTCAGAAGTTTGTTCCAAGGGAAAAAACTTTCGAACGGAATTCGATCTCCAATCATGTGTTGACGTTTCCCTCTCCCAGATCGTGTCCGAGCGGGAGTGGTCACCTTTTCACAGAACATGGCTCGCTTTCCAAGCTGTCCGAGCCTGGGAGCGTCACTCCAAGGGGAAATTCGGCACCTTCTGAAACCACAAGTCGACACCAGATATTTATCCATGAGACGAAACAGCAGAGAACAGCGACCCTGATTATTCTTCCCGAATCGGTTGCAGTGCGGAGGTCTACGCCAACATCGTCCTGACTCTCATTAGTTAAATGGCGTCCCATTATTCCACTCCGCCTATAGCACTTCTGAGCCGTCGTCGGAGCTAGCTCCACAAATACCCGCTGTTCGGAGGTGTAAAGCCGGCGTTTTGAGAGACTACAATCTACATATATGGCTTATCCCGGGATCGAAGTGACGATGACACTTTCGTTGCCAATTATCGTCGAATACATGCGGCGTGCGGCTCTCGCGACCGATAAGCAAGCGACACCACGGGGCTCGTCGACACTGCTCTGACAGATCTATTCCGCTAGTCTCAATCTCCTTTATTGGAGAGTTTCATTGTTCCGTCCTGCTTCTAAACCTCGATTGAAGTTCGCTCTTTCATTGTCGTCGAGGAGAATGAAACTTCCTGAGGGGGGGGCGCTCGCTTGAACCGAGACCCATAACTCTAGACGGATAGGAAATGCTCCCGACTATTTCATCGGCGGGCGTCCCGAGCTCCTCCGAGATTGCGGTGGGAAACAGAACATCCCCAGAGCCTGCCGTTTTTGAAGCCGGGATCTCGATGACATTCCGTTCGGCCTCTCGGCGAGCGTCACCCGCTCTTCTCCAAGGGCCAACGTGAAACTTCGAGGGTGAATAGTAAATATCGCCACCTGATACGGCGAGCGTTCTCCTCTCTGAGCGGGTCTCAATCCCACTTGTTGAACGCTTCCGACATCATTTGAATGATCGATCGACAAGTCTCGAAACCGCTTAATCTATTGTGGTTCTGGAAGGAGTAGCCTCCGAGCTTCCTCGAGTGTATGTATCCCCGAATATGCTAACTTAAAGTTTCGGGCTAGTGCACCTGAGAGGATTCCTCGCTGTCAGATAACCCTCACGGCCAGCGACACGAGCTCCTTTGGAATTTTGACACTCAGGGACGCGAATCGCCCTTCCCGCGTTTCCTGAGAGATACTGGAAGAAGGGAGAACATAAATCCGTTGTGAAAATTAGTCTACCCATCATAAAGAGCTGAAGTCCGTCGTTCGAAGATCTGATGTCATCCTGGACTCCAATGAAAACTATCAGCGACTGGTCGTGGTTTTCGGGCAAAATTCCGGCCCGGCTGGTGCTCCGCGAGCTTCCTCGAATCGGCCTGAGATGTTTACTCACACGTGGTCCCTCATAAAACAAACAGAATATATTCGGAGACGGTGCATCTGCTCTCTTCGGGGTCGGACATGCCTCTGGTGCTTTTGGAGAAAAATGAGAATTCACGCCGCGATCGCGGGGACATTGCCCAGAAAGTCTCGTTCTCCCTAGATCTCGAGTCTTCTTCGCAGAGTGCGTTGCCTTTCCATCACGACGACTTCCATCTGGATCTCTTTCCTTCTCCGCCCGCTCCACAATTCCTAACAGATGTTCGACGCCTCACGAATCTCAACGAATCGAATGTGATTTTCGCCCTCGCTCATTCGCTTATGACGCATGTCCGGGTCACTCGTTTCTCATGTGAGAAATTTTCTGATGAGCCCTGAGTTTCCATCGATCGATACTGCTCTGATTCAGAAATTGAACACAGACAGAAAATGCAATCCGATTGTGAGCGTTTCCTGAGGTTATCCTTGTTCTCGTTTGCTGGAGCAAGAGACATTGACGATGAGGCTCATTGTCGGGGGGATTTCTCGACTCGTGAGCGTGACGGGACTCGTGAGCTCATCATTCGCATGTGCATAGGTAATCATCGAGAGCCGTATATCGTCCCTGCAGAGTTTATCTAAGTGTGTCTTCGTTTCGAAATATTTCTTGATAGAGACTATTTGCTTGCCTTCGGCGAGCGTTTCGAATTTCATGAAGAACGCACGTTTCCGGGTTTTACGTGTCTGCTTCTTCAGCTCATCCTCACGACCAATCGCAGACCCCTCGCTCTAACCCTCAATCCGTCGGGGGGATTCGGTGAAGCGGATTCCAGGGAATGATCGAAGAGCCGAGTCCACTCGAAGGGTCTGTCTTGGACTTGACGTATGTACCCTCACCACGATGGATACCGCTAGCTGAAGGAGTCTCCCACCAATAATGCAACGGGGAACACGTCGATTTGATATCTTGCGTGATGTCCAATCGATACTCAGCGAGCTGTCCGGAGAGACTTTTTTTTCAGACTTTTTTGAACAGGCGCGAAAGTTGATCCAAACGTAAGCTACGCTGCTCGTTTTGTATGTTCCCTGGATATTGGCTTGACCGTTTCTCATTCGGGCGGTCATCCCATTGCTCATGCTCTCACCCGCTGACTGAGTGAGAGAATGTTGTGTGAAATCTCATCTGGAGGTGGGTCCCATCTGCCGGCAGAGGTCCGACGATTGGGCATGGAATTATTGCTGTCTCTCTCGCGTCCACTTCGTCTGCGACTTGTTTGTTCCAACGATCCTTGTCGAAAATCACCATTCAGAAAGGAGTCGTTCAGACGATGTTCCCAGCCATCAGCATGTCCTTAGAAAGACGAGTTCATGAGTCGACAAAATGCGAAGCAATAAAATCTGCGGAAGTCCCTGCGATGAGAATCGGTTCCGATCCCGGCACACAAGCGCTCTGAGCACTATGGGCATACCCCCGGGAAACGCTCAGAAAACCAAGAAAAACCTTTTTCGACTCAATGACCTACATACATCGTGGGTAACCGGGAACGGGGCACAGCCAACATCTATGCTCGCAGCAGCTGGCCATGGCGATTGTCGTCGCTGGAAAAAAAGTATCAAGATTTGTGAGGAAAACAAGAACAGCTGGACGGGGCTCCAAGCTCCAAAGCACAAGAAGAGCATTCGTGAGCTCCGTCGCTTACATACGTACATTGAGTTTGTATTCGCTACAAAATACGCCGTCCGAAGGCAACTCTAGCATGCGTGATATCCGTGATTTCCTCCGCTTCGCGAGAGCAGCGAGAGTGGAGAACACCTGTGAAACTTAAGAGACAGAAGTCCGTACGGGAGCTTCTCACCAACATGCGGTTGTGTTCGTTTCACCATGAACCCGCGGAGAATTATTCTCGTCGGCGTCGAGAAAAAAGGAGAAAAATTGTCCGGGCATGTGAAATCTTGGAGAAGCACTCTCTAATCTGTGTCCGTCAATTGAATGCCTCGTCAGATCGAGTGTCCAATGGTGTCTCGAGCGGAAGCGGTTTGCGGCGAAGAGCACGGGGGCGACCGGTTCCCTGCCCGCTCGGAGGTGACGGGCATCGTCATGGTCCTCATCGACATTTCCAGGCGAAGAGAAGGGAACCTGGAGTCACAACTGGCAATCGAGGCAACTCTCCTGGAAATCTCTGGGATTTGATCAGAGATGCGAGAGACCACAGTCTTTGCAGTGTAAAGAAGTTGGGGCTCGCTCATTATTATCCTCACATTACAACAGCGCTTAAACGTGACGTTCACATTTCACATCGCAAGGGAAGGATCGCGTCGGCGCGAACTTGCGCGGTAAGCCAAAAACAGCTGCTGAGCAGACTTGCTCGTCAGAGACGCTTTCCTCACCGTTGCTCTGCACCTATCTAGTCGCGAGCTGAGTTATCGAGGGTCCGACTGACTATCTGGTTACTTGGCCAGTAGCTTGCCCGTCCGTGTGACTGTGTGTCGAGTTTTTTAGCTGACTGACATTGTAAGACAATTGCTTGCTTGCACCAATACAGCTCGCCAGCTAAACGATCGGCGGGTATAGGTAAAACATTTTGTTCAGGAAGCAACGAGCATGTTTTCACTGTCGTGGCTCACCCTTGCTCTCCTTAGAAAATTCGCATCTACTCGGTATTCGGCTCCGCAACCGCCGCACGGCTGTCTTCGACGGCGCTTGAATTAAAATTAATGATAGGCATTCTTCGGATATCCATCAGATTCTACGACTCATTCGCGGGTCAGGAATCCAGCTGTTACGAGCGCTGGACCCGAACAGGTCACCAATAAGATGTTTGCTGGGCCTCAGCATCCCGCGGGACTAGATCTCGAGTCTCCTGGGGAAATTCTTCCAGTTTTCAGGTCTCCTCGGGAATGAAAGGGGCCTTGAGCGCCTCGAGTCCGAATGGCGAACGTGTCGATAAGGCAAGACTCCCCCCTTCTCGATAGACGCGTCAGAGATAATTTCCAACAACGGGTCGCTCGTCCACCCGTCTCTCGATTTATTCCCTTCCATATCGGAGCGGAACCCAGCTGATCAAGCAGCGTCTGACTGGTGCTAAGACTTCACCTGCCATGTTTGATCCACGATGCAACATTTATCAGCTTGCTAACTCTTACGAAGCGCGTCGAAGCAGGTGAACGAAAGACAGCCTGCGAAAGAGGAAAACAGGCGGAAACATGAGCTCGCCATGGCTTCATTCCGTATCTTTTGAAGTGGAGCGGCTGTGAATTTCCGGGTGAGACGGAAAAATGGGAGACCTTTTAGTCGGGGACTGAACTCTCGGGTTGCTTTGGAGTCGAAATCCCTGATAGTTTGGCGCGTTGTTTCTCGCTCCTGTAGGAGTCCGCCCGAGAGCGCAATCCGAAAGTCGTGGAACTCAGGCGTGAGTTCTACAATCTTCAGAGAAACAATGGCCCGAGTTGTTGGAATGCTTTCCCGTTGCAGCGCGACCTTCGTTAGATTGATGCCCGTCTGATTGTTGTGCGTTGTGCGCTTGGAGTGAGTTTCGTGCGGGAAGGTGCAACGAATTGACGGATGTGACCAGTCCAGAGTCCAGACGGAATTTTTGGAACTTTTCCCCGCAAGAGGAGAGTCTCAGAGAAAAGAGCGTGTCTGTTCTCTCGATCGCCGTGACTCTCACTGTGAGAACTCTATCCCAATCTGTTCTGGAAGGGCTCGATGCATGCTCCGTAGACACGGGCTTGCATTTATGGAGACTTCCTTCTGTTCCAGCCTACTCGGAAGCTGATCTTGAATTTATACGCGTTCGAAACCCCGTCCGGGACACTTCGCACAGCTGCTTGCTGTACATAGGAAAGCCCAAGATTCCGCTTGTTACCGGTGTGCTCTTCCAAGCGAGATATCGCGAGAATCTCGAGACTTTCTTTCCTCGCGAGAGAAAAGCGGTTTAAGGGCGTAGATGCATCTTAATCTCCCCGCCCGGCATCGCTTTACCCGATTCCGCTCCTTTCTCTGTCATTTTACCGTAGAATCCGATGCGCAAGATTGTGATGCTCGTTTGCGAGATATCGAGCATCGTCGCTCTCGTGCCAATGGAAGCTTTGAAATTGTTAACGAAATCTGAACATCGTGGATCCAAATCCCGATTCTTGGAATTCGAAGTTCCTGTGAGGGCATCCCATCCCGACAAAGTAATTTATGGCTCAGACAACACGGATTGGCAGATATATGACTCCCGACTCATCGGAGGATGCGAATGAACAAATCGATGGTGAAAATCACATCAACTCTCATTCGGAAGTCCCAATGGACCTGATTGAAGAGGAGTGTTGAGATTCCGAGACGGTCGAGTGTGCTTACGTCCCGTCTGATGAAGACTACGATCGATTAAGGTGAGACACCTTGTCATCAGACACGACTCGGAACTCCGTCGATCGTATTGGTCGAATTGTGCAAGGTTGAAGATTATCCGATCTCATCTTCACAATATAATCCCAGTCCTCTTTTTTCGTTCAGGGAATAAATACGTCGATCTACTCATTTTCTCGTGCTTTGTATGATTTACATCTGACGTCGACGCTCTCATATGAGCCTTGCTGCGGGCGGACACATTGAGATATTAAAAAGTGAGATCTGAATACTGTGCACTCGGCTGCGCGTTTAGCGGAGCAAGGTCAGAATTCGAGACCGCGGAAACAAAGAGAACGTTCCGGTTAGCCCGGGAGCGAGAACGATCGTAAGCCTTCGAGACATAAATCTTTATTCGCAACCGCTACGCCGACATTGCTCTCGAATCGATGGGGTCTAGGCTGCGTTCCCACGCATGCTCCGCTGGTCCACCAACTTTTCCAGCGATTAGTTCAAATTTATTCTGATTATTCTGATCGGCAACGTTGTGCGTTCCGGTCGCATCTCCAGGAATCCGGGATCCCCATCGATCTAGTAAATGGAAGAAAAATCATGAGGTGTAAGTGATCTGTTCCTCAGCTTTATTGAATCTCATGAAGATTTTCTCCTCGGCGAACCGTCCGTTCTTGCTGGCTAATTCGGAACCAGAGACTTGTACACCCGTCCGTCCACATGGCTGTAGATGCACGGATTTCCGACTTTGTTGTGCCTTTTTTGGGTGCGCGTACGGGGAGTCCACATAAAACTTAAAGTATTCGTGCAGGCGCGCGACTCCGCCTTCGGTCGTTCCAACGGGGAGCTGCGAAAAAGCCTCGAGGAGAGTTGCTCGGCTTCTACGAGCCCTATCGTTTCGGACAAGCGGAAAATGCAGCCGGATTTCGCCGCGTCGTGGGAAGAAGTCGCCACCGATGTTCACGCCGATATCTTCTGGAGCTCGTTGTCGCGGGCCTTCCATTTTCGCTTCTCCAGCTCAAGCAAAAGAAAATAATTCGGGGGGAATACGTGAAAAACTTCCCCGACAGGATTTCTCGAGCGGGAGCTCGATCAAGAGGCGTCAAGACATTTTCTCGCCATTACGAGGTAACCCTTCAAGATACCTCCTCGAATTCACTTGCTTGAGCCCAATATTCCCGGAGTCCATAATGCGAGGAGCGCTTGGCTCCCTTCGATCTATTCCTCCTCGGCTGCCGCTCTGGGGCATTCATGGGACGAGAATGGGTTCGGAGAAATCCTGTCAGACACTGTGCGGGTCCCACCGCGGCAGGAGGAATAAATCGAGGAAACAATGCCCGTTCATCAAGTGGGAACCATGTAACGACTGAGACGTCATGTCACCGCATTCATCCGATAACGATCAGTCTCGATCGAGCCGTGCCGAAAGCTGGCGGTAGATAACTTCTAGATCAAAGGGTTCCGAAAGTTCCGAATATGAGACAGGACTTCCGGCATGAATTATTCAGTGACGTCAACGAGCAGCGTGTATTCTATCCCCAGCATACTATGGAATCCGCTAAGGTCTGTCGGCGTTCCGGATCGATTTAGAGGATCGTAGCGAATTAAAACGGAAAGCGAGCTCTCCGAAAATCCTCCCCCGCCTTTCTCTTTCTCTCATTGAGACTTTCTTACCCTCAGCCTCTATTCAGGGACTTGAGTGCTCGAAGTGTTCCGTGCGTGAGTTGCTACGAAAAAAAATAGTCGCTCACCTGGCAGAGCGCTGCGGCGCTGACTCCAAGGCTAAGTGACTTACGTTCTACCCAATCCACGTGGTTTGGTAAGGGAGCCACTTCCCGTCTACGGTGACTTATCTATGCTCCACTCGAGCTTTACAGCCGCCCGATAATTGTTTATAATTCTCGGTGAATCTTGATAAACTCTTCCAAGGTCTCGTGAATATCCAATACAGAAATCACCCTCACGCTTTGGTTTGCTTGCTAGACTGTCTAGCTGACTGACTGACTGGCTGTCTGCCTAAGTAAGAGGTCTTTTATTGTCAAGAGGCCTCAATGTTCACAACTCATAACATTTCAACACGGGTACGAGCGAATGAACGAAACTTGTTTATCAGCCAGTTCACCTATCTGGGTGAGCGATGGCTGATTGCTCGTGCAGCACCGTGAACCTTTCCCGAAAAGAAGATTTATTCAATGGGGAGCGTAAAACGGAAACTTTTCACTCGGTATGTCCACCGAACTGAAATCGTCAATGCCGATTCGATGATCCCGCAGCATCCTCGGCTTCGTTCCTCGGAGCAGCGCTTCGCTCCGGAGAATCAGTTCCCATGACTATCACCAGGTGCATACTGCAAGGTGAATGAGTGAACTCGTCGCATGAAGTGAGGGCGCCGCGCAAAGGTTCATAGGCCGAGTTCTCAGCCATTGACTGCTTGTCTCCTTGCAGCGCAACGCTCATGAATTGTGGGTGTGACGCGGCTCGTTGCTTTGAGCGGGCCGCCGTCGGCGCACCGCCAGCAACAATACAACAGACTTTTACGAACGCTTCAAAAGATTCTATTCATGTACGAGAGAGGCGACCCGCTCTGTCGGTGCCGGGCCGTGACTTACGCACTCGAACGGCGAGATCACAGGGTGGATCTATTCAGGGATAAGGAGGTGAACGCGAGTCGAATCGCATCCCGTTTATTCGATGGCGGATCGAGCTACCGGAAATTCACAAGGTCCCTGCGTATTGTCAAACACACGGGTTACGCTGAACCTAGTTGCTCCTCCAGAGCTCCTGGAACAAGTCGTGGCTGATCCCCGGTCACGATCAAACTAGGAAAAACAGCCGAGGTCGGATTCTTCAGGGTCGACCTTGACGACCGACTCTTGTACGCGAATAAATGCACTAATGCGGAGCGAATCTAAGGATCTACATTTTATTCCCTTTGCCTTCTCTAACTTCTGAATATTCTTCCTCGGTTTCGAGAAGAGCTCAGGACTCGGAGAGTTGCCGCCAGACGTGGAGTGAATCTAGATTGACTCCACGACTTGTTCCGTCGACTAATGAGCAAGTTTCTGAAACGACGCGAACTGTAGAGTCAACAGAAGGAGATATTCGGCTTCGAAACGAGCGGAGACTTGGATTTGCAGTCGCTCAGACCTTCCATCCGCTCAGGCTATCGACGGCTCTGTTTCCTGTGAACTGAAGCCGAGCCTGTAAATCTTCCGAAAAGTTAACGCCGAACGTGAAGAATTCTACCGGCACGTAGTGAGAAGCGAGCAATCGACGCCAGCTGTTGCAGCAGCCGCTCCGCCGTCTGGTGATGGGTTCGATAATCGCTCTTTTCAGAATTCGTGTTAGAATTTCGTTCCAGTATGGGAATTCAATGAGGGGATGCGCCGCCAATGGAGGTGGGGAGGATCGATGGTCAGGCAACAACCGCTTGTACGGCTGCAGCCTTCCGTGCACTTGCCGTAGATTGGCGTCCGGTTTTCTACCTACAACTATGATGGGGACTCATTATCGAGCGAAGCAATCGCTCCGTGCAACCATCAGAAATACGAATCTGCGACGCGGTATGTCGAGAGACGTACGCGCGTTCCGAAGAAATCCGAGGCGGCGTTCCGGCAACGTTCTTTCTAACTTCGGAGATCTGGGCCGAGTTCTGAGGTCTACGCGAGTCTTCCCCGAGGGGGACGAATATCACGCGAGCTGAGCTCCTGTCCTCAATTCGTCTGCGGAGTCTCGGGGGCTGGATCCTTTGTGTCGCAAATGTTTATTTATTGCTCGAAGGCCTGTACCGTATCAGCGAGTATTTATCATCGAGGATTCGAAACGGCTACGCCTCACCTGCAAGTCGCACGCATCCTCTTGGCAGGAACCTTCGCATAACTCTCAGAATTAATAGCCTTGTCAGAGCCTCGAATTTCAGGACCAGGGCGGGACGTCGGCAGCCAGGGGTCGTCGTGCCACGTACACGCATTAACGGTGCTCGGCTTTCACGAGAGAACAACAGGAGACCGCTGCGGAAGCAAGGAGCGCTACGAGTCAGGTGCAGGAGCCTTTCCAGATATGTGGGTTGTTGGGCCACTTGGGGATTGCTAATAATAATTGTTGACTGCCCAAAGCTGCGACGCCACGGCACCGGGCTCTGCTCTGGAACGAGCTGGATTCTTCATTCCCCGGAGTGTTGACGACGAGCTCCTCGTTCCGGATCGCGACGCTCGGCAGCGTGGAGTCTTGCATTTGTTTTCCTGACGACATTTTCGACTCGCCCGTGGTGCGCGGCACGCTGGGCGATCCGGTTCCCGGAGATAAAACAAACACGGGATCATGGATGTCCTGCGTTGCGGGAACGTGCCGGTAAGCAAAGCCGTGAGTGTAGTCCGATGACAAGACCCTTCGCGGGTCGGTCCATGAGACAAAAAATGAGTCCTAGGGCCAGGAAGGGTTACCCGAAAAAAGAAACTTTTTCGGGCTGATCCACACAGCCAAGGTTTAACGTCCTGGGTACTTTTATTCACATTGCTTCCGAGGACGGATCCATAGAGCAAATGTACTCAGGAGGATCAAGGTCGAGTACCTGCATATTTTTCCGGCAGCAGGGAGGAAGGGTTACTTTGAGCGAGTCGAAAATCCACAAGTCTGCGATCTACGCCAGTCCGTGATGACGTCGGGTGGATCTGCTTCGACTAATTCATGATCGAGCGTTCGCTGTTCCGGGACTGCAGAACAATCGAACCGAAACTCCCCATGCGAGGGAGTGCGGACTGTCGTTCCGCAGGTGTTGAGAGCAGAGTTCGCCAAAGAGCTTTTTGTGCCCGTCAATGTCGCCCAACACGGAAGACACCGAGTTGTTTCCAAGTGGGATTTCCTCTCAGGCTGCCGTCCGTGTCGCCTAAGACGAAGAGACCGCTTCGCTGTTGTCGCCATCGTTTGTTGTTTCCTCGTATGAGCGAAGTGTTCGCACTCAGCTCCCCGTTCGACTCGTCCCGAGTCAGCTGTGCCGGTTCGCTCGGACAGCTCGTCTTTCCGTCGGCGTTGTGTCAGGCCGAACGTGTAGATCATTCCATGAGTTTGTGGCGACAGCACAGGTCTTGTCCATTTCCCGGACTGTCACCTGAGAATTATACCCCGGTGATAAGAATCTGGACCGCGCCTGGAGTCATATCCCGCAACAGGGCCGACATCCCCGGTCGTGTCCCGTTGGAACCGAGACTTACATTAGTGCCTTCCGTACCGCTAAACCGAGAGACGTAAATGGAGACTAGGCTCCGAAGGAACACTTCTGGAATGCGGGACTGGAGCGAACGATGGTCCGTAAGACGTCACGTGGAGTGCGCTCCAGAATAAACTTTCGCTTAAAATCAAGCGTCCCTCATAATTCAGAGGATTTGGAAGATCAGCGGATTCAATGAGGGAAAATCAGGAAACGAAATAAAGGAAGTAACCCAATGAGTTTATCCAATAAACAATGATATCATGAACCGGTCATCATTTGGGCCGAGAGACATTTCTCTAGGATAAGCCCGATAAAGGTAAATACCTAGATAGACAAGAGGAATTTCGTAGATGACCCATGACATTGGCTGACACTTGGAGTGGAGCAGTGGAGGCTCCGCTCAAGGAACACCTTGGTGTGCAAATACCTGTGGCATACACTTAGGAGAGAGCGCTGTTCTGAGTGAATTCCGTCAGGGTGAAATACCTCATCCTGCTGCTTCCTCTGAATGTGAGAATTACTGCTCAGACATCGCCGCTGAGCTCAAAGCGATATGGTCCTGTGACATAGAAGTACACATGTATCGTATAGCCTGTGATACAATATCGCAGGATCATATTGAATTACGGAACCAAGGAGGAAATCTATGGTATGGCGAGTACTCTCCCAGGTCTCGTCTGGGAAGAGGAAATTCTCGCGCCCTGAGGCCGTTTTCCCATATTCTCGAGCTCACTCTCGTATTCCCGCAGGGGGTTCTCCCGTCATTAACATACTTGTGGCGTACCTCCCCCCTCCTGATTTCCTCCTTGTTTTGCCGCTGTTCTGGATGTTCCGATCTGGATCCTCCGGGGTCATACGACATCCGCGATCCTCTCCTCCCCTGTCCCGAGCGGAACAATTTGGGTAACAACAGTATGCCGAAGGAAGCGAACACGCTCTGGAGCTCCGGCTCTTTCCGGATCTGATCAGAAAATTCGAGAGACACGCGGAGAGATGCAAAGCTCCCTGCGCACCTTTGTGAGTTGATGAAATCATCTTGAAGCAAGGACGGGTGCCATCAGCGACGTCTATATTCTCGACTTTTCAGAGATCATTCGCTCCGCTCGAAGATATCCCGATGAGCCACGCGAGCCAGCCATAAAACGCTGAAGTGGATGTCTTTGAGCGTATCCATCTCCACCGCCTGTCATACCACACCACGAGTAGCCACCGCCCATTCATGAGCTATCGCTCTCAAGATCTTCCTCTATGACGTCAGAAAGAGTTGACAAGCTCGAATCATTCCCTAATTGCGCGCAAATCGGCGGCGGCGGCGTGGTGTCCCAAGGTTCTTTCGCCGGCGTCCCCAGATTTCTTTCCCGGCGTTCTATCGATTTCTCAATTGTGAGAAGACACCGAGAGAGCGCGAGAGAACATTCCCCGCCCCCGCCGCTCTCTCAACCCGCTCTGACATGTTCCCCAGGACGAGCGGGGTCTTGGAAAGGAGCCTGATTCCTAATCAGGTGCAAGGGCTCGACTCTTCCTGTCGATGCCGTCATGATTCTCGCCGAGGAGGATGACCCCAGAACAGAGTGGTGCTGACTCTGCTCGCCTCTGTGGACCGTCCGACACACCGCGGATAAGCGAGTCGAATTTGACATGTGTCCAATGAGGAAAAAGTTCTGGAATTCTCGTCGGCGGCGGGCCGGCATAGTTCCTCTCGGTTTCGATCAAGTATGTATACGATGGCGTTCCGCAGCGAATTCAGACAGGTTTTGATGAGAATTTCCAGGATATTGCGAAAGAGTTTTCAGACTGGCTGAAAGCGAGACAGCTTCCGACATACCATAGCGAACATATGTGAGGGAGATGACCCAAGAGAGTCAGGGCTCTTATCTGAATTATTGCTTCCACTGGGTTGGAACTTCGTGCGGAACAGGTCGCGAGAAACATCTCGACGGACCATCGCTAGACTCCCGGAAGCTCTCTACGTATCATTGCGATTCTGACGAAGAGCAAGTTTCCGTGCGCGGCTCCCTCTGACGCATCGATCCGACTTGAGGGAGGAGGCGCCATTTCTCTCTTTGTTCACGTCCCTGGGGTAGATGCCTCCGAGAGTAGACAGTGGACATTCTCAGTTTACCTCTCGCGCCTCTCTCGGGCGAGAAGTACGGGGTGTAGGTTCGAGGGGGGAAGGGGAGATGAATCCGAGTTTATTGCGCAAGGGATACTGCGTGATATTCTCACAAAACGTTCGCCGCGAAGCGACGTCGAGAAGCTCCGCCACGAGGCCGCATGTACTCTGTATGTGTACAGTATCGACAGAATGCTTTATTTGAGTGCGAATCGGAAAACACTTTCGACGCCCGGTCCCGTCGCCACGTAAGCCGAATTTGTTGCTCAGTATCGTCTCACGTCCAGGCTCTCGGAACTAGGCTCAAATCATCGTTGTGAGGTGGTGTGAAGGTCTGGTGTGTTTGGCTGCCTAATGAATTGCCCGCAGGACTCGGTCACACAAGTCGACAGATCTCATCGAGCCACGCAGCGAATCGATGCGGATGAGGAACATCAAGACCCAACGGAGTGACGTGGGAGAAGCGGGACTATTGAGCGGACAGAACACGGAGGAAAAATCGGCCGGAGAAGAAGTTGGGTTGGAGTTGAGCGAGAGATGGGCGTTGTTTCCCGCGGCTGCTGCCCAGGCGGCGGCGCGGCGTGAGCTGACGTCTTCCCCTTGGTTGTTGCCTATGTTGCCAAGGTCAAATTCCGGGCTATTCCAAAGTCCTTTGTCAAGTTCCCCCTCTTCTTGCTTCGACACTCCGCCGCCCATCCTCAACCGCTTGGTTGGTTGGTGGCTGGTTGGTTGGTTGGCTCGTCTGTCTGAATGTGTTTCTTTCTGTCCGCTTGAGTGCTCCAGTGACTCGCCCTTCGGCCTGAGAGTATGTACGTGCTAGTACGCGGTAGCAGTAGTAGTAGTCGCGTTCTTCATCAGGCCGATCTGGAATGACTGTCCCGTAGCAGGGGTCTGGGCGATGCGACAAGTCTGAGGCTTCCATTCGTTTTCCTCGGCTTTCTCCCGCTCTCTAATTTTTCCCCGTCGCCGACGCGTCGTTCCGAGAGCTCCGCCCATCTCCCCTGGAACTCGGCTTCGAATTGAATTTGCGGAGCTCGGAAATTCCCGATAAACGACTAATGAGATCACTAAGACCCATCGGGTATCAGTAGCCTTGATTCAATCTGACTCGCTGATCGAATCATCAGGTAGATATGACTAATGGAAAGTTCGAAATGGTCAGTGATCGTCACGAGCTATCCCGTCGTGGAGAATTCCCTGTCGCTGCTCACAGTCCGAGAGACAAGGGAAACGGGCCCGAGCTCCGCTGCGCAATCGCCTAACGGGCTGGAGGGGAACATCGCTCAGGAGTCGCGGCGGCACGAGTTGGCGCCGCGGAATGAACGTCGAGTCGGGAAAGGGATGGCAAATGGCCGTTCGTCGGAATGAGTCAAACCGCGTCTGCATCCGATGCACGTCCGCTCTCATCAACAAGCAGTCGCGAAATTGAAACCATTGGCGATAAGATGCGAGTGGAGAAAATTGAAAGTCTCTCCTCAATGTCTCAATTGACGTCAGAGAGTCGTTGCAAGCGAGGCGCCCAGCGGGGAAGTTTCCGCAATAGAGGCTCACATGAGGCTTCTTCCGCGGAAGTTCCGCCGGAAAAAACTCCGAGTAGACTTTTGAGCTTTCCATTGACCACCAAGGCAACTTTCGATTCTTTCAGTGTAGGTCTTGGGGGGAACGCCCCCGAAAACGACTTCTCTACATATACAATTCGACTCTAGAGCGTTCCCCTGGAGTTGGGAGAGGGGGGGAAAAGGGTGAATGTTCGGGGAAAGGCGGAATGGGGACGACGGAACTCTTCCCATTCTGCCCCGCCCGGTCGTTTTGCATGTCATCTCCGACATTTCTGTCATCACGAGGAACAACCTCTTCCGATCGTAATAGCCGCAATGTTCGCCAAAGCACCACTGGAAGAGGATCAAATTCCGATACAGACGAAGGGGAGTGACGACTCCGGTCCCTCCCGCGAGCATTGCTTGCAACAGCAGCTGAGCGGTCCTCCGATTGTTCGCTCGTCGCCATCCGACGACAGTATGGACGCGTGCAGCATGAGCGATGTCAGAACATTTGGTGCTCCATAGTGAACGAGTTGTGTCTACTGGCGGATGGGCACGGCGCTCGGGTTTCTCTTCCTCGAGAGAGAGAGAGAGAAAGAAAAAGAGAGAGACAATAGACTCTGAGACGACGCTTTGCAACTCTGGAAGTCGCGATATTTTCCCTTCTCCATATCGTCAATTTCCTCCCGGGAAATTCCGGGCCCCGGGGCGCAGGCGCTATGAGCCAGTGAGCTCTGCGAGAAGGCGAGTTAGCGAACTTCAGCATGCGGGATTCACTTTTTCCTCATTCGCTTATCAGCCAGCATAATCTGTCGGGCGTCAGAGTCTCCTCTATTGATGAGCCGAGGCATCGGAATCGAGCATCCATCATATCGGGACGACTGGGAATCGTGTGGAGCGTGGATATTCCCCTGGGAGAGTCTGCGATCGAAAACGATGAATCTGCCGAGATTTTTCCTCCGGGATTCATGCAAGCGATTCGTCCTCGGCTGCCGCCGCCGATCTCTCATCTCTCCAGGTATGACATGAGAGAAGGGGGAGCAGGAGAGACTGAGTGCGATCGAGCGCGGCGCAGGACACATGGGCGGCGATGGAGTAGGTGATTTTTTTCTTTCACTTGTTAAGCGCAGGCTCTCGGATGAAACGGAATAATGATGATGACGCGGACGTTGCCGTCCGCGTGGAAACTCCTCCTTCGAGATACGAGGTTTTCGGTCTCCGACACAGTAATCCATTCAAATCGTGTCCGTTCCGGATAGCGTCATGGCTCATGGCAAACCTCAATACTTCTCTGAGACGTCAAAAATATCCCACCGACTTCTGTTGCAGATGTCGGGAAGGCGACACGGATGGAAATCGTCGGAGCTGGAAATGAGAAACATCCGCCGAGCAAAACTCGGCGGTTCGAGTTCTTGACCTGAGCTGGTCAAATCTAGCCGCGGAACACAATCGAGTCCTTGAGGTGTTGGTGCCTCTGGTTCCCGAGTGCGCGAAACATTCGATTTCAGATGACAGCATTCTTCCAAGAGGGACATTCGGGGAAGTACGATGGTCGTGTTCGAGTCCAGGGAGTGCAATCATGGCCGAACAATGCGAGGGGAATGCCTCGCGTCGATTGGAGTCAACGGGACATGATTCCCCGTAGCGTCTAGCCGTTTCCATTGGAGAGGTCGCGCCCGTTTCCATAGCCCGTGGGAACATCCCATTCACAATATTCCGGTTCCTTCTGGAGCTTGTTTATAGATTAGTGTGTGTTTCGCCGTACTGTCTCAGAGCTACCACCCGTATGCGATGAGGTTCCTGGAGAGCGGCGGAATCCATGTTAAGAGGAGCTGCATGGTCCGGCATGTGGATGATTGAAGCCGATGGCCACGATTTCTTGCACAATACATCGTATTCAACGAGGGTTTCCAGGAGGTATCTTATTCCGCGAGGAGGATACGTCAGATTCTTTTCTGACATGCGCGGTGGAATCTGGCTGCGCCTTTTTTTTCGCACTGGAGCTAGAGCATCATCAGCTACCAGGCATAGAATGATCGAGTCGCCGGGCTGGAATAGAGTTGCATTCCGATTGGTAGAATGCTCCGCAGCGATCAATCAAATGACCAAAGACATTGGAACCTCCAGAGGTTCAGTGCATCTGCGGACGAGATCCGCAAAAGGATAAGTCGTAATTGACTCTGAGATAAATCATGGATTGCGCAAAAGAACCGAGCCTTGCATTGCCCGGTTGGGCCGCGCCACCGGGGATTTATCGATCTCATTCCACCTCGAGGAGCGAAGCGTCCCGAATTCCCTCGGAACTTCCGATCCTTCCTGGCTGACTCCGGAAGCCGATTTCCCTCGTGTGGATTCCTGGGGCGGTCGATCCGGGATTCAATGTTGCCATCACGGGACGCTTTAACGGTCGACCGCTCCATTTGAGATGCCACCCTCTCGTCAAAACCGACTCGTTTCCAGACGAGCGCGTGGCATGAAAGGGACTGTCTCGTCAGAATCTTCCACAGCCATTCTCCGACGGCAAGTCTGTGGCTGCTTTTTGGGTGGAAGCTCCCCTAAGTCGAAGCTTGTGTAGGCCGGGTCGTCACAATACTGGGCCGCCGCCGAAATCAGAATCGAGGCGGAAACTTCAATGGTATCTAATGGAATAAAGGAGCTCGAGGAATTCTTCGGACTTCCCCGGGATCGTCTGGGGGGAGGGAAGGCAGAGGAAATTGTGGTCAAATGTCTGCACGCTGCGCAAAGGGCGTGGATGTCCCATGGGCTTAAGAACGGGAGCTGCGACGATCTGAAGCGTCCAGAGAAGCCACAGGAAATCGAGCGTGCTGGTCACAAGAGGCTTGAATCCGGGAGCGGTTGAACAAGTCGCTCCGAATCACCTCCTCTGTTCGCCTCGGGGGCGAGCCCTTACAATGCTGTATTTAAGTCTCTTAGTGAGAAGCGAGGAGGATGGGGTCGACGCCCTCGAGGGACACTTTCCCCAGCGGCTCGATTCGAGGCTCCCATCTGAGGCTTCAGGCGTTTGTGTTTGTCCGGGTATGATGTAAAATACGATCATTCGAGTCGCTCTATGACCCCGACGGAACCTAAGTCCACGTGCTAAGACCAGCAGATCAGGACCAGAGCTGTGTGCCGCGCCGAGCTTTGCAAGTCCCATAGACTCGATGCTTAAGCGCCGCGGCGCGCCATGGACCCTATGACGCCGCGCGCCGCGTCCAGCACACGGCGCACAGCACTGATCAGGACCCTCTTATAGGAATTCCAAACTATTTATCATTTCCTCGATCACCAATCACGAATTTGAAATCTGAGTCGTGAAAATAACATCCGCTTCATTTCTCCTTGCAGATAGCGGCAAGATGACATCGACGTCATCAGGTGAGTTCCAGTTGGTGCTGGGAGCTGCTATTGTAAGAACCATGAATTCTCCGGCTCGCTCCAACGACCTTGCTCGGGGGCGGAGGACGTTCCAGTTTCCTAATCGGACCGGTTTCTTCATGCAAATTCCCCTGCAAGCCAGGCGCTCCAACCTCACAGTCGCAAACTAGCCTCTCAAGGGGAGAGATCTGTTTCTGATTACGTGGCTAAAAATGTCACCGAGTTTCCCTGATTCTTATCCGATTAGAGCTTTAGAATGCTTCTATGGTTCCCAAACCAATACCTATGCCTTCGAACTGGGGTGCGACTCGAAAAAAATTGTCGAAACTTCGACAAATCTTTCCGCTCGCCGAAACTTATGTGCTCGAGTGCGAGGTCTTCCCTCGCGCTCGCCGATTCGTATTCACTTCGCGTCATCGTGCTTCTTATTGTGGTAGTTGAGAGATATGTATAAATGATGATGAGAATGATGAGATATGTATCCCGGAAGAGTTCTTGTGATCCCTTCATATCTCTAGGACGTGAGTCAATTTCGGAGCCGCTCACAGATAGGCGTGAGACCCCACGTTCATATTCCACAGTATCTTATCTGTCTGCTGGAAATGACAACTCTGTCATCTTGGCGGAAGCAATTCGAAACCATTCGTCATTGAATTCTGAGTACTGAATGGGTCGAGCAGGACGAACAACAGGATTCGTCGTCCGATCCGAAGGAATATTCTAGCCTTCGTTCCGTGGAGCTCAGAGAAGTGAATCCATGCGAAATTGTTAGACTTTCACCGACTGAGAAGGAGATCAGAGACCCGTCTCCGCCGCCTGTTGCACTTTCTCGATCAACGGTTACAAATTGGATTCGAGTATGGAGAAATAGCTTTCTTAGAATCAATCGGCAATCTCCTTAGCTGGAGACGATTCGGCCTTCGGACATGAGTAGAATACGAAGCTCTCTTTCGCAACATGCCTCTCGCGTGACGTACGTCATCGGCGTTTCCATCAAAATCACTTTATGTGGACTTGTCCGCCGATGCGGACGGCTCTGGTTCGGGTCCTTATTCGGTCGCAAGCAGTCGCTGACGAGGCATCCTACGAGTTCTCGCTGGTTCCGAAGAACACTGCCTAAGAATCCATTGCCGGACCTGCGTGTGCAGAAACCTGTGAGCGTCGACTAGAATAGCGTGGCTTCTCTCGAAGCTTGCCTCTGTGCTCGGTCTCGCTTCTCCGTCGAGGTGCCTGCTTCGCCCGGCTAAGACCAGAAGGGGATCGCTGGTGACTTTGTCTGGGTACGACGTACGACGGGATTCTCCATGCAAAATTAAGCTTTTAATTTAGTTTCTCCCTTAAGAAATGGCCCTGACAAAAATTTCTCCGCCAAATAAAACTGTCGCGGACGAAGCGGGCCGGCTGAAAGAGCGGTGCGGACACCGAATGATTATGTCCCAGGATGCAGAAACCGATGATTCAGGCTCTGACCGTTCGTCGTCTCTCATCAAGTCCCAAGTCTGGAACCTGGTCCATCGCAATCCGACAGGATGACGTCTGGGAGAAGAATGCGTACATGACGAAACAATTTGAGATGCGACCAAGGTCGCAATGCAGCCATGAAGATGCCGCAACCGCTCTCAGTCGGAGGGTATACGACTCTTCAAAGGGATGCAGAAAACTTCGTATTCAATGTCAGGAGCTATAGAACAGGGCATAGAGGAGGGGAGCGGAAAAAGGGAAAAATTCATTCGAAAGAATCCGTAGGCGGTTCCCCGCTTGTGAGGTCGCAGCTTGGTCGCTGCTCCCGATAATTCGGAGCAAGAGAACTTGTTCCTTCCTTAACTCACCCGAGCTACGCGCGCTGGGAGTTCTCCAATGTCCGCGAATCGAAAGCTCAAGAACAGCTCTCCCAGGGAAAATATGAAACTCCAAAAATCCTCTCGAAAAATTGAAGCACGGTCCTGATCGTGTTTGCTCACTCTGGATCTGCGGTCCTCGTCCGACAATCGAAAGGTCCCGATTTATTCTACGGGGTTCGTCATGCATCAGTGAAAGTGAACCTTTGCAGGTCATGCTCTTCCCGCTCGTACGATTCCTTTGATCTGGGTGGGCGTATCCGAATCATCATTCAAATGTTTCACTTGCCGCATACATTCGCAACCAATACATTTATCGATTCATCCGCTTCGTGTGCTTCCTGCAGCGGTCGTCGGAGGAACCACTGATTCCATACTTTCCCACCTGGTGAATCGGAACGAGATGCCCCGCGGTTCCCTACTGCCCACTGATAGAGTCTCTCGCGTCGATTTTTTTTCCTGCGCTCAACCTATAATTTCGCTGTGCGAAGCCTGGAAAGCGGTAGTAGCATCGGACGGCACCAGAGATGCTGTTCCTCGCTCGGCTAGACTTGTATTCCTGATTCCGCCGCATGGACCGATTGGATGTACCTATTTCCCCCACCTAGGTCGAATGCTCTCACGCGGATCGGTCGCTGCTTCATTGTCGATAGTGAAATCGGTGAGCGTCCCTTGTCGCTCCTCTCAGAAGCTGAAGTTCCCAGCCGCGCGATTCAGCCCCGGCGGTCCGGTAGATTGCGGACGTAGAGAGCGAACGAGATGCGAAGTCGATGGCCAACAGCTTTATACGAACTCGACCAATGCGAAAGATTTACGGAATCGTTCGGTGTCTACGTATTTCATTTTGTACCGAAAGGCTCCCGGATCGACCTATGGATCACGTTCCCGGAAACCGCGACTGTCTCGCCAGTGCCTCTTTCTCACCCAATTCTCATCGTCCTTCCTCGTCATTGTTTCGGGGGCTGACCTGGATCAACCAGTAGAGAACTCCTATCATCATGCCGTGGCTGTGCGTGGAACTTCCGGGAAGCCTGTACGTAGTGGGGCCTCTATCTATTCGAGATCTTGTTCCTTCCGCAGTCTACCGCGTATAGTTTCTAATCCTATGCGAGGATCGTCGCAGTCATGAGATTCTATGGTTTTTATTCGGAATGCGTTAGAACTGGCTACTCGGGCATAATTTAATTTCAATTCGATTGAGCCGGAGTGAGTGGGTTTCCGGAAAGGTTTTCGATAGACTTCTATGGATTTCCGTGGCTACACGGAAATGATGGGACTTGCATTTCTGGAAATCGAATCGCGCCGTAATTTCGGAACTTAATCACTAGGCAGGGTCGCTTGTCGCCTCGTTGTCGACGCAATCCTCCGCGGACCCATTTCGCTAACTGTTTCAGATCATTAGCACTCGGTCATCTACTTCCCGTGATTGAATAAGATCGAGTCTCCAATCTAGAAATCACGTTCGAGCACCGATTTTCCCGTCACTCTTTCGATGCGGAATTCTGGGGTTGAGGATGCCCTCGGGAGAAGCGGTTACGGGGGCCGAGGGCAACAATGCGGAGAAGGGGTCGAGTCCGTGCCCAATTTCCTTGAGCGGTGACGTGTCAGGCATTCAGAGTCTGGCTCTTGTGAAGTCTTCACCGAGGACCGTCAATCGGCCAATTGAGCCGCGTTAGATGAGAGCGGCACTTGTCCTCCTGAAAACAAACATTTCCGGAGTCCGTCGACAGGAGCACCGATTTTGGGGCTGAGGCCATCTGGAACTTCCCTTCCTAGCTAATCGCATTACGGTCGAAGGACCACACTGCTCGAAGCTCGAGGATCAGATTGTAGTCGGTGAGATAGAGAGAGTAGGAGAGAGCGTCCGAAGGAGTTGAGCCCCGCTGCTTTGTCAGGACCGACAGGCTGTCGTGGACCTAATCGGAATAGATCAGATGATTCATCAATATACATATTTCAGAGCGATTTTCCACGCCCCATATCTCGTTTCAAGGCGTCGATACAGCTTTGCGGACGTGTCTGAGATCGGTGCGGGCACGAATGATGAACAATGGTTCAAGGCCACTCCTGCATAGGACCTTGGAACACTCCAGACTAAGTCTTCGTGTGACAGGCACGTTGAAAGTGTTTTGGCATGTTACGAGCAAAGATCACCTCAATGCCAAAGTGTTGCCAGCTTCTGCAGGAATTCCTTAACACTCATCTGAGAACGAACGATAAAGCGCCAGCGCGTAAGACTCCGGGGACCCATTGTTGTGACAACTGCATCGACCTCGCCCATACTTCTAGTATCCGCTTGAGACCTGGTCTTCAAACAAAAAAATCCCAGCTTGTGACGGGGAAATCTACTCCCGAATCCGAGGATTACGATCGAGTCGGGAGGCTCGAGACTACTGATGCCCGGTCTTAGATAAGGACAATGTAGTTAACCCATTGGCGGGATCTGAAGCCACTCGTTTGTGGTGTCTCGAATCGTGCAAGTGCTGTGAAACAGCTCTTTCGAGGCAGCTAATTTTCTTCCATGAATAGGACTCTACGAAGCGGAGGCTTTGTGAAACAACAAGAACGTACCCGTGTCGGAGAGACCGACTGCGAGAGGCCACCCAGGGCCTACGACGGCCAACATTCGAGGCCGTCAATGCATTCGATGATCCTAATCCCAAGTATTAGATGGGCTACGGTCTCCGAAATCCTTGGCGGAAATGCAACCTCCAGGTCCACGGTCGTAATTTCGGGATATCGATTTCCCGCACGGGGGCTCGGACCAGCTCACCTCTGGAAAATCTCGCGGGCATACCCTGCAATGCCGACCTCTTCCATACGGGGCCTGTGTGACGGTCTGCCGGAACACCGTTCGGATCATGACGAACGTCTCTCGATCCGATGCTGAATCAGAGGTGTTTGATTGAGAGCCCTTTGTCCGTAGCCTAAGCTCACAAGGTCCAATCCACATCGAAATCTCGATGCGCGCACGGACTGCGGCGGGGTCTGAGGCTTTCGGATTCTGCGGTCGGAACTAGAACGGTAGTCGTATAATTCCACGCATAAAAACAGCATGACCGCAAATTTTCCTTTGTTGCTCGAGAGCCGTCCCTCGAAGCTAGACTCAGCGGGGGTCGACAATTATCAGAGCGGGGGACGTTCTCATGCCCTACGTGCGCAGGGCTCCCAGGCAGACTCTCAGACCAAAGTTGGATCGGTTTCCCGGTGGAAGCGACGCCACGTCATCAACGAGGGGCCTCCGCGGAGTTCCTCCCGGGCCTCATCACCGCGACATTCCGCAACAGGCAAGCAAAGAACGACGTTGATGCCGGTTTGGCATGGAGTAGAGGCGACTCGTTAGCGATGCACTACTGCAGACGACCTTGGGCGAGGTCGCATCTGTCACTATGTTAATAGAACTTCCAAACCGAACGCCGATCAATCGTTCCTCCTTCTGTCAGCCAAAAGAAACGAGTTCTCCGTGTCTTGGACTACCGCGACGCACAAGTGATTTTGACACGGGCAACACATCCAGTACATCCTCTCAGTGATGAGCTTCGTGCCTCCATCAGTAACTATAGGATATAGATCGAAGAGTTCTTGCCGGGAAGGCCTACACAATCTCTGAACAGAATGAGTCCTCGATGGCAAGAGATCGGGATCGATGACCCGAGCCTGTGTCCCTACCTTCTGGCTGGACGGACGTAGAATCCGGGACGAGATCAAAACCTCTCCAATGGACTTCTGAGCGAGCCCTTGACCGCTCGAGCGGAATACAACGCCTAATGCAAGTCAAATAAGCGCAGCAATTCACGTGCACCATCCCAACGGGTCATCTCCCGTTGCCAGAATTCAGGAGCGCCCAAGTGCTGTACGGAGTTTCGTTTGCGGGGACCGATCAACGCTGAAGAGGAAGGGAAACTCTCGTGTCGTTCGCGGCGGGAACACGAACTCATGGGCGTCCTGCCAGGGAATGCGCTGCTTCCCGTTTCTGGCGACGGATCCTCAAAAGTTGGTAATTAGCTCAAAAATAGTTGTCTGCAATAACCATGTTTGCTCGTCGTCGGGCGAGTCGCTCTCTTCCGATCTGGTCGAGCACATGCATGTGCTCAGCGATTCGAAACGGCTTAGATCCCCGAAGATAGGTTTGTGGTGCGCGGATACAGGCAGGGCCCTACGTGTTTAGGAGTCAGCGCGGGAATCTTGTGCACCGACCCCGAGGTAGGCGCCACTCTCTCACAGAACGGCCACCCATCGGATAGGAGCTCGTCCAGCAGTCTTCTCGTACGGCAGCCTGATGTCGAGTCTGAAACGTGTTATGAGCTGTGGAGGCCGAGCCATGGCTGCGACTTCGAGCTCTTTTTTACAGCAAGCCTCGGAGACTACAGGGTCAACGTCGCTGCCGGTAACAAAATCTCTCCTTCTGCGAACGCCAAAACCGCGCCCAGCCTGCTCCCGAGAAGTCTCTGAAAGTCGTATCTTATCCTCAACGTGACTCCCACGCACGGGGTATTCCTCCCGGGTGTCATGCGTAAAGTACGCCGGCGGTCTTTATCTCCTGCAGCGAGTGGCTCCGCGGAGGCACGATACGGTTCTTTTCAATGTTTCATGCAAGAGTTTCGCAACGGACGAGCGCTGGGCGTGTAGTTAAAGGCTCGGCAGTCTCAATACCCATATCAATGCCAATCGGTGGCGTATGCTTCGGATGGTTTCTATTTTAGTCGTCTCGGTATTAATAGTAGGTTCTCTCCGATGGCGTCCTCCTCCAGCTCCACTTGCTCCGCATGTGCTTTCGTCCTCAACGCCGTCTCTCCAAGGGCGTCGCTTTCGACGTTCGACTCGGAACAAGCAGTACGTTTCCAATCTAGATTAGGTGTCCTCCTCGAGCGATTCTCAGTCGGTCGATCCAACAATGAGGATCGGCTGCCGGTTGTTCCCATCCCTAAAATTCAATTTCGCAGAACGCGCGAAAATGGATCAAAAGGAGCGTTTTGCTTCCGAAATAAAAGGCGATCGGAAACCCGCGGTCGAGATTCCGCGACGTCTACGGAGAAAATTCTCGTGGTCGTCTCCCAGAGATGGAATACAATCTCTGGAATCCGAAGGATGGAATGAGTTGCCTTCACATTGGAATTGAATCCGCTTCGAGTCCTGTACAAGAAAACCCGACGAGGTTCTACGCTGTCACGGCGAGGAAACATATCGACAGATTCTTGGATTCTGTCGGAAGTCGAGCGCAATCGACTCCAGATCGAATCGAGACTTCGAAAGAACGACCGTCTGCAGCTCCGAAAATAGTTTATTCTTTCGCGAGAAGAGCGGGATCCGTCGACAAGTCCTGTCTCAGGGCTCCAATCGACTATTGGAGCGGAGACCCTCCGATTGATGTGAGCGTGTAATTCATAATTTCTTTTTCGATTGCAGGTGGATAACCCTATCCTTCGTCGGATGGGCGAAAATCGGCCGACATACGCCGCCGGAATGGGCGAACCACGACCCGAACACGACGCGTCCTTCAAGGTCAGCGACACTGGCCGGGACTCGCCGTTCAGCCAAGTCAAGCGTCGGGCCGAAGCTCTGGCGAAGCTGATGAGTGCTTGCCTCTTCAAATACCAAAACTATCCGGATGAAGAGTTCGAAGGACTATTCGCCCGATACCGGGGGGATGTGTTGAAGAGCAATTTGGGGTCGGCATTGTTCGTCCTGGAGTTCATGTTAACGTCCATGGCAGCGACGCATGCGATCTACGGCTCCTCGATGAGCTGGTACGCCTTGATCAACTGGGTCCTGTCGATTGTGCTCCTGCCAGTGCTCGCATTCCAATCGACCAAATACATGACCGTGGAGCTGTTTGGAACCGCGTGTCTGATGTTTATGGCAGTTGCGTTTCTTTTCGTTTCGAACTCTCTTCCGCTCGGGTTTCTCCACATCCCCCTGTACAATTCATCAGCTAGCCTTCAGAGCCCACAATTTTCGGCCGCCGACGGAATCTGGGAAATCGCTCTGGTGCTTTACATGTGCTTCAGTCTGATGCCGTCCCAAGTGTTCCTTATCTTGACCGTCGGCATTTCGTTCGCCCTAATACATCTCGCCGTCGCCCTACACACAACCACTGTTCGGACAGATCTTCTCGTGAAACAGGTTAGTTGCATGAGGACGAGGAGTAAAATCGATAGAAATAAGATTGAGAGGAGTCGAATCGGAATTATTGGGGAGGAATACACCATGGAACTTTGGATGAAGAAAATCGCTCAGAATTCATGAGGAGGCTCCTCGAGTCCGATGAGGCCCGCGCGCTCATTCATAATCGGGTGACATCATGCTGGGGGCAGACGGAGAAAGCGTTATCGGAAGCAAAGTCAAAGACCAGCGACTGTAGCTCATACACGATACGCGGACGTGACAGGCCCCGTCTCTGGACATATGTTGACCGAAAGAAATCACGCCGTATATCTAAGACTCATCAAGGCTCTCTGTCTAACGTTGCGTCTTCCCTGCCGTTTTCTCTGGGTTCATGCTTTGTTGCCGCCAGTATCTGTTGCCGATAGAGAATGACTTAGTGTGTATAGGCTCGCTTCTGTACATACTGCCAGAAATATAGCCTCGGACAGTCCACTATTTTTGGGATACATCATATCTGTCTAGACAGCATTGAAAAATGGGTCGGGCGAGCGAGACACGTACCTACGCTTCCGTGCGGGACTCTGGCAAGCATTCCGTCTGCGCCTCGCGAGAATCGATCCGAATTCCCCCTAAAAGGAAGCGCGATCATTCTCTTCTCTGATTAGCTCGACTGCAAGAATATTCCCGCTTTGGGGAAAAAACTACAGACATATTCCCGCTTTCTTATTGAGCGGACCGATTACCCGTCGGTTGCGTCATTACGTTCAGTGAAAGCAATTATTATCTCATCGAGTGCGACAAGACCTCGTCCAAGTCGTTGCCAGCCGCGAAGAACGCCTGGGGGAAGGGCAGCCACTGGTCCTGGGAAATGCGATTATTCTCGTTCGTGAGTACAGAGATTCGAGCTCGAGCACCGGTGAGGCAGCGTCCAGCGGAAGCCGCGCTTGTTTATTGCGAGGGAAATGTTTTCCGTTTGAAGAGAAATAATCCAGTTAGTCTTCAATAGCCTCTGTGGGAGATCCGCATGCCGAAATACACGCGGTTGAACGCCTGTGGCTTGTCTCTCAAGAGTTCACCTCATCGCAGCGATGACGGAAGAGTATGGCTCTTGCGAGAGTGGGAACACATTCATTAAAAAAAACTTTGTACAAACACTCCGTAAGGGCTTTCTCCTTTCGTCACCAACGAGATGTCTGTATGTATATAGACACTCGAGACACCTCTGCTTTCCGCGGGACTTCTTGTTGAAGTCGGGGCGTCCGAGAATACGCTATGCCCGAGACAGGTTCTTCGCCGAGGCTTCAAGGAGCTCCTCAATAAGCCTCGTTATGACTTGCGCGAGACAGTGAGGCGGGACTCGCCACCTAGTTGACTTCCCGTAATACTAGGTCCGATAACTCGACTCTCGAATGAGATTTGAGCGTTAGTTTCGTCGTAGGCATGATGTCGATGCTCCCCCGAACTTCGAAGCCCCTGTATCACTCGGAACTTGGACATTTTTCCGAGGATTCGAGACCCAGATAATGGGGGATGGGGAATTTCCTGTATGTACTAACGGACTATAGAGAGCAACTCGGAGCGATTACGCAGAGTTCTATCTCTGCCCCGTGATTTCCATCGGGCTTCGAGCATTGAGCTTGAGTGCCTCGAACGCCCAGATTCGTCGGGTATACGAAACCGCCTTGTTTGCAAAAATAAGGTTTTGCTTACCCCGCTGCTTTCTTCATCCTCCGCTCGCTCACTAGCCTGTGATCATCCGCTTTTCCTGCTGGCACAACATGCAGCTGACGCATTAAAAGCGGTTAATTGTACTGTCCGCAATCATCAGCCAAGCGGGAAATTTATTCCTGACGGAAATGCTCTTTTTCTCATTGCGTCCAAGGCAAGGCTCCTCTTCATTTGCTTGACGCGATTCATCCAAGGAGGTAATGTATTTGGTTCCGCCGCGGGAAAGTCACCCAGGACGTGAGCTTGACAGCAATACAATGAACAAGTGACGAGGTTTGCTTCAGATCACCAGAACGCTACCGTTTCGAGTGACTCGTCATTCGCACTTCCAAGGCTGCATGAATCGCCTGCCCGAGTCGCTGGGTCGAAGTCTGCATGGTCCGATCTGAGAGCGTCGGGGGAGCCACCGCACTGGCCGCTTGCTCCTCGTTGAGACAGTTCACGGCGCCAAAGGGCTCGAACGCCACAGACAGGCCACCTGAAGTCGAGAGGGGAATGTTTTTCTGGAATCATTACTCATTGCTCATACCTCACAATCCCTAGAACCAGAATAGCTCAGAGGCTCCCTGCCCGCGGTTGAGACAGCTCGTCCTTGCACTGGTCTCCGGCAGAGTCGGTTGGGTTGCCGCGGGTGCTTCAGGGAAAAGGACGAACGGGTCAACGGCTGGCACAATCTCGAACGGCTTGCTCGTAGACAGGACCCTGATTGATACGCCTAGGCCCTAATGACCTCAAGGAGGTCATATAGGATGGGGATGGTCGGGTTTTTAGTTCCCCATCAATCCAAGCGCCTATACTTGAATAAGTTTTTTGTCGATCAGCCTGTTCTGAGAACGATGATGATAATCCGATGGCGATGAATACCTCCGCTCCTGGTGCAGACTGAAGCACTGCTGCGCCCCAGACGCTCGGGCGATCACGATGCTCGGAGTCGCCATGCATACTTAAATGCCTCGAATCAGGAAACTCATCATACACTCATTCATGTAGACATTCATTCCCGCAATACACTAGGCGAGAACCGATTTTTACCGAATCGGTGTTACATTGAGCTATCGATTAAAGCCGAGACATTGTTGAACAAGGTCCCTGTGATGCGATAAAAGCGGTGCGGGCAGCTCTCTCGAATTGGTCGATAATCCGATCGTCTCGCTCCTACCCATAACCTCTGACAATCAGGAGCATATTTGGGATTTTGAAACGAAGAAGCGATTTTCCGCCATCTTAATGAAGTCGAGGACCGATCCCGGTAGATAGCGGACTCGAGCTATATTGATCTGAATATGAGCACGATTTTCCGGTGTACGAGCCGCGAGGGTCTCGGAATGGAGCGTGACTTTGCGGCGCTCGGGACCAAGAGCCCCCGCTTCTCTTCGAGCGGAGAATCTTTCATCCCGAACACAATTATTATTATCGTGCCCGGTCCTTTTGGGACATTCGTGCGAGTGGGAACCTTCCGATTCATGCCCGATGTTGTTGTTCAAATCCGCCTTAGGTCCCGGAACCCTGGTCGGAGCCTTTCCGCTCGACCAAGGGGGATTCCATCATCTGCAGAGAGCCCAGGTCGGACTTATGCCTCGGAAGATCTCGACGAGATGGTCGAGAGTTTGGCGCGCTAGACGCTCCGTAGACACAGCGCGCTTTTCGCTCCGAACCCTCACCTCGGAGAAAGGCGTCACTTGGAACGTGGCATTTCGGAAGAGACTCTCGAGTGTGTTACCAACACAAAAACTTTGATTCAGGCTCTCGACTCGAGGGGGGAGCACCTGAGCAACATATCGCTTGAAGATGAGTGCGTCGAGCGATTCGGGAACGACTCCCTCCACGAGGCTGCATGTTTGCTCACAATGGATTTGCAATCTGCTCGGGGAACGCGGGCCCCGGATATCGGGTTGCTCCTGGGATCGTCCTCCGACAGGAGTCTGGGACAGATTGTGCGAAGCGATTGATTTCGCGGGCAGAGAAAGAGCACCCTCGTCAGCTGGTCATGCGTGAGAAAAACTAACTAAAAATTGACGACTCTGGAGGGAAGAACGTCATCAGTCACGCCCTCCGTCTTCAGGGCGACGACATGCGTTTCAGGAATAATCGGAACTCATCAAGTGTTCAAAATCTAGGACAAGCTCAAGATGCGAATTTTCACTCTCATCCAGCCGTGTGCCAGACACCATGGCAGGGACAATGATAACCAGCGTCCAATAGCTCGGAGTCGCTCAGGAGACAATTCATCGTGATAAAGTGGTGTTCCCTCTCCTTGACCCGACTATAGAGACGTACGTTTGATCGGGGCCTGTGGAGGGGCGAAAACTCCCGCGGACCATATGTGTGTCGCGCGGCCCTTGCGTAGTGGTGGAAAAGATGGAGCATGCGGAGGAAAGTTCAGTGAGCACTACGGGCTCCGTCTCGGACCTCCGCGTAGAAACTTCCGGTCGGACGAATCTCGTGGGAGGATGCCCCTCAGAATTCTTTCAGGGTGTGTTCTAAGGCTCGCGCAAAGGCTCAGCCGAGAAACCTCAAAAACGGACAAACTCATTCTGGTCTGATTTTTCAGTCGTCCTGACGTGACATCAGTCCCGAGAACTTTTTTGTCGTCTCGGCATGGAAGATTCATCCCTGTAGGCAAACCAGGGAATTAGAAAGAACGAGAGAACGAGAGGCGGGAGAGTTCCCCAGCTATGTAGTGTCCGAGGCCAGGGTCCGCATAAGTTTCTATTCCCCGATGACTCCCCGCGGAAGTATTGATTGTTCCCGAGCTCGAATGGGAGACTCCGGTAGCTTTGCTCACTACAGCCGGGAGGGTATAATGGCGAGACATCAAACCAGTTGACATGGTGGGCTCTGTAGGGCTCTATATCGCGGGAGAGCCTAGTTTGAAAGGTCGGGAAGCTTCGGCCTACACAACTTTGCATCGATGTCCTTGTATCGCCATCAACCAGAGTATCGATTCCCATCATACGCCAGTGGAATCCACGGAATACCGCACTAAGGAATGGCAATGTCTCAAAATGTCGTCCTGACCTTGACCGGTCAGACATCCGAAGCCGCATCCGCCATCATTTTTATGTCGTCGCTGTTGATAGACGGAGCGAATTCGTGATCGTTTTCACGACATCCAATGACGGCAAACTCATTGTCAGACGGGCATCCTACTTCCGGTGTCCTCGCCTCCCGCAGCACGTGCCGTGAATTTCCATCTGAATTGGAGCTTCTATCGAAGAGAGGAATCGAGGGCCGAGGATCTCTCACAAATAATTCAGGATCTATTCCCGCAATCCTTCTCTCGATTTCTCCCCGCGCCAAATATCAGCTCCATGCCCATGTTCATGGACTCTATTCTACTTCTGTAGAAACACGGAGCATCGGATGAAATCACCGTCTTAGGCGACCCGACGGACTCGACCAGAATACGCTGAAAGTTATACCAGACCGAGAAGCTTCTGAAGGCTAGTTAGGTAGTGGCGCACTAGAGGCGCCAACGAGACGCGACGGCTGCTGAGATTCTCGGAGGAGGAAGCCTCTTGCCGAACACTCGTCTGCTTGACTTATGAATCTGGAGAGGAATCTGTCGCATTCAACATAGCCGGAGTGTTTAGCTAGAAACAATGAAACGGAACAAGGAAAACGAAGACAGATAGGGAGAAGACATAAAAGAAGTCCGCCGTCTGATTCGATGGGAGTCTGCGGCACGTCCTTCGTCACATCGTCGAATCGACTACGTGAAATGCTTCTGGGGAGATCCCGTTTCCACGCGAGGAGAAAGACCATATTCTTGACGAAATTCTATCGGGATCATGTCAGGAGTTTGCTTCCAAACCTTTGGAGGAGTTTTCCCTTTTATCTGCGATCCATCCTAGTCAAACACTCAGAATTCGTCCTCGGCCCTGATGGTCTGTGTGTGTATAGGAATCAGGAACTGCACGGGCCCGAGTCCGTGCTGATAACGTTGGGACATGGATGATCCCACGATGCGAATCTGTGATTCCGATGACGATTCCTCTCCAGAAACTGGGCTCCCGATTTTCAAGACCGTGGGTCGACCCGGCTAACGTCTCCCGTGAAGCGTGTCCGAAACTAGAGAAACTTTGGTGGGGGGGAACATTTGTAACCGATCCTATGGGTTGGGATCGAACCGTCGACCTGAGTGAGATCTTTCCATGATTCTTGATTCTGGGTAGAGTGCTTCGCCGCCTGACTCATGCTCCGAGGCTGCCAGTCCGGACCGAAGCTCTAAGCTGAACGATCCCATCTGTCGGGTGATTTCCAGCAATTGAGTGAAGGCTCCCGCGATAATCGTTTCGGCTCGCGTATGGAGCTCTTGGACGGACCGATGTGGTCGTTCCAGGCTCTTTGGCGAATTCGATTTATGCCCAAACGGAGAACATTCTCGAAGCTGCTCCGCATCTGAGATCCGCGCCAAGAGCGATCTCCGGTCAGACCAAACTGATAGTCTCGAATCGCCATGCCCACCCAGATTCGGGGGCTCGGGCTCGTTGGCGTTTGGCTTACTTTTTCGTGATTTCTTCTTGCTACCATGTCAACGGAAATCGCTGACAGCTACTGCCCGGAGCCGACCACGCGATGCCTATGATCGGGAGAAAATCATCACGCTCAATGAGAATCGCTCAACTTCGGGGCATTCGATCGAAACAGTCCGATTATGACGCGAAACAAAGTTGTTCAAGGTGAATGATTCCTTGGGATTCATTCTATTGTTATTAGTTGTTATCGTCAATCTCCAGGAGCAGTGTGTCTTTGCCCGTGAACCCGATCGCGCCCTCCACTACCTTCGAGTGAAGGCTTGGCACTTCGAGTCTCAATGCATTCCCCTGTCTGCGGCTCGGGCTAGATGGTTCGTGAACCCGTTGGCGAATAGGGGGTTTCTTTCCTCCAGGAAGTAGCTCTTGGCGTGCTGGCTTCGCTTAAGTCCAGAGGGTCCTCAGCCAGCCGACCAGCTCTCAGTCTTTTGGTCGTGTTTGCGTCGCAGATGAGTCTGCGGAGGGGCGGAGGGCATTCTCTTCGCCTTTCTTCTCTTGTCCTGCGTCCCGAAATTCCCATATGAGTCTCGCTTCAGAATGGTCCACCTTCTATTAAAGGTGTGAAAACCTACACCCGCTACTGAATCCAACCGTTGGAGGGGAGAGATCTTGGGAGGTCGGAAATATGAACCTTCCTCTTATGTTCACTCCAACAGGTACCTTCCGAAAGTGACGGTCATCGCACGGGGGTCGCGTGGATTTAGAATGAACCACGGAATCCATACCCTTTAGGGCCGGTGCTAAGGAAATGAGATCCCATCATGCGGCGAGCTTTGTTCGAGGCTCACTCCTGATCGTGCGCTGGAATGACTTGGCGAACTCGTCGAGGCTCAAGCCGGAAACGAGACGGGCTGTCGAGGATAGGAACAAGGACGACACGTCTTGACTCTCTGGGTGCGGCGGAGTACGCTTGCGCGCTATGGTTGATCGATAAATTGAGCGCCGTGACGCAACACCCGTCCCTTCAACAATAATTCGCACGCGCAGCGATGAGCAGCCCATGGGTTCTTGAAGTGAACGACGCCGACGGTGAGAAATTGAATCGAATCCGGATGGGAGAGTGCGGGAGTGGGCAACGGAACAGCAGGCTTGATGAGAGATCCTAGAGACGAAAGAGTTCACTGAGGTCCGTATGTGAATGTGTGTATTTATAGACGATTCTGGACGGACTGTCGAATCTAAATTCGGGGCGCTCCATCAGGATCTAATCCTGAGGGGAGACCTATTCTGACCTCTAACTCTCACCGCCGAAGGAAATATTAATTTTGAAGAAAAGTGGAGTTTTTAGGCAGGCGCAACGTATCAGTAATGTCTCGCGAACCTCGCGCGGGATCTGCCACTCGGAATGTGTGTTGGCGAGACCTGCGAGCCAAGGGGACGGGGATGGACCTAGCCGAGCTTTTTGTATCGTTGAGTTGTTTCTTTCTTTCCGCTCCGTGAAACAGATGAGTCAGCGAAGAACTCTATTAGAGCCTGTGAAGCAGAGCGCTTGACAAATCGTTTTCTGAGAGGGAACAGAACTGAAAATCCCTTGCCTCTTTCATGGCACGGCAACTCTTTGGGTTCTACGGTTGTTGTTATCCCTACCGGTCCTCCTTCGCAAGGCCGGCGTCGTTTCTGTTCAGAGCTCCCGATACGTTCACCTGAATTGATCTCCGAGAGGCCGCGTAACGAGGCTGTCAATCAGGGGAGTGAGCATAGAGCACAAGCAAAGAGACACATGAGCGAGGGAAGATGGAAGATTGATGGGAATGCATTACAGAGCGCGAGCCTGATAACATCAATCAGTGATTTGAGCTCGTTTCTTGCTGCTGTCGCTGTAGTTGCCTCCGGTCCGTCGTCCGGGCTTCAAATACAACGTGATGCCGCAGCGCAATATTTTCGGGGAACGGATTCGGTAACGCCCCAATGATCGATATCATCCCCATCTCTCTCCTAGCAGAGCCCCGAACATCGAGGTTCCCGGCCAAAACTCGTATCGAGGAGTGGAAGTCTCGGAACTGATGACGATCATCTCGGTCTTCCCGGCGGACGACGCGGGATCTCGAAGAAATTTTAAGGATCAGCAATTTCTAAGAGAATTCTCCTTTCCAGCTGGTGTCAAATGCTCTCATCTTGATATGCATCAACATAATTGGTATGGTCATCCAAGGAATGCGGGAAAAAGCTCAAAGGAAGTCGTTCATGGACACTCGAAACTGCGTGCAGGCCCGACTCGATATGGAAGATGAAAACGAACGAATCGTGAGTATACCGAGTGAGATAAAGCATCGTCGCACGGTACAGGATGAACGATCACTGACTGAGGAGTCCATTTCTTGCGGAGCTCGAGAGCGCACCGAATACCGTCAACGTTCGACTTTTATTGCAAGAAACATCCGAAGAGCCCGAAGATGACCTTTGGCAATCTCTGTTCAGTTCGACTTGCTCATCACAGCGGCACGCGAAACTCGTGTCTCTGGAATGGTGGACCTAATTCTCAATTTATGACTCGTCTCATCGATTGACAGCTGTTAGTTGCCTCGTGCGTGTTTCTTCGCTGCCCGCCGACGCATACCACATGTACCTACCGCTCGTTTCCAGAGTCGACCCTTCCTCGCGTCTGATATGCTCGGAAGGCGAGGCGTTCCATGCCTTCGGTGCTGATCGGTTACGCTCAGACCTCTCGGCGGTTTTAGGGAGAGCGCTCGTGCATTTATGATCGCGAGAGAAAACGTCGCGGGTTTCTGGCATACGTTGTGCCTCGATTGATAGAGCCGATGGAGTCTGCCTCCATCATCGAAAATTCTTCGCGTCCATTGCGTTTTTTTCTTGGTGGAAGTAGGGTCCTGAAACCTCGCTTGAGTATCTCTCGCTGATCCCGTCGGAGGAGCCGCGGTCAGATGGCAGATCATAGTTCACCGGAAATCTCACGTCGTTTGGGATTCCCGTTCGTCTCGAGCACCCCCATCGGATGAATGGCGTCTTTGAGGGTTTCATAAAATCCCGGGATGGAAGAACCTAATCCAGAATGCATTTCGAAGCATCGGTTTTTTCGAGAAGTGAACTATACTTGCACGGAATGTCAACGGAGCAACAGAAAGCCCTGAGCCCTCTCTCCGGCGGACGTGTCTTGCATGTTCCTTCAAGTTTTCGAACACTCTCCGAAATCGTGCTCCAAATCTTCGAACCCTCCTAACTCTCGTTCGCCCCCAAATTCGAGCGTGTAAGAAAACCGCGTCGAAATCCTTAGTGTTTGACGTCGCGCGAGCGCATCTGGGAACCCGCGACTTCACTCGCCCTGTATCATCGCTTCCGAGCGGCATCGCGCATGTCAGTGTGGACGCGTGAGTTTGCATCGGAATTTATAGGCTCTCACTGAATTGTTGATTCTTTACAGGAACGTATCCTGTTGTCGTGTTTGCCGCAGCACGTTGCGTTGGAGATGAAAGCGGAGCTCGTCAATCCCACGGTTCCAGGACAGTTCCACAAGATCTACATCCAGCAGCATGAAGACGTTTCGATTCTCTTCGCTGACATCGTCGGGTTCACTGTGCTGGCATCGCAACTCTCAGCTCAGGAGCTCGTCCAACTGCTGAACGAACTTTTCGGGCGATTTGATCAGTTGGCAAATGTAAGTGTTCGCCGAAGGCCGGACTGAAGCGGAAGCGCCAGAGGTCGCATTTGGGGCCGCATGCGTTGGTCGGGTCTCCTTCCGGTCGGAGCTCGCTTCCTCTATCAATGCCTCCGAATAGAGAAGAGAAAAGTTATTCGGGTCGACCCCGATGCAGTCGAGCCCATTTATCGTTTGCATAATTCGCGATACCGCCCAACGCTGCGCTAAGCATGAAGTTTCCAGCTCACTTCAATTGTGCCATCCGCACCGAGAGCACTGGGTCGTTCCAGAGCTGTTCCGATTCCTTGGAAACTTCCCGGCTTGTTCCTTCCTCGTGGGCGTCCGGGACGGCTCTTCTGTGAGACTAATGCTCGCTCGTCGATGACCTCTCAGAAGCGCTCTTATCGGTTCTTTTCTCGCTGACTCTGAAGAGATGGAGGTACTCAACACTAATAAGAAAAAAAAATCAGAGGAAATCTCCATCGAGCGTCATGGATGCTCAAGGGAGATAGATATCGAGGGAATCCGCGCGGAATGAAGGGAGCCCGCTCTTCCGTTTTTGCTTTCGGGAGCGTTTTGCTCAGCGATGAAAGGTATATGCAGGACCTAATCCTTACGTACTTCTTCCTTGCTCGCAGGTGAATCATTGTTTGCGGATAAAAATTCTCGGCGATTGCTATTATTGCGTTTCCGGCCTCCCTGAAAGATCCGACCATGCGCAATGCGCTGTGAATATGGGTCTCGACATGGTCGACGCTATAAAAAAGGTAAGATATTGCCCGTTTCCACCGCTAGTCCCCAAAGTCTGGGATTCCTTAGCAGAATAAATGAGCTCAGCGTTCTAGGGGGAGGCTCCTCGTCCCGTGGACCTCCTCTCCCCGCGGATTTCTGCGGCATGAGAGGTGGTCACTGACCTCTCTTTGAAGTGGAGAGCTTCTCCCAGAGGAGTGGATAGACTCGTCCCTCGGTTCTGGCTTTCAGGGAATGTCGATCCTGCTCCGAACTGCGGCAAATCCTCTCTCCGGTTCGGAAAGTGCGCGGGTGAGCCGGAAGTGTCATAAACATTCTCCGATTTTCTTCAAGGTATCCGATCTGACGGTCGAGGCGTCAGGATGTGAGCTCAACATGAGAGTAGGTATTCACACGGGGCGCGTCATGTGCGGCGTGTTAGGTTTACGAAAATGGCAATACGACGTTTGGTCGAACGACGTGACGCTTGCCAACCACATGGAAGCCGGGGGAGTTCCAGGGTAAGTTCTCCCGTGGAAAAACTGAGTTCTCTCGCCCCCTCCCCCTCTGGGAGAACATCGAATTCTGCGACCATGAATCTCCAGACCTCTTCGATTCCAATCTCGAGGATAGTTTTTTTTGCTCCCGCTCTCTCTGATCGTGACCGCCCTCTCCCCTTCGATCTTGCTTGGCAGACTCTATCTGCGGTCTCGCACCATTCTTCGCGAGTTTTTCCTTTGATCTCTGAGGACTTAATGTGCGAGCCTATCTTGCGTCGTTCATCATGACGGGGAGACGGGCCACGGTCCTTATCTCTAATAGAGAACGCGGTAAAGCGAAAGGAATATTCTGACGTGAAAAACCTTCTTCTCTCCTATTGCAGTCGGGTGCATATCACGTCAGAGACCCTCACGTGCCTGGCCGATGAATTCCAAGTTGAACCAGGTAGAGGCGAAGATCGAAGTGCTTATCTGCGAGATCATGGGGTGAAAACTTTTTTCATCATCCCGCCTCCGCATCGTGCCAAAAAAGACATATTCAGTCAATTACAGGTAAGTGATCGGTTGGGATGCTTTCAGTTCATGTGGCCTAACGTGTTCGCCCAAGAATATGAGGCTCCCAGCCTTTTGTGAGCGTCGAGGTCTTTTGGCTGCTATCGGCGAGAGCAGGAGTAAAGCCTTCGGACATCGAAACTATCCCGCATTGTCTGGTTAGAGTCTCAGAATCTCACTTCCTCCGTTTGACCTCTGTCGGACACCATTCGCCAAAGTCATTCGAGACAGCGAAAAATCTCATGCGAACGTATACACGTATGTGCAGTCAGAATCGTACTGATCCGCCGTGTCTCGGATCTTCATGGTTCCTATTGCTCCCAGCGAGCTTGACTTCCATGAGTTCTGGCGGTTCTTCTGTAGAGATTCTCTAAATAGAACGCTATTGGAGACTTCGGTCGGAGAGTCGACTGCTGCTCGTCGTCACACCGAATGTCATCCGTGCCAACATAATTGACTTCGGCGTAATTGCGGGAGAAGCGGCTCGAAGGAATGCTCAAATTCGATAGAACGGTTGTTGGCGACGATGCGGGAAAGCATCCGTGCGCGACATTCAGTATGCCGGGGGATTCGCTCGAGAGAGTTATGAATCGGTTCCCGCGAGAGCTTGGCTCCGAATCTGCCCTACCGCCGCTGGACTCGGCGACGGCGTAGGGACCGACTTGTTGACTCCCTAGCGGTGACGGCGCGGCGCCGAAGAATCTGTAGGTACACAGTGCTGTTTTGTTTGCAAACGGAAGGAGCACTCGGTAGGGGGAGGTAAGCTCATGCATTCCCAAATAGCATGCAGAGGAATTCGCACAGAAACGAGATTGTCATGGTAGGAACGGTAGGAACGGTAGAGAAACGATATTAGGGCACCTCGGAACCATTTCGGCCCGGTCCCTGTCGCATCTGCTCCGCGAAGCCAAGCAATCCTCCGCGTAGAGAGACTATTTGGAAATCCGGAACAATACACCCTGGCAGCTGCCGTGGATGTTCTCATGAGAAATTCGATTTAATACGAGTGGCATATAGTTTATCGATCGACTCGAGGCCGGGCTGTGATCCGTGATGCCCGCCAGTCGAAACCTCAAAGGCTCATAGTTCGGGCTCGACTCCCGTCGCGGCCCGAGTTCGTGACCGCGATTTTTCGTTGCATTGCGGGGCTTTCCCCCATAGAATGTCGATGGGGACCTGTGAATAGCGCGAACTTCCAGCTGAGAAGCCGCGACGAAAGTCGAGCCCTACTCATAGTTAACTGAAGCTCGTTGTCTGCCCCCCGACAGAGCCCGACCCTCAAACGGAAACACTCTCGCTGCTTGAGACTCGGGATTCCTCTCCAAGTTCTCTGGCTGTGGGGAGATCTTCCCTTATTTCACCCTAGTCCCATATCGATTGCGAAATACTGCGATGGGCACCCAGGGGTGCAACGGGGGAGCTTCGACCGACCGGCGAGCATATGAATGAGTAATTCATATGCTCGACATGCTTGTAGACTGATAGCATTCGGAACCGCTTACGATCAATGAGCTGTTCCTTATTTTCAGAAACACCGTGGAGCGAAGAAGCTATCATTCAAGAACGTTTCAAACGTCGTGGTGAAGCTTCTTCACACTATTCGGTTTAGTATGGATGTTCCTTTCTCGAACCTGAACGGACCAACGACTCGGGAATCAAGGACTCCGCAAACTGCGCGACAGGTAAGACCTAGGTTCTGAGCGAACTTTCTCCAGCTCAAATCGGCTCGTTCTTAGACGACAATGCGAGGACTCGAGGTGGAAAGCGTGTTCTGCTGCGATCACAGGCAACAGTGCTCCCGCTTGGAGGCCTGTTATCGGCGTCCCAGTGGCAGAGATTGAAGAACGCCGAGCTCTCCGCGCGCGCCCGTCGACGTTATCTGTGCCCTTCCATCATTCAAATGAACAGCCTGCTCGTGCTGCTCATCGCATCGAGAATGAAGTGATTTTCGGCTCTCCGAAATTGCATGTTCCGTTTGCGGCTGTGATGTCCCGAGGAGGATCGGTCATGTTCTGCAGTCTGTGGTGCTCGAGGAATATCCCTGCTAATCATTCCCCGCAAAATTAGTATTCTGCATTCACACGGATTCTCGATCTGGCTGAAAGATTAAAGTAGGAAGCTACGAAAAGAAATGTGATTTACGTCTATTCGAGAGGGGGTCATCAGGGTCAGACTTGGGGAAATTGCTCATTCGCGACCGCGTTCTTGTTTCTCCGCTTCCAACGAGCCCAATATCAGGAGTTTTTGCGCGGGAAAATTATATACGTTGATATATAGGAATATGTATGACGATTGAGTGGACTTCTGCGGGCCATTCGTGCCGGCCCAGATGTGCCGCAAGTTTCGCCGCCCCGGTTTAGTTTGGGGATCAGTATGAATATATATGATACATTCTCATCCCAAACTCTAGAACTCATCCTAATTAAGATTGATCAGCAGGGCGGTTTCGCGCAAGTGGTCAATGGGCTGGCTCGACGCCAACCGGAAAGCTTCGCAGATGTCGGCGCCTCCGACTTCCACGCTCGGTCCGATCACAGCGACGCGGGTCAAACCGCTCAGAATCCTCTCCTTCCAGGGACAACCAAAGTGAAAAAGGTTAGAGGAATTTTTGAATTACTCGCATAACCGATTCCTGAGAACCTCATCTTTTCGTGAATATGATAGGGTTTTCGCGTCGAGCCACATCAGCGATATGTTCCGCTCTATCCTACGCACTGACAGCCGTTTTTGCTTTCGCCGAAAGAGTGGCTCATCACATCGTGAGCTAAACGCACTTCAGTCAGCTATCGGGACAATATTCTCTTCTCTCCAGTTCAGGGAGAGATATCAACCACAGAATACCTAATTGATTTCGAAATTGAAATTCCGGGAAAATATTCGTCCCTGATATTGATCACTCCTACGGACATTATTCGAAACCCTCTAACACCCTGTCAAACTTCTCATTCTTGTCGAGCGTCGCCCTACTAGATGTCCCAATCGGGAAAGGAGGAGTTCGTTTCTAACCGCGTCGATCATATGTTCCAGAATAAAATTACTCGATTGCGCGAAGCCTTCAGAAGGTGAGCCGCTTCAGATATCCGACAGATATCCGACGTCACCGCATGCGGAGAAAAATCTCTAATGCTCTCCGAGAGGGTACTAATCATGAGAAAGCTGAAGTTCGTCGTATTCTCTCTTCCGCAGAGGTTCATCGCTCAGTAATCAGCCAACGAGTCGGATAAATAGATTCCTGTCGCAAGCTTTGAATGCTCGTTCCAACGAGAATGAAGGATCGAACCACATCAACCCCATCACGCTCTGGTTCGACAAATTCGAAATGGAACGACGTGTAAGTGAGCTTTTGTCTTGCTAGACTTCCCAGGGCAGCGCTCTCGGATAGTACGGCTTGAGCTGCTCATAGCGAACTCCGAAGAACTTCCCGTTCTCTTCGTCCTTTCTTCCTGAGCGAACCCGTAGACAGCCATGTGATACTGAGCAGCGCCTTCGTATTGCAGTATCAGCGGGACCGGGACCCGTGTCTAGTGAGCAGTCTGGTTGTGGCGTTGTGTATTTCAATTATCCTGTCCTGCATACATCTCCTCATACTCCCCGGGTGAGTAGCTTTGCGCTCTAGGAAGGCTCTGGAGCTCGAAGATGATGTACGGGAACTTAAAAAAAATACACGAACAAACGCGGCGGATCAGAACGTTTTCTCAATCGATTCATGTTCTGGATTCCAGGACAGTGCTACTCCTCATTTTCTCCGTGGTATCGATATCATGGATCAGCCTGCTCCTGATTTTGATATTTGTTTCTCGCCTCGGTCTCCTGAAATGTGGATTTTTCAAACCGATTTTCCGGCTTTTCGCTTCTGTGGTCGCCATCATGCTCATCTACGGAACGATCCAATTCAACGTTGTGAGTTCCGATTTCCAAACGAAGTTATCTCTCTAGGTATATGTATATCGACGTATAGATACGCACCGAGGGTTGGGATTCTACGACCGATACGGATTCATCGGGGAACGTGCTGGAGTATCCAATGATGTCTGTCGCAATGGGATACTGCGCCTGTGGAATGCAGATCGCTTCGACTCGCGAAACCGATGGGACGTTCCGGATGCAAATGGACCCTTGACGAAATGACGACGTCATAGCCCTCAATGCAAGGATACTGTCTGGGGCCAGGAGGGCGGGGCGGAGTCCTTCGATATCAAAGTTCGGGGGTGTCGGGGGCGGGGAGCTCCGGAAGCCTGCCGTGGATCGCTCGTCTGTCTGACGCTTCGGGACCAAGTTCTCGTGGTGGAATATTCCCCAGTATTATGATGGAGTATAATCCATGAGCAACTCGTTGTGTTATCGGACGCAAACTCCGGTGAATTATATTGTTCCTTCGAGGTACTGAGCGGCGACCCCCTTTCAGCTGACGTGCTATGCTGACACGGAAAGCTGTGGCAGTCTCTACGGAGGGACCACGAACGGATCCACTTCTTCGAACGTCACGGATATGCCCACAGTGAGAACCTCAATCCTGCGTGAGCCACACAGGTTTGTAGCTTCCGTCATCGCCTGATCCTTATACGACATGATATCTGGAAGTCGAGCAAGAATTTCGAACGAACCGCGATCCGATCCCGCGGCACTAAGGTCCGGCGGAGAGCAGTGCAACTCGACCTTGAGATCACCGAGAGCACCTCTGCTGACGGGTGTATATTTGGGCGAGCAGCAGCTGCTGTTGCCAATATGGTAGTATAACACGAGGCTTCGGTCGATTACAGGGTTTGTGCTTTACCCCAATATATCTACCTGTCTGCTGTGCTCTGCATGTTGAGTGTCGGCGTGTTCGTTCGTCTGCCGTTTCCTGTCAAAGCAATCCTGACGACGAGCATGGCTGTACTTTTCGCGTCGATGATGCAGACGACGCAACGGGATCTCTTTACATGCTATGATAAGCAAACCCAGTGAGTAGATTCGAACCATATTCGACCGGGCCATGAAGTCGGGTCGAGTCGTCTCCACGCGGAAACTTCCGCTTCGGAGGAGGTCGGAACCTCGGAAACTATCTCCACCTCGTTCCGATGGATTTTGAGAAAAATGCAATATTCTCCGCAGTCCAAATGTCCCCCTCAATATTGACGGAGTCTTGGCGATCGTGACTGCCTGGCTGGCCGTTCTGTTCCAAGCCCGACAGGTGAGTTCGGAGAGTCGCGCTCGTAGCTAGGACTTCTTGGTGTTTGAAGCTGGAACTCCATCAATGTGACTCGGACGCGTTCCGCGGGGCCCGAGTGCTCTCCGCAGTGTTCGAATGCGAATGGAACAGTCGAAATACTCACGCAGAGTTGGATTTCAAGGTCGAACGATCACAGCGATTGGACTTTCTCTGGAACGCGCAAGCCAACGACGAGAAACAAGGAATGCACAATCTCAAAGAATCGAACAGAAGAATCCTTTTCAATTTGCTGCCATCGCACGTCGCCATACACTTTCTGAGAAATCACAATCCAAGCAATATGGTGAGTACCACCGATGAGGAGAGTTCGAGCGGCTCTGTGCCGACCACCATCGGAAAGCCGCGGCGCCTAGGAAACGCTGAGTAGCCGCTGAGGTTTAGGTGGACATGTCTCAAACGGAATGCATTTTTCGAACAGGAGCTTTACCATCAGTATTACAAGGTCGCGGGAGTGATGTTTGCGTCCATTCCGAACTACGCCGATTTCTACATGGAACTAGACGGAAACAGACTGGGAATGGAGTGTTTACGACTGCTCAACGAAATCATCGCCGAGTTTGACCTTCTGCTCGACGACGATCGCTTCATTTGCGTCGAGAAAATCAAGACGATCGGCTCAACGTTCATGTGCGCCGTGGGTCTCAAGCCCGAGTATCAAATCCAGGTTAGTCCGTCAAATACATCGCCTCCCCTCTCCGACAGTATTGAACGCTAGCGTTCTTGCGAGTCTCGAAGGAGTCCCTGGATACCTATTTGATACGTAGTGAGAACGGTGATCGTCAGAATTTATTCTGCGGCCATGCGGGATACTTCGCCACGCGACGGCCAAAATCAGCCGCGGGGTCATTCAGATTTGTTCGTGTATTCCCAGCAGGAACAATTCCGAAGCTTTTTCGATCGAACAACTTGCTGTTGCCCTCCCTCGAACGAGCATGGGCTCTCCAACAAGAGTGTTGATTCCCGCTCACGACTCGACAAGATTCGCAGACTCGCGACAACTTTCGCAGCGTATGATATTCATTATCGTTGGCCATCGAGCTATCTCTACTCTTCTATGAGAGTGACCTGGAGACAGGATGACTCCCCATAGAAGTCGATGGATAATCAGACCACTTGCCCTAGGACGAGGAGGAAAGCCTCTTCCCGGCATCTCCCGAGGGCATACTCATCGTCTGCCGAAATGAGTACTTAATTGAGCCACAAAACGACGAGTACCCCGAACAGATTTCCCTTCCACCAACTGAGGCAAACTGTTGGCAGCTCTGGGAACTTTTTTTCGCCTGCGGGTTCCCGCGACGCATTTCGCTGCCTGCCGTGAGAATGACACCGACTCTGTGAGACACTACCAGCGAGGAAATTGGCGAGTGTCGATATCATTCCGATTCGGGGGCTTCGAGCTCGTGGCGCTTGGAGTGAGCAAAATTCTCTAGCTATCGCCAGACATTCCCGGAATGCTCATAGAGATCTATATGTTTTCGCTTCCTAAGGAAATCTTCGCGAAAGGAAGATTCGTGATAATTATTTTTCGAGACGGACGCTAAATGCCCATATCCGATCCATTCTTTGGGGGAACTCATTACTCATTCAAGCCGGAAACATGGCTGATTCCGACTTGCCGGATCATTTATCAAAACACCCCGTGAAGAAAGGCCCCTCGGCCTGGGGACTGCTTCCCTGGCAGGTATACTGTTGGAATAGTACGGATCTTGTGACCGTCCAATTTTTCTCGAGCCGGGTGCTCGTGTGCATTGATTGCTTTGGGTAAACAATGGTGTCTACTCCAAAGGGTAGGTCAAACGGTATCCTTCCCTTCCGCCGGACCAGGTCGCGCAATGTCGAGTCTGATTCTTGACGGAATCAACAGCCGGAGGATTGAAAACGCTTCCAACTTCGTGACGGGGAGGTATTCTTGTCAGGGAAGGGCCTCTTCGGAGAAAAAACCCACGGTAAATAAGACGCACCCGGAGACAAACTACAGCCATGACCAATAAACATTCCACGAAGTATCTGGGATTATTCGCCATCGATTATTCCAACTCAGAAGTCTCCTACCCGTCGTTGGTATAAGCGGCTCCGTAGACCACAGATCTGTCACCGACCTGTCCTCGGACCGCTTCATCCTCAGAGAGGGAAATCGGAGCGATGGACCTACTCAGGCTCAGAGGGGCTCCGATTCTAGACGGACTTTTTCGCTGGAGAAATGCAAGATTCCCTTGTCAATGCGCCGATGGCCGGGAGGAAAAACCTCATCGTTTTTATTCAGCTCGGCACTGATAGGATGCGCGGGAGGACGAGAATCGCAGACACTGCTCTGTTTGGAAAAGATCTCGAAATCGAAGATCGAAATCTCCTCAGCGACGTCTTCCACCTTTGCCAGCCCCTTCTCCTCTCGGTCCCCCGGTGGATCCAGGGGGCGTTCCCGGTGTCGCTCCGGGACCGCTGGAGCCCGCTCCGCCACCGTCTCCGTTTGCTGCACCGTCCTCTCCGGAACCGCCACCAGGAACGGCATCGGCCAGAGCCGAGACTACGATGAGCACTCCGAGTAATAGTGATAGTTTCATGATGCGAGTCATCCTAACAGGGCTGAATGTAGGAGTTGCCAGAGGGAGCCGGAGCTTTATACGCGTCAACGAATCGCGTGACCTCTTTCCGAGCTTGGACAAGTCGACCACTCACCTGGAGTATCATTACCGCTATAATAGCTCCCGACGCCGCGCCGTTATTCTCGACATCCGCTGAAGCACGAAAGTTTCCCGGGGCACATGACAATACTCATTCTGTTTTTCTTTCCCGGAAAAACTCAATGTGAGCCTGCCCTCAACGAAACTCGAATTGAATTCACTGAGCCGTCCACGTCGCAAACGGATATAAGGGGGCGGATCTTGCCTCACACAATGGTTCTCTCGCATCAGTCCCGGCTACTGCCCATGGTCCACATATCATAGAATTGTAGAACAGTCGGGAAACACCTCCTACGATCCTTTCATGAGCGCAGACGAATTGGAAATTGAAAACCAAGGATCTCTCCGATCGCGACGGTCATTGACACAGAATTACGCTATGGAGGTGCGTAATCCTGACGACCACGTTCTCAATGAGTTCTGAGAGATGTCGGGAGGGCAGGAAATTCATCATTGACGAGCAAGAACGGTTGAGACTCTCGTTATTTTTTGTGAAAGGCAATCGAAGTGATTCCGCGGAGCGGAAATGTGCTCGGGGAACTCTTCGAAACAGTTGTACGTCGAGAGAATCGTACTCAATTTAGACGATCGTGCGGCGTCGATTCATCGATGCAGAGTCTCAATGGATCTGGAGACGAGAGACGCGAGTACGGGAGGGAAACCAGATGTCATTAGGCGGCGCGTAGAACAGGAGGAAAACGCTGTAATGATTTACGACGCGGCCCGATGAGCCATGTGTGCCGAACTGCCGGAGGCACCTATCCGTGCGAACGGAATAATTAGGAGATCCGAGTCTCGGATCAAAGGCTTGAAAGTCAGCGGGTCTCCCGGTCTTTTGTGTGCGATCCGGCTTTTCGCAGTCGTTGTTCTCTTGTTGAAAAGCGAGCTGTTCATCGATCATGGGAGCCCTACCATCGCTGGAAGCAGTCTCCCGGATTACATTAGTCTTCCCGAGAGTGTTTTTCTCCCGCTCATGTTCTTCCGCTCCAGGGGTTTTCGTTTTCGTTTCGCATAGCTTCTACGGGAGCGTTTACCGTTTCGCAACCGGGGAGCGCGCTCCTCGTAGATATTGCGTACTCTGCCGAACAGCCCAAATGACGGGGGCGTCATGCGAGGGCTGCCAGCGTCCAAGGTCAAGACAGGTGTCTCAAGGTCAGCGGACGGATTCCGCAACCATCATTCTGGTCTGAGGTTTTTGCAGGGCGGAGATCGTAATTGAAGAGCACAGACTACTTCAGTCAATCCGCGGTGGATACGTCGAGGCGCCACTTCCAGGTCCCGAGTTTTCGACGTTTCGTCTACTGCTGGCGAGCTTAATCCCCTGACGGCGCCCGGAGAGTGAAGAAAATGACTTAGGTTTAATGGTCCGACTCTCCATGGGCTTCGTGTTATGAACATCTTCGACGAGCTCGTCCTCTCGACCGAACTACCGACGTACGTACATACGTTCGATCATCTAAGCCCGGAGCAAAAGAGCGCGCGCCCATGTCCTAGAAGCAGTGCGTTGACTCCGGCTCCGTCTTAGTCCTTAGGACCGACCTCGTGCGGATGACCGTAGGGAACCAATTCGTCGAGTGCTCGAGCACCGATCGCAGCTCAGCTGGCGAGAGCTCTGCGAGCCCGAGCTCTGTCGAGGTCATGACAGATGAGGTGCAGGCGAATGATCTGTGTACGGCTCGTATCTAGCGGGTATATCATCGCACAGATAGATGTGGTTATTGGGCTGGAATCATTCGCGGTGCACCAGTCTGTGGGACGGGACCCGAACGATCAGACAGTGGCGTGCCCAGCTTTTGACATGAAGACGCCTTCGATCTCGCTCGGGGGGTCGAATCGATTCGCTGCGTTCTCCATTCAACGAAATTCGAGGCGCTTCGCGACCCGATAGGTTGTGTCGTTCAGAACAGGGTCAAGTACTTGAATGCACCAATGCGAAAGGAATTCACGGAGGTATGTGCCATTCAACCCCGGTGGTCAGCCTTGGGATCTCTGAAGGTCCCCGAGAGTGAGTCCTGGGTGCACCTGAATTAGTTCCGGATAGCGCGTGGATGGAGGATCTTCTCAGGAGATTCTGAACTTGTGCGAAAACTTCGAGAGCGGAAACAAAGCTCGTGGTGGGATCGAACGCGGGACACAACTCCTTGAGCTGGACGAATCGATCGAGGGGTAGATGCCGAGACGAAGTTACGAGTCGCGATTCGCGAGGCCGAGTGTTCGAGATGAGAGGAAAGTCCCGTCTGAAATCGATTTGCTACCGGGTCGCAGGGTTGAATATTAGATGAAGCTCCTTCGGAAAGCAGTGTGGATTGATTAGTGGACTTCGCGGAGAGTACGGAAAACGTGAGCTCTGTCTCCGCATAAAAGCGCCTCACCATCATTTCACGATCACGAAGGACGATGCAATTGACGATAAGCTGTTCCCCGAGAATGTGAGTCGTGAACCCCTCTGAACCTACTCGTGCTGGCAGTACTGTCGGAGCCGTGCTGGTTTGGCTCCTTTCCGCCGGGAAGCTGGTGGGGACCGGTCGTTCCTCCGCTTTCTACCAAGGGTTCCTGCATAAGGTTCTGCTGAAGCCTCCAGTGAACGGGGTGAGCGGGTTGCAGGAGTACTGCTCGTGAATGGACGCATAGTTACCCAGTTGATGCATGCCTCCAGCAATCATCCGGTGAGTGTTGGAATACTGTGCCTCACCCTCGCTGTTCTGGGAATCCACAAGGAGAAGGGGACCCAAGTCTAGAACTGAGATGGCGAGGAAAGGACGGGTGGGGACTTCAACGAACCACCGAGGACTAAAACTTCAACCGGAAAATCAGCGCGACGCCGGGCGAGGAGTGTAACGGGGAACGTGTGCTCTCTAGTCTCTCGAGCACCAATGTCGAGCGAGTGATACCCGTTATTTTGCGGCGAGAGCCCTACATGCTCGGTGGTGAGAACGAGGAGATCGGGCTAACTTCAGAGGACTGACTGTCGCTGAAACTGCCGCATACGGTACCGTCCAATCATTTCATCCCAATCTCATGTACTCCACGGCGTAGACGAGACTGAATGCGCAAGTAAGTCCTGTAGCGGGAACAAACTGAAACTTCATCGTAGATCGTAGTGCGAGAGATCGCAAACGTTTCCACGCAAAATGACGGTGGTGTCAACGACACTCCCTGGCCGTTTTTTTTTTTAGAGAGCCGAGTCGGATTTCGGGGGAGGGAGCTGGGGGCACGAGCTAAAAATGATGACGCACCTCCCTGCGGCCTTTGCTTCAGGATGTTTTCGGAGGAGACAATGCCCCCCTCGGACCCCCTCTCCCGTTAGTACACTGATGCGGTCAGAGTGCGAGATGGGGATGGCACTCCACATTCTTGATGAGAGGTTTGAATTCGACTTCCGTTAATCTCAATGAGAATATCCGGGCGCAGCTCAGTCCGATGTCTAGAGGGTCTTCACCTATCATTCAAATAACTGACCTCGCCCCGATAAGTGTTATTCCCTGTGATATTTCCTTTGGCCCGGAAGCGACCGATGAGCTATTGCTTCTTGTGACGGATTCGCGGAGCAAGGCGGGCACTCACCGACTTATCCGACAAAAGAGATCGGAGCTTAATTCGCCAACGTGATCAATGATCACATTAAGTGGAGTCGATTCTCCTTTTTCTTTTGTACACTGTGGATTCTACAGCGATTCTCATCGCTCATTGTAAACTCATGGCTGGGAAAAGCACGGGGCGGTCATAGTTTATAGCTTAGATACTAATGTTATGAGGATGTCTCAGGAGGCCAGTAATGTCGTCTTTTGCCTTTCTTCGAACGACTCAGTGTGTCGCGATTTCGGAACAAGGAGGAAGGGACCGAGGAGAACAGAGAGCGAGTGGGATTCGGATGCGTCCGATAATGGGAACAGACTGACCTCCTGAGGGAACTGATAAGGAAGAAGGAGAAGCTCCGTTCCCTCGCTGAAGATTCCCCCTATCAGTCGGAAGTAGGTGCCTCTAACCAACAAAGGAAGCTCTCTAACCGCGGGCTCCGCCTGCGACAACAGCGTAAATCCTTTCGAGCTCGTCCTTCCCGCAGATGGAGTCCTCGCATCCCGAGTCTATTCGCTGCAGTTTAGCGGGAGGAATTGGCTCAGCATCGCCTCAAAACTGAATATCCACACGGTCCAGTGGCGTCGAAAGATCCTCTCGTTATACTCCCGCCGTTTCGCTCTCGGCTAAGCGCACTAAGAAGGTCTGAACTGATTGTGAAAACCAATGAGTCGATTCCGACCGGAGAATGGAAGACGAGACTTCCGAACCCTTTGTCAGCGCTCTCGTCAGCTGACAGTGATGGCGTGGGATTGGTCGTCGATCAGTGAGCTGAATCGTTCAATCGTGTTCGGGGCCGAGACCAACGTCCGAGTGAAGGGGTCAAACTCACTATCCCAGAGAGGTTTCCAGAGCGATCCATGGAAACTGTCTGAGAAGTGTTCCACATGGAGGGTTCAATACGAACTCAACCCCATGCCCGAAGTGGATTACGTTCCTTCTCTGGCTCCATCTCACCGCGTGGGCTTACTCTGCCAGATTTCTCTCGCGTTCTCCTCGGGCCTTTCTCGGAGAGCTTTCGGGGAATGGATAGAGAAGGCCGTCAGAGTTCTCCCACGATTCTGTACCAGTAGAGTCTTTTGATCTGCAAACTCTGCATTATCTTTGGCGTTCGTTTCCCCATCTCTCTGCGTTAGCAGACCGAGCCAGTGAGACTTACTGATAAGAATGAGGAATCGAAGAACCTTTGCGCCGACACAGGAATCGGACACTGCCAACTCATTACCAATCGCTCTACGCTCTCTCCTTGATTCGCGAGTTCCCCCCCCCCCTGGAAGGCCGCGCCGTATTTCTGACCCAATCACTGACGCTTCTCGCTCCTCCTCACCCTTCCAGGGCAACACGAGCTCGGCGGCGAGTCATATGGCAATTCTGGCTGAGCTCTACTTCGCCATGGAGGAACGGCTGAAAGATATCAACGACAACTCCTACAACACCTTCATGCTGCGAGTGGGTATCAACATCGGCCCGGTCGTGGCCGGAGTTATCGGAGCCCGAAAACCCCAATACGACATCTGGGGCAACACCGTGAACGTGGCATCCCGTATGGAGTCGACCGGCAAGTTGAAAAACTGCCAAGTCACCGAAGACGTCTACCAGCTGCTCAAGGACCAGTACGACTTCGAATGCCGCGGGGAAATCGAAGTTAAAGGCAAGGGCAAGATGAAGACCTACTTTTTGCAACGCAAGCTCACTCACGACGAATTGACGAGCAATCAATACTCGGAGCCCGCCGAGCCCATGTACTCGACCGTGTACGGTAGGTTCATCTATCACGGCGGTCATCTTTCAAGAGCATAGAAAGAAGAGGAATAGAAGAGAATCCGATGGGGAGGGGATTTTTCCTGTTCCGAGAACAGCAAGTGGGCGTCGGATCAGTACCAGACGGAAATTCAAATCCTTTGAAGGAAGAGGTTTGAGAAAATTTCATTCCAGGTGAGCTCGAGCCCAGACCTGCTTCATCGGGCTCGTATGAAGAGCCGCTACCGTCGACATCAGCTTCCAACGCTACCGCCGCCCAACCGATACCAAACTTCCTCTGGGGGAACAACAGTGGTTGCGAGACCTCCGTGTTCCCCGTGAGGCAGACCATGAAAACCAGGCGCCAGAGTAGCGTATTGCAGACCATCGTAGACGAGGAATCGGACGGGGACGGCGATTTCAGAAACGACGAAGAACTCGACGCCGACGACGATACCCGAGGTTGGTGATTCATTGTCGACTGGAGTTTACCCGACGGCAACGTTGCGTCTCCCAAGTCGCACCGGCTCTTTGCGTATGGCAGCCGCTCTGTCAAATCCCAGTATCCAAGAGGAGCGAAAATTCTCTTCCAGCCGGTCCATCATACGCAGCTCCGGCTCCCATCATTGTTAAAGGCAGCAGAAACACTTCAACGCCTCCACGGTCTTTCGTCGAGAAGAAGTCTCCTTCAGTGGAGTTTAGGGTGAGACAAGAAGAGGAATCTCCAGGCCGTCGCGTCAGTGAGATCTCGATAGAGATTACACCAGCGTGTAGTTTTGACGCTGCAACGTCCCGGTCGGTCGACTCCCAGGATGAAGATACTCGGTGAGTGTGTTTATCAGAACATACAAAACATCAGCTATTCCATTGGAAGAGAGTCGGAACCTCATTCTACGCGCGTTCAGCTGAGTTTCGAGATCTGCGTGCCCGGAATGACTCCCGCGTCATCCTATGCCATGCGCTGCCTTTTTCGAATCCACATTGGCGGGACGTTGCGTCGAATTTGTCCGGCGAAGTTCAGGAGAGCAGATGGTCGGAAATCTCTCGTGAAACAGGCTTATGATATGCGTTATGAGTTTTTGCGAGAATCATTAATCATGATCTAGAGTCGCGTCATCGACGTCGCCTTCTCGTCGCCTTATGTTTGCCTTTGCGTACTCAGCAGCCAAACATAAAACTTTAGTTCTGTGCATCATTGTCATGTTCGCACCCTGAAGATGAACCTGTGCATCGCGCCCTGTAGCAGTGACCCTTAGACTGCTTCAGATGATGCTGTTGTCACCTCTGGATGTCCTGCGTAAAAGCAGTCCGCGTTTGACATCTGGAAACGAGTGGAGTGCGTTCGTCACTCCGAGTATCTGCTCACACCGTGAATTTTTCTTGTCTCCGTCGATTTATGATTCGATCTTGTGGTATCTTCGCGGACGCTGGATCTGTGAAGCCTACCAGCTCCGTAGGAATTCAATTTCCGAAGACTTCCGCGATTCCCGACCTACATTCCTCCATCTCTTTCATATGTACAAGTTCCAAAATAATCAGATCTTCCATTACCATGTTTATGTCCAGGGCGACCGCATGCGGTCGTTCCTTGAGTCTAACGGTCTCTCTAATAGCGTTCGGGGACGTTCCAGTTCGGAAATGAGCGCTAATGAGGGTTCCTTGGGAGAGTTGCTGTGCGACAGTCCATCGGCCTTGCAGTGGGTCTATCCTGAAATGATACAGGAGAGTACAAACAATGATTCCCAAGCGAAACGGCATTCATCGTCTGCAGCCCTCGCGGCGAGTTGTTCAGAGACTTCGTTCACGACTCGTTCCCCTGTCATAAGTGAGTTCATGTGTTGAGCGCACCGCACAGGGACTAAGAAAGAACCTATCAGCACCAGGGAAAAGGATGCGATGGCTCGCCGGATTAATTTCAAACACTACACAAATTAACCTCTTTTATATCCGGAGAAGAAAACGCTTTCTTCAATTCCTAACCCATCCCGTTGATGGCCTTGACTCGATCACTCTCCGTTCACTCCTGAGTGTTTTCGAGGATCAAAGCTCATAGTCTTGATGAATGAATGGAATTAATTATTCCTGCTTTCAAACTCAATTCAGCTAACCTGCAGGGAGGTGCCTCGCATGAGCCAGTGCACGCAAACTTTCATGGATCATCAACGAAACTCGCACCGTTCCGTGAAGTTTGAGTTGTGATTTGCATGTTGCCTTGAGTTTTTACATCTACGATTGGAGACTTCCCCTTTCCTTGGAGAGCTTCCCGCTCCCTGCATGGAACGCGCTGAAACCTCCTATAGAAATAGCGCCCTCTCTCGCTTGCTGAGATTGAGGCATGCATGTTCTGGACGCACTCTCCGACTTCGGCTCCCGGGATCTCAAAAAACTTCGCGCTCCTCCGATGTTTTGAGCTCTGGCGTTCTCTCTACAATCAGGAACGAGGAGAGTTTCCGGAACTTGTAATCGATTTGCAGGCAGATCTCAGCTTAAATCTCCGCTAGAATGGAGTGAGCAATCACGACAGGCCGAAGTTGTGAAACTTAGCCCAACTAGATCGAACGCCAGCGACGTCACGTACGATGACGGCTCGATGCGTATCCATCCTCGGGCGGCAAAACACCGTTTCGACGACGACGGGAATAGAATGGCCTTCGCGTCGTTCAGCCCTCCCGGATCTAGGTCGTCGAGATCTGCCAGTTTGAAGAGCTCCTGCGCGGCTCGGTCTGGAGACGAAACTCAAACAGCGTTGCCTCTCTTCAGGTAGGTTCTCTCCGAAGTGGCTGATCGATATTTTTGTGCGCGGCGCGGCGTCATTCCTTCAGTTTTCTCAGAGCTCCCGAACATACTTGCAGACAAGCGTCGCTCCCTGTTCCCGCAGCTACTTCGTCGATTCGTCCGTCAAAACTTCTACGGCGCGCCCAACAAGCGTCGTGTGACTCCACCGCGCCCCTTATGAACTCGGATCTTGATTCGCATTCCGAGTCTCTCTGGGACGACGAGATCCGCTCTGAAGGAGGTAGTTCTATGATGGCTCTCGCGGGAGAGAACGATTTCCCGGAGCTAGAAGAGGAATCATCCAGAGACGGCTGCAGTTCACGAAGTTCCAGACGCACAGAAGACTCCATAGACTCCGAACACAGCCGACTTCTGAATGACGACGAAGACTTCGTCTACGATTCTGACGAGTTCGAAGCCGGCTTCAGCAAACTCCAAGGCGCAGAGGCGGCGATGACCGAGAGCGAACAGGATCTCTTGTACGAAAAAGATGTCGGACATTTCTTCGAAGGACAACCCTTCTTGAAAAAGCTCACTGAAACGCTGCAAATGAAAGAGCAAAATCCCCTGTCGAACGGGAGGAAGCAGTCGCCGAAATCGATGAGTGCCGCCCCGTCTGCTCCAAACAACGAGACGACCTGAAATTCCGCCTTGAGTTTCGGAGTCCCAGTATAATGGCGGAAAGCGAATCGTTCCACGGCCTACCCAAACAAACTAGGAACCAATACCCTACATGAGCGTCGGGACGTGCGGGACACCGTTGCGACCTGGTCGTCTCGATTCAACGGAGTAATTCGGATACCAACAAGCTATGCATAGACTCGGCGGGATCTGTTCTGCCTTGTCTCATTCGCGTCACCGTCTCTTCGTTCAAGCCATTGACAACGAGTCGGGATCAGAAGATGCCGCTATATATCTGTGCACGGCGAAAAGCAATTCATTCCCGGCTTCGAGAAATCGGTTTCCAAATGCATATATCCGATGCGGGGAGATCTGGGAGCTCCAACTGCTTGAAACATAGTGTAAACTAAACTGTTCCCAGAGGTCTGAGTGACACCACATCTCATTCTCTCTTACGTAGGGAGGCACATAGGTTAAATATCGCCGAACAGAGTACGAATTGTTCTGTACAGGTTGATCGAATGTAAGGATTTATTTATTCAAATGCTTAAAGCCTCCAGACCGGATGAGTACTTTCCGGAATCTAAGCCGTCTCGGTTCTCTCAGCTTACGAATATCGGCTGTGGAACCGCCTCCGGTTCGAGCCACGTTCCAGCGCTCGGACGAAGGTATAATCGAGAACCCCTACTGATCTTCGACTGCTAGATTTTGAAATAGGACACCGTCTCCGGAGGGAACTCACAGTCGGACAGACGTTCCGACTCCGTTCTTGTGGTCTCGACAGACGCTCGGGAGGCCCGTCTGTTCTAGTTATTCGAGAGTCGGTGGAAGCGTTATCGGCACAGCGGAATAACTGTTTGAGAAAGTATCCGCTGACGGAAAAAACTTCAATCGAACTGGATGGTATTATTGAGCCTCTATAGCCCCAGAAAAATAACCGCACATGTTCGTTGCCAAGGGCTCGACCTCCGATGTATCTTCACATTTTCAACGACTGACTGGGTATGATCATTTCTTCGAGTTGTAGGAGGTTCGTATTGCTAATGAAAGTGGGCTCGCTGTTTGCGGTCCTAGCGTTTCAAGTGAGAACACGACTACTAGGTACATTCGCCGTCGGCGTCCCGGGAATCAAAAGACGAAAATGTCGTGACGGATGATCTGGGAGAAACCTCTGACGAGACGATGATTATTCTCCAGCGGGAGAATCTTTCCGAGGACCTCGAGCCCAGAGGGTGGAGAGTCCAGCCCAAAGTTCAGGGGGAAGGAAGTCCCTCGCTTCTTGTGGGCCCGCGAGAAAGAAATACTTTTTTGATCCGCAATTCAGCGCACCTTTACATTTGTTGTCAGAGATTTTAGTCCCACAAACTTCCACAAACCCGACTTGAGAAATGAAACGGAAATAATTATCGTGCAACGAGCACCCCCGGAACTTGTTTGGATACCATGGCGACACCGCTAATTAGATCCCCGGATGAGTTCATGACCAACCCACAACAACGGGTAATTGAAGTTGTTAGCAATGGATGGTAAAGATAACGAGCCATGGACGACGCTCGAATCAAACTGTATTCTATCACGAGCTCATAAGAGCAGCGGCGAGAAAACAATAAAATAATATTCTAAATATTTTGAGTCAAGGTCCGAGTTATCCCTGTCCTAGCTTGCTCGCTTTTCCGGTCTTCATATTCCTCGAATTCAGCTTAACCGTCCAGATGATGAGTGGAGGGAACAGCGGGCTACAGGACATTTCCGAGGCGCGAGGCCGGAACGCCGAACTTCGGACATGACATTTTAATTTTATCAGCGAGCGAGGTCGACGCGTGATGCTGTCCGGAATTTCGTCACGAACGTCCATCGACGTCGTGTTGATCCCTGTTTTCTTCCTTCTAAAATGTCGAGAATCTCGAGGGATCTGAGCACTTCAGTGGAGGGTCGCAGGCGGATCACAAGACACGAGCTACGCACTTTGTCTCCGCATTTCAAGCCATACCCTGCCGTAGGACAGGACTCCGCATTTCAAGGCATAGCCTGCCGTAGGACATCCGCATTCGTCCATCGAAACGCTGCTCGGATGAAGTAGACGCCATTCCAGTGAGTATCCACTGATCCTTCCCGTTCAGGATTGGTCAATGCGAAATCGGGAATCGCGAACCGTATGAGTATGCCGAGTGACTCCATTGGGAGGTTGGCGGTCGAAACATTCCCCGGAACTCGGGGACAATCCTCTCGCCCTCCATGGGTCAAGCCGATTGTCGAACTCTCACTCAGAGTTGGGGATCGGAGGAATTGTGGTCGGACGCGAGCGAGTTTCTTGCCTTTCCCGGATTACGTTCTCTCCCGAAGCGTTCTCGGTCACGACAGGGGTCAGAACGGGCTCTCGGTAGCAACAAGACGCAGGACGGTGCTCTGCCAGAATGGTAGTATTTCGAGTAAGCTATCTATTCCGACTGGTCCGGTTCTCCGGGCTGATTCATGACGAGACAGTCTTGTGATGATCCTGTCCGCGTCGACGAATGCGGCAGCCAATCGCTCGGACGAAGTAAACCGAGCCAATCGAGCGATATTGGAACGCATTCCGAGTTTCCCTCGCGAACCACGGGAACTCGTTGGGTCCAGTCGCCGGAAACGTGGACGTCGCGTCGCACGCGATCGAGAAAGCCGATGGGATCCCCCAATGACCCCCGGAGGCACGAATCTACCGAGGATCATTCGAATAGCCCTCTCTTTTCTCTCCATCTCATTCCTAGAGTCTCTTCGAGTCGTGTTCTTCGTAGTGCATGAGCAAAACCCTAGAACCACTCTGACTGGCGTTCTTTTCCCTCGTGCTTGTCGCAAGCTGTCCCACAGGAAGCGCTACAAAGTACCAAGAGTGCAGTCTCTCGGAACAAGTTGATTGACTGCAAGCTGAGAGCGTAACCGGCTTCACCGTTCAGAGCTCTTTCCTAGGATGCTGCGGATTGCAGAGCCAGAAACAATCCTTGCGAAACGATGAAGGATCGAGTCCCGATCCTCGCCTTGCTCTTCACCAGCGGCGACGAGTTTCGAGTTCACGGTCTTCTGCGCCTCAGAGAGAACTAGAATCTGAAGATCACATCCGGAAGTTATGGGAGCTTTGGATTCTTTTCCAGAGTTCATTTGAGAACGCCATTCCGCTCGCTTGTTCGAGGCTCCAGTACCGCGGAGCGAGCCGCTCTAATTTATATTTCCGCCTCATCACTGAGGCGAAAGTTCATGTTTGCGACGTTTCTCTCCCCTGTCCTCTCCTCCCTCCATGCAATCCGCGGCGCGGAGCTATAACCACGAGTGCTTGGCCATCAAAGCGGAGAGGGCTAATTCGGAGGTTTGCTTTCTGGTATCGGAAGAAGAATGCTTCTTACGTCTCTCCGATTCGGGTTGAAGTACCTCTCAGAATCGGCCGATGCCCATGGAAACACTCTTCGGAGATCGAAAGTTTTCTCAGCTCATTGACCTTCATCGAGCACAAGCCATGAGAGCATACGTGCCCGTAGTCGGCAGTGGGAGCGAACTCGTATCACAGACGCACGGTAAATGCATTCCGAGGTTGATCAGCGAGCAGTAGTTGGCACGTAAGGGAGGGGGGATTCGGGTGGTTGGGGCTGGACTTATAGACTCTTATGGGCGAGGGAATTGATGGAGTAAAATAAGTTGAGAGGCGTCGGATGAATTGGTTGAGAAAGATTTGCGAATTTCGCGCATGCTGCATTCTTCGGGCATACTACATTGGGCTTTTCGGATGCACGCACAATGAGTTTAGGAAACGACTTTGATGAATCGAGGGCTGCATACAAATCAGTTGCTGACGTGTTGACGGACGTCATCCGGCCGGTCGTTGTAGGAGGATTCCGAGCTCGGAAGCAGGACCTCTGCGGGTGGTCCGAGTTCAGACCCGTACTCCTTCTGGAACTCCGTCGTTCCATGGGTGAATCCGGACCCCACCTGGTCTTGTGACTCGCGAGCTACACGGGCACGAATCCGCAGTGCCTTTGTGCTGGAAGGAGCGCCTAGAAATCGATTCCCAAAATAGCTTGCAATCTTTTAGGAGTCGCAGTCAACACCTTCAAACCGCTTAGTGGGCAAAAGGGGAGATTATAGCCGCGTCCTCAAAGATCATTCAGTTGACTAGACAGGAAAGAGAGATTCAGGATTATTTTCATGAGACTTCCGCAGAGGACGGTCTTCTCCGCTCTCCATCTGATTGGATTTTCCCTGAAGCCCCGCGCTTCACGATCGTAGAGCAATAGGTAGGTACACATCTCTTCGCCAAGATCAACAAAGCTCTCCTCAGGTAGCTGGAATCTGACGTTCGCGCGTCGCCTCTCAGAGCGTTCGACGTGTCTACGGGAGTCTCTTTATCGAACCGGCGCCGGCGCCCGGGGAGGAAAGCATCAGGAGCAAGTATATTTGCGCAGACTGCTGGGGACACTCGTCGGCCCCGCGCGCCCTAAAGCGGCCGTTCTCGGTCTCTTTTTCGAGTTTCGCCTACGGGGCGGGGTTGGCACACTCGCTCTCGTTCCCCCTTGCCGCATTCTGGGAAGCGATCCAGCTTGCCGCAGTTTGCAGCGAACAAACTGATTGCCAGGAAGTGGAGAAATGGAATACGCTATCAAAGGAACCACTGACGCCAGAGAGCACGGCACCGGCGCTCGCCACGTCAGCGTCCCCATCCCTGCCCGGCCCTCGAGGGCAATCTTGCGGTGTGATTTCTCGCATTTCGAGGGCGTTCAAGGAGTGTGCGCGTGACTTACACGAAAAGCACATATCGGAAAGCACACACAGCTATTACGTTGAGCCTACTCTAGCAGACTCTTTTACCTCGAGACATTCCAGTCTCCTAGTCTCCGTGTGGCCCTCGCCACTTCTCACGACTCGTTTAATACGTCCGGTATCCCCCTGTCTTCGCAGGAGCTCAATTCGGGGAGCGACAACGACCGAATGTTCATAAGATTCTGGGTTTCGACATGGCTACTCAGCTTCGATCCACCAACCGCCGTGAGACGACGAATTTCTCGGAAGTGAGCTTCATGGCTCAGTCTTAGCGATTCCACGCGGGGGAGTATCTCCCGGGAGGCGCTCCTTGTTGCAAGTTTCCTGTGCTCTCGAGCTGCCTTCCTCTTCCTGTTCGCAAACGAAGGACGAGGTTGCTCCATTTTTCCTGCTGCGCAAAACTCGGGGGAAGCTTGGGCCGTCGCGTCGCCGCAGCGAGTATTGGTCTCCGTCCCCCATGTAATCACTGCCATGGTGGGAGAGGTCATTCCGTATCATGTATCATCAATTGTTGCTCGCGCAGGGCAGAGACAAGTGCCCGCTTACAAGAGGAAACCAAAGGAACGTGAAGAGGACGCCCGGAGACAAAAGCTCGGACGGCTCGACACAGGATGCGCATTAATCTCTTGCAAGCCCACATACTATCCACATCCGGTCTCCGGGGACTAATACTTCTCGTCGGACTGATTCCATGTTGAAGGTCCTGAGCACCGTGCTCGAAATCGCCTTCATGGAAGGAGGAGGTTCTTTTTCAAAGGCGGCAGGAGTCTTTGAGCTCAAGAGCACTGTGAACGTTGTCTCACGGTGTCCAAGATCGCTCGTAAATCATGTTGTTCACTGTGATCAGTGATCAGATCCGGAACAATTCGGCTCTCACCGGAGGGCACTCTAGAGAGGGGAAGGGAGCTGCGGCCTGGATGTCCAAGAGACGGAGCGAGAACTCTCACACAGTCCTGAGGCTATCAGTCGGGCTCCGACCGCGTAAGCCCAACGGGTATCTGGCGGTAAGAGTCTGCAGTTTGCTCGCATTTTATTTTTGGATAGACCGGGGATACGAGCGAATTGAAGAAAATAATCGGGCCACTGTCGTCTGGTACACAAACTCGTGGCACCTCGCCGCCTCGATGAACTACTCACGGCCGAGGAGCACTTTCGGGGAGGATTAGGAGGATCGGCGGGTAAGAAGACCACTAAATACCCCCTTCGGAAGCGAGATTCAGGTGGGGTTTTTGGAAGAGCAATCTTGGCTCGAATTCAAATGAGTATCGCTCGGGAGAGCCCTTGGATTTGATTCGAAGTACAAGAGTTTCTTCCGGGAGGTGAAACGAGCCAAAAGCCCCGCTACACTTAAGCTCCGGAAGAAAACCCACTCGAGCGAAAACAACTCTTCGAGCACCCTCGAGCGACGAGTGTTCTTCACTCTTGAAAATTCCGAGTCGGATGTCCCGGAAGCGGAGAAAGCTGCTAGACCCGGATGGGGATATTGTACATAGTCGCTCGGCTTGGTAATTTAATCACGTGATGAGGATAATAATTTGACTTTCATACTTACAATTTTCTCCTGAACCAGTGGTTTGATCAATTAAAGTCGGTTATCGCTGTCTAGAGAAGATTGTTTGGGCTCATCACACGGAGCTAATTCCCTCTGACTCCAGGAACACACAGAGCTCAAGCTCGCCAGGGAAGCTGCTACTGGCGATTATTCGTTGGCAAGGTAACGAGTTGAGCCGAAGCACTCCATCTCACGCGAAACGTCAAGCTTCCGCAGCTGCTGCCGGTTTCGCTTGGTGAGTGATCTCGGGATCCGTATCGAGCTTTGATTCTGGGTTCAGGGGAGCGTATCTGCTTTGATAAACGCTGTGCGAATCCCCTAATAGAATTCGGTCGGACCTGAGCAGGAGTTCCCCAGTTATTGACTACATTGACCCCTAGCTCCGGGCCCTCATACCGCGAGCTCCCGACAACTACTCCCGCATGGCAATCCCCGCCAAGGAGGAGCTGAGAAACCATAATCCGATGACTGACCAGAAGGCCGTTCAGTCGGATACGCTCATCCGCAGACACTATTGCTCCTTTGATCGTCTCTCCGTTGATCGCAGATGTCGCGGATATCTCCCCAAGTCGAGAGATATCGTTTTCTCGAGCAGTCTAATGATTACTCCGGGTTATGCTTCCGGAATATTAGACCCCGTTACACTCGAGCCCGGAACGCCGCCGACCCGACAGAAAAACCGGAGAACTGTCAGAGGATTTCCTTTCACTCGGGGTAGGGCTAAGAAGATGGCGCGGTCGCGCCAAAAGCCCTGAATTTTCGTGGTATTCTCAGGCGATCCTCCAAGGGAAGTCAATTGGGGATGAAAATTGGCGTGAGTTTCAGAGTAAAATGCCGTGAATGATTCCCAGCCTCAACTCGGTGGGATCAAGCTCCCGCAATGCCGAGTGAAAAGCGGCATTTGATATTGTGTCTTCAATATTGAGAGTCGCCTGGAAGTACCCCCCCTTCTCGAGGAGCACAGTGCCAGTGTTGACTCTGCTTTATCAGCTCAAACTCGGAATCGCATCTATCAACAGGCTCCTTCCGAACTCCCGTCGTGTGAGTGAATTTCTCATTCTACCCGATCAGGTCGAATATCGTTAGCAGTCTCGTATAACATCTCAAAACAGAGAAACGAGCAAGACCATCCTTGACTTCTGTGATAAAACTGACGCTCATCCTGAATCCTCGCAGACCCTTTCGCTGGAGCGCCAGCCGACGCACGAAAGCTGGATCGAAATCTAGCGCTCGCGGAAGGTCGGAACCTGAGAGGGGGCAAAAGTTATAGTGATGACTACTGCTCCTGCAGTCATGTCAGGAAACTTCCGCAGCCTCGGGAAGGAGGTGTGACCACCCTTCGATCGCATCCGGTCAAGGAAGCTTATGCCGTAGTAGGTGACAGCGTCGCTGCGGCAGCTGCAGATGTTCGAGGCAGATGAAATCTAGAGGGCTTCCCTTGTTTGCAGAACTTCGGGTTACAGCGAGCTGGAGATGATCGAGGGATGTGATCTGTTCTGAGGTGATCTGCGGGTCCTATCTCCTCCGAGTGCGGTTCAAACTCGCGAACGTGGAAATCAGTGGAATACTTACATCGGAGACGAATCAGAGACCTCAACATGCTCTATGGCGCTAATTTTCGGGCTCGTCGAGGGACGCGTTACTCCTAAACCAGGCGTCGTCAACAAGTTCGCAACGTACACAGATGCTCCTCGATAGGGTATCGATTGCTCGCTTACGGGCCTTTCTCCCTCATGCGCTTTAACCTCCCATGCCGCGACACGATTAGGTCCAATTAATTCCAACGCCTCGTTTCGATCTACGGTAGCGCTCAAACACGATGAGTCATTGTGGTATGATAATGTATCAATACAATCCATTCTGAAGAACATCTAGGTACTAGGTATCTCCTCACGAGGAGCTCCCCATCCGGCGATAGCCTCTCGCCTGCGGTCAAACGTCGAGGGATATTCCCGGACGCAGCGCAAGAGGCCTCTTGGCCGCAGGCGACTAGGAGAAGAGGGGAATCATATCAATATACTTGTACGATTTCATTGAACGAGCCGTCGCGTAATATCGATAGGATCGTAGGGGGAAGCCCCCTCTCTTCCAAATTAATCGAAACCACCGTTTTCTCGCGAGCTCGACTTCTCCGAAGCTAGGTCCTCGGAAACAGAGGCCTCCAAAGCTCGACATTCTTTCCTGGCTGTTCTGAGCCACGGAATAGCTTGGAGAGTCGCGCGCTCTTGGCAGTCGCCAAATCGAATAATCGGGGGACATGCACTTGCGTGGGCGCTCACAGCGCATCGGGGAAGGCAGTCCAGACGAAGAGAAACAGTCTTACGTTCTCGATCGAAAGTCGAAGAGGGAACCGGAAACGACGGGTGTCTCTGTCCATGTTCGGATTCCTTGACTCTCTGGAGTCCTTGAGTTCTGAGCTGGGTCGCTAGCCTGGTGGGATGAACTTTGGCAGAATCCGAGACGCCTGCTTTCAATACTGCGGAGTATCCCGAGTTCCGGACATCGGAATTCCGTAAGCATTTGGATTCTGAGCAGTAGCTGGGGGAATATTTCTCGCTACATCAGCGGCTTTATCGCGCAGATGGCAACTTTTGGAAGCCCTAGATTGCCAGAAAAGTTGAATCAGAGAGATGATCTCAAGCTCCAAGCAGTAACGGAAGCATCCCTTCAAAGTCTTCGAAATATGGTTCGCAACTGTCGAGGACAAACGGTAGTCCCGCAGGCGCCAACGGCTTCGAGTCATGGAAGCATTTTATCTCTCGGAGTGACCCGTCCCGGGCAGTGCTATATCCTGTTTTGCTTCCATTTCGAGTTTAATGATTCTTTCACGATGCATGCTGCGATCGAAAAGACTCTGATGTTGCTTTTCATCGGATGCGATTCGGAAGATTTATGGCGTCTGCCGACGCGACGGCTGCGCGAACCCCTCAAACTGCACTGAATACGCCCGCTTACATAGACGGGAGGAAATTACGCGCAGTAATGTTCCAAGCGTCTGCGGAAGTCTCCTCCGAGGTGGCTCTTTCGCAATTTGTCCACTTCGCGTCTGACTGAGCTCCGTGGGACTTTCTACGACATGAAAGATCTGAGGGAATTCAATTTTCCATGTTGGGGAGTCTGAGTGAATTTTTTCAGAGTTTTTTTTCGAATGCCGAGAGAAGACGTCTCCCGTACCAAATGCCGGCGCTTCTCGACATTCATCAGATGGGGGGTGCGAAAGAACACGTTTCAGGAGCAGGGGGCCCCGGTTCGGGACATGAAGGACATGACCGGAACGACCTTCGAATTCCGTGACAGATCTCGTTACGAAGCATCTTGAGCTCCGACTCTCAGCGCCCTATTTCACAAAAATAGATTGACCTATCATTGTCAGGTGAAAGACACCGAGATTCCCCAGATCGATTCAGGCTCATCCTATCTCTCCCCAGAGTCGACTGGGAATGAGCTTAATTCAGATCAAGATGAACGCGAGCCGCTTCTCTCGAACTCACGCTATCCCGAACACAGCGATGATGATTGACGACAGCCTTCGATTCGCGTTCGGGCTCGCCCGTTCTTTTTTTCGTCCCCGATCAAATATCCCGAATTACGGACGAGGAATTTATCCCTAGATCTGGCTCCGTGATTGCTCCCATCGAGGGGATCGGGAATTCCCGTTTTTAGCTGTTTTTCTGCGATCGTGGACTCGATTCAGATCGATCGGTAGCGCTCAGTCCAGCGTAAATTATATCGATGTCCTCTAACAGACCCCGCTTCCTGACTCTCTAGCCAACTATTAGTTTGAAACTAATACGATGCTAAAAAAGCTGCGCAGAGTTACTCGGTCGAGACAGTGTCTCGGGGCAGGAGCAACCGAGGAGCGGAAGGAGAACAAAGGTTGGTGAGTTTCTGCGAAGGAACACTCTCTGATTCTCCCTTACGAAGCAAATTTCTGGAGCCCGGAACTCCAGAGCTCAGCCGTCTTCCATAGCTGGGATGAGTAGGAGTCCTACTTCAGAGGTCGAGCTGAGCAGACGACCGACGGGAAGACTACTTGAGCTCTCATCCAATCGGAAAGTGGCATCAGATTCCCTTTTGGGGGAACAGATGGCCGACTCAGGGAATCGAGCCAGGTTTCCATGGATGAATACTCGGTCGCAGTCTCAACTGACCCTTCGGCTTCCATGCCGCAGGCTCATTCGACTGAGGTCCCCTCCGGTGATAAATCGTTCTTGTCGTCCCCCGAAGAAGTCACTCGACCGAGTGTTGGATGAGCATCGGGGTTCGACAATGATTCGAACTAAGGTACAGCGATAAGCACTGACGTCCTGTTCGAGTTTCGTTCCGTCGGGCGGTCCGAGATGTAACCTCTGTATGCCTCCATCTTTAGTTTCTTAGGTCACTATTCGGAAGTTAGCGACTCGCATTTCTGAGGCCGCTTCTCCACGGATCACGAGGCTGGCGATCCGTATGAATACGGAATACCGACTTCGGCTATAAGGAGTCGGGAAATAGCCATCGCTGCTGTTTCGAATACTGATAATTCTTTCTCGAAGTCCCGTGAGCACCTCTGCCGGGGAGGCCTCAATGTCGGCTCTTGTGATTATCATCCTGGAATAATGTTGTGCTTCCTTGGGTCGGAAGCTTAGGATGCTGACTCGAAGGTCCGCCCGAAGGTGCTCGGTCCGGATAGAGTGCACAATAACGCCGCAAACCAGATATGTTGGTGATGCATGTACGATATCGATGCATGCGGAAACTCTCTTACAATGCGGTCTAAGCGAGGGCTTCCCGATCGCATGGCAGGATGTCGAAGCTTATTCATACGGTCCCGAAGACCCGAACCGCTGAATCTCGATTTCGGATTCGAAATATTCGGAGGCCTTCAATGGGGAAGCTTCCTTTCTACCGAGCGGGGTGGAAGGAATCTTCTCCGAGCCGGCGATGACAGAGACAGCCGAATCATTATCCTCTGTCATGTATCTCCTGCGGTCAGGCCCTCGACGGCGGACTGAGCTTTGTTATAGTGAAAAGGCACCGCGAGCTGTGAGAACGCTATACCTGCGTGCGTGGCACTAGTTCTCCCTTCGAGTGCTATCTGATCGCAAGGATGGAGCGTCACAGTTCTTTCTTGCACAACAGTGGCTCGTTCCGCAAAGGAATCAGGGCTTGCGGTTCCTTCTGATGCTCCGGGAAGCAGAATTTCGAGCTGGAATCGTCACGTTCCCCATGACTCTGCTCAGAAAATGCGCGGTCGACGTTCAGTCTGGGACGTTCCGACTCGAATTGAGCTTATCTTATTTCCTCTCACTATGACTTGTGTTCTGTCTGCTCGCAAGCCGAAAACACGATCGGCTCTGAGCATCTCTATGATCGCTTTTCTGATTGAGTCGACTTCCGGAGGGGTTCCGGGATGAATGCCTCGTCAGTTTCGTGCTGCCTCGGGATGATCCCGAGTTTTTTCTCGCAAATAATCGCAGGAGTCGATCCGGCTGCTGGGGAAGCCCGAGCCCTACAGCCCACCCTCACTGCGCAGCTCGACGAATAGTACAGGGTGGGGCAAGAAATATCCACCGATTCCAGGAGCTCGTAGAAATCGAACGAGGCCAGATAACGAAATTCTGTTTGCGTCAGAAGTTGCGCCTTAAAATTGAATTTTTTTGAGACTTAAAAAAAATCCAATGTCCTATGTGAGACAATGTGTCTAATGTCGAATGCCACTGGGATTGGACCTCTTCCGTATATCCTCGCGCAGTGCTATTGGAACGGATTGATCAAAACCACGTTCAAATCAGTGGAATTGAATTTTTTTTCTTTTTTTTTAAGTCTCAAAAAAAAATCAATTTTAAGGCGCAACTTCTGACGCAAACAGAATTTCGTTATCTCGCCTCGTTCGATTTCTACGAGCTCCTGGAATCGGTGGATATTTCTTGCCCCACCCTGTATAATAGTAGGAATAGTAGTAAATCCACACGAAGGTTTCATGAGATTGACGGCTCTAAAAAAACACCTACCTCCAGGCGCGCATCCAGGATTTCCTTTGGGAGGGAGCACACGATGACTGCGGCGCTGAAATCTCGGGAAGCGGTTCCAGACGGCTACAGATGTATTATGAAACAATCATTTTTCGAAGGAACATTGGCCCCCGATGCCCCCCTTGAACACGCGCCTGCCTACCTCATCATGATGAACATGAATTTCGAAAACTTTTGTAGAATCGAGCTGCTCCGCTGCCACAACCCCTCGCACCAAGACTCACGATGTGTACACGAGAATCTTGACGAGCATAGGAGGCTCACGAGTCTCATGAGTCAACACAGAAATCCCGCGTAAAAAGTCAGAAAGTGTGTATATAAACAAAACGAGAGTTTGATCTTTTGGCAGCAGATTGTCTTTGAAAGAAAGAATCAATAGCCAATTCTTACAAGGGATCTGCAAGCTGAGCTATAAACAGCAATCTTCTCCTCAGAGAACGTGCAGCCCCCTTGGCTACTGCTCGGATGCCTTTACTCGTATTTCCAGATTTGGATTAGCTCTCGAGGTCATGACTTCTCAGTGTCCATCCTAATCGATCTCATGATCACAACACGCGCGCAATCGAGCATCGAGTGGGGCCTACGAACCTCGGGGTACATGAGACGACTCAATGCGTGCTCGTCTGCCTTCAGTTTCATTTCAGGCTGACCATGGTAGCTTTGTCTCTTCCCCTCCACCCACACCGGGCCTCAATGATCAGATCTCGAGTTGTCGAACTCGTTATAACCCGAGGGCGCGCCCTTTCTCTCATGAAGGAAAAGCTGTCACATGTGCTGGTCCCTCAAAAAGTAGGGAATGAGGTCTCGATTCTGCGCACGCTCCGCCGCCGGTCACTAATCGCAAATTGGAGCGATGCCGCTTCCAGTCCGCTTCAATGAGCATGAACAGAAAACGAGATCGATGACCGATGATGAGATGGGATCTTCGTCCCGACGCGATTTTCCGTCGGGAACGGCGCGACGGAGCGATTATCGCCGAATCTGAGACGAACTCCTATTCAATTATGGAATCGGTTCTGAAATTTCTTCATTGGGAATTACTCGACGGAGATCCAAACCCAAATCATGATAGCATCGAATCTATGTTATGTTACTTTTAGAGATGTCAGAGAATAGGTAGTCGCAGTTTTCGTTCGGAAGTTCCCGGGAACGTCCCAGGCAGCTCGAGAGGACAAACCTGCCTCAATACCATTTCGACCGTTCAGAAATCCGAGAAACTTGTACGGACAAACGTTGATTGCTATGCTTCTCGAAAATCCTCGAGCAGCCCTGAAAACTCTGAAACAAAACATCACCCTGAGAGTGTCGCTGGAGTCGCCCTGTGGACCTTTTTGATTGTTGCGGCCAGTCTGGATTTTCTCTCCACTCCCAACTTGCTCAGCGTTTCAGAGTTAATGATGTGCTTGCCGAGTGTTGTCGTTTTGGGTGAGTAGACGTTCCGGTTGCGATGAATGACAGAAAGGAATCAGTTGGCCAATTTGGCTCGAGGACACAAAGTTTCCTATCTCGGAGCATATCTCGTGTCCACGCTCTATCCTGCCGGCTGATGCCATCAAGAGGCAGAAGTGAAATTCGCTCCCATCACAGATCCGTGCTTCGGATCGATATTATCATGGGATCTCCAGTACAATCTCAAAGAATTCGGATTGTCTCCGATGATCTCTCACCGGATTCCACATCAAGCAGGGCTTTCCTTGTTGATCTCACCGACGCGTTGCCGGAAGGCGTTGCAGGAAGCGAAAGCCATCTCCAAAGATGGGTTGGTGAGGCATCGTGTTTTATGCAGAACTGACTCATGCAGTCCGCGCTATTTATATTCGGACATCTGGGGGACTTGATCATCGTTCGCCTCCGACAGGCAGATATGGAAATACTGAAAAATTCACCGGAATATCGAAATATTCCAGGGCGCCTTCGCTTCCTCCCAAGGGATGGCTTTCGACGAGTATTCGGTCGTGACCTCGGACAGGTGGAAATTGAAGATTCATCGCGTGCGAAGTCCTGACGTCTACAATAGTACGCTGTCGACCCCCGTCCTCATTTCTCACGGACTCACGTGTTCTTCTGCGGATTTCATGATGAATCCCCGAAGTGAAAGCTTGGCTTTCATCTTGGCTGATAACGGTTTCGATGTTTTCTTGGTGAATCACCGAGGGAATCAATTCAGCTACGAAAAGGTCTCGAAATCCGGGCTTGCGTATCCCGCGAAAGGAGAGGACATTTATGAATCGGCGTGAGTCAATATCTTTCGGAACCGGTTCCGAGTCAATATCTTTCGGAACCGGTTCCGAGTCAATATCTTTCGGGACCGGTTCCGAGTCAATATCTTTCGGGACCGGTTCCGAGTCAATATCTTTCGGGACCGGTTCCGAGTCAATATCTTTCGGGACCGGTTCCGAGTCAACCTCAGTCGCGACAGAACTTTCCTCGTGGAGAAGCCGCCGTTCGAGCGATCAAAGCCCAGACTGACCCTTCCTGACTCCCGCCTATTCCTCGAACATCTGTGGTCTTGCAGCTGGCAGTTCATGTCGCAGTACGACATACCCGCGGCGTTGGATTTCATCCTTAAAGAGACGGGTCACGACAAAATTCATCTGGTCGCTCATTCGCAGGGTAATCCGGTCATCCTCGGATTCCTAGGAAGCGACCACTCCTACGATGACAAAGTAGGACTCCGAAATATCGAGCAGGGCTTTGTCCAAATCGGAAATTTTGGTGCCGAGTCGAAACATCAGAACACAATCGCTTCACAGGTGGGACATTTCGCTGCTCTCTCACCGGTGGTAATACTCGGAGACGATCTCGGACCGACGGTCAAGCTCTTCCTCCGCGCATTTGCGCCAATAGTCGAGAAACTTCCCACGGTATACCTCGAGTTCATGCCATACGAGCAGAACCGAATGCATACTCAATGAGACTAAACGCGGAAAAAGAAACGAGAAGCGCATCCCGGATCAATCCCATGCAGGAATCTGTCACGGTCTTTCGATTTCAGTTCCTGTTCAAAATTGTTACGCAGGCCCGCATTTTGACTAGCGCTCAAACGTTCGGCAACCGATTCATTTATCCATTCTGCGATTTTCTGCCAGGGGTCTGTCAGCTCACTGTCAACTGGATTCTTCAAAGGGACCTCATCGATTTCTTCACTTTGAGCCCAGAATTCGATAAGGTCAGTCTTCATGCCCAGTGGTCTTGTCCCGGCTTTGTACGGCGCCAAAGGGATGCCGCCGATGCTACCGGAAATTTTTATCATAATCACCTCTCTTCCAGGGGAGAACCACAGTATTGAAAGCGGTGTGGCCTGGTGGCGTGACCGGCATGAACACTTATGAGCTATCTTCCCAAATATACATGAAACAGGAAGCTTGGACCAGGATCGACTACAGGAAGATCCCTCAGAGCGGTATCACCAATCAAGAGATGTACAACCGCGTTAGTATCACGGAGTCTCGAAGCGAAATCGAAATTCATAAATCGAGTGGGACTCGCTCCGGGTCGCTGGAAGGAGTCGGAGCCGATCCACTGCGACTGTTTAGACTTTCCTCATTTGCAGGAGGATCCCCCTGAATTCAAATTCGACGAGGCTCGGGTCAACTCATCGTATATCTTCGCAAAGAACGACGTATTCCTTGGCCTGAAGTCTGCTCAACGAATAGTCGACTGGTTGAAACCCATGAATCAGCTGATAGTTGATGAAGAAAGATTCAGCCATGTTGATTTCCTGTGGTCTTGGAGAGCTGCCTGTTTGGTTTATAATTTTGTCGTCGAGCAATTCGTGGAGTCCGATGTCGCGAGGAGTGCTCCCCACGCTCAATATCGTCGTGTGGTCGCGGAGCATTTGAAGAGCTTGGAGAGCCCTCGCTGTTCCTACATGGACTCACTCTGAATAGGCTGCCTGGGATGTAGGAACTTTTCGGAAGCGTCAGAGGATGAATCGTTCCATCCTTCATCACGACTATTTCAGAATAGGCAGACTCGGAAGGCGATGATTTTATATTCATGATGATGACAATAAATTAATAGCCTTCGTGTACGCACAGAACTGTTTCGTCAAGCTGCGTCGATCAGATCGAACGTTCTCTAAGCACACATGCTTCACACCTTCACATATGCCGCGCGTGGTAGAACTCGATTCGAACACCGTGTGTATAGGCTAAGCCGATTTTTCGATGAGGAAAAATCGGCCTAATGTTGTCCAGAGCTTCTAGGTGACTTCGAATCGAGCGCGGATTCCTCCCGTCGACCTCCCTGACAGGGGTATTTACCGAATAGCATACGATTCTGTGCCCCCGGAATGATTCAATCCGAATATTTGTCAAAGGCAGAACTTCGAGGAGCACTCAGTGGGTCTCCTTTGTAGCTCACATGAAAGGAAGCGGTGACTTATTCTCAAATGCTACGTCTCAGGAGTCAGGTATTCGTCTAGAAGGGATTCCGGAGCGACGCAAAATGCAAGGCTGTGACGATGCGACGAATCCGGGTGCGTCCACTGAAACTAACTTGGAAAGCAAGGAGAATCGGTCAGACTTGGAAAACCACGATGAACCGAGCGGCAAAATCCTTCGGATTCCCGATCCTGACGAGCAAGGAGCGTCGACCCTGCCGAGACCACCCCCGAATGACGGTCCACGGAAATTCATCCGACGGCCCGCGCCGAAGCCTATACAATCAAGAGAAAGGAGTTTTGTGAAAGACGAACTTGATCAGCGATCTGGAGTGGATCGGCGAGAAAAGAGCGACCGCGGAGCAGATACCGACTTGCTCGAAAGTCCTAATCAGCGAGAAGCAACTGTGCGCACCTTCGATTCAGAGAGACGCGGAGCATCCGATCCCCATGAGAAGTCTGAACGCCGCGAGAGATTCGTCCGGAACGAGGCAGTCGATCAGCACCGAAAACCCGATCAGCCTGGCGAAATAATCCGGCATTGGCAAGGGAGTGTCGATCGGAAAGGGAAGCTTGATCAGCAAGGGAGGAATGACCAGTCCGGAGAAGTCGATCCGAGGGAGGATACCGGTCGGTTAGGTAAGGTCGATCACTCGGATAAAAACTTCCAGCGAGCCAAAATCGATCAGCACAGAAGCATCGATCGGCGAGGGAAGACAAATCGACCGTTCAGGCGCGATTGGGATGATCCGCTTCGTCAACAAAGGATCGCCCCACGTGTAGATAATGCTCGTCAAGATATGATCGCCCGTCAGGAGAGGATTGCAAAACAAGAGAGGATAAGGAGGGAAGAAAGACTCGCAAGGCAGGAGAAGCTCGCTCAGCGGAAGAAAATGGCACGTAAATTGAGAATCGCGCGGCAGGAGCGGCTTGCGGAACAGGAGAAACTAGAACGACAGGACGAGTCTGCGGAACCGAAAAAAACGCGGAGCAAGAGAGGTTTGCGCGCCAAGACGGTGTCTGGGAACAAGGGAACATCGCGGTACAAGGAGGGATCGCCGGTCAAGAGAGAGCCGCGACCAAGGGGAAAACCGCGGGATGGGAGAATAGCCCGGGGCGGGATAAGGTCTCGGGGAAGCCTCGCGTCTCGGGTCGAGGAGACGCGACTCGTCAGGAGGAGAGGGGGCGGAAAGACAGAATCGCGCGGTCACAGCCTTCGACGGTGAGCATAGAACATGCGGCGGACAGCTTCGCAAGGCGAAACTACATCGATTGCGAGTGGTTGACAGATGTTCTTAAAGCCCCGCTGATCTATGACGAAGCGAGTCGACGTAGACACGCGACGTTCCATGAGCTCCTCTTCATTGGATGGGGCCAGGCTCTAAGATATCGGAATATTGGAGCGAACTGAATCCTACGCCTCGAGCACAGAACCCCTAGACCTCCACATTATGCCACATGACCCATTTTTTATCTGAATGAAAATACTCGCTGACTTTGAGCGCGAAACATCCTCAAATGTGTTATTTGTGAACGATGACAATAAATTGACCCAAAGGCTGAACCAAGTGATTTTTTCTCTGTCGGTGAATTGCAGAAGGATGAAGATTCGGAATTCAGTCGCTATTCGGGGACCAAGGGTTTCCTTCGTCAGGGAGAGGGGGCCGGCACACTGGCTTCGAGCAGAGGAGGGTCTAGGGCGATTATCTGCCCACATACCTCAGCGAGAGGGACAGAGGCTCTTCAGAGGTTGAGGCTTGTCTTCGCTGCGCGCCGCGGACTGATCGCAGAATATTGTCGCAATCTCTCCCACGCAATCTCTCCGTGCGCACCTTGAACCCCCTCACGGGGGCGGTCAGTTTGATCGTGAATTCACCCTTGGCTAGACCGTTCTGGAAGAGATTATAGATATGAAAATTGACTAGAGGCCATCTTCGGAGGAGAGTGATAGTTCAATCAGGTTATTATTCCAGTGAGCAGACTAAGGCAGTGGTTCCCAACCTATTTCTTCCATGGGGCCCCTAGAGGTTCCGTAGGGGTTCCGCAGGTAGACTTTGGGGTCCCGCGCAATCCGCCACGGAACCCAAGGGTTCCGTGGAACCCCGGTTGGGAACCTCTGGACTAAGGTACAGGGCTCGGAGCGCTCGGGAGGTCTACCTTGAACGACCAATCAGCTGCTAACGATTGGGAATACCAGCGAAAGGAGGAGGCGGCTGATTGAGTTCTCAGGAACGGGCGAGCGTCCTTACCGTCGACAGGTGACATCGAAGTACATGTTGGACTGCTCCTCCCGATCAATTTTTGAAGATTCGCATTCCGCCTCCCTCGCTCTCGCGTGGTAGCCGGAGTCCTAAACTGCCAGCTCCCGAACTCTGACGCGGAGCCTCACAGTAATCCTTAGCGGGATCCGCCCGGAAGCCTTGAGAGGAACTATGATAGAACTTGCCGTCTCCGCGCCGCTCGATCAGAGTCTTCGAGGCGTTCCACGGAGCGGTACACGCGAGTGATTTTCTCGTCCACGCCGCTTTAGAAAGGGATCAGAATCATTTAGATTCCATGTTATTATATCTCTTGACTCTGAACTCAGATAAGTGAATGTCGTAAATCATCATCTCTCCTGGAGAATTTTCCGATGGGAAAACTCGCAAGCGCAGCAACTCATCGATCACTGAGTCCGAGGGCTGAAGTTCGACAGATCTCCGTCTCCGAGGAAGAAGTAAGAAGCCAGTCGGCGTATATGCGGTCATGCGCTCTCAACACTGTAACTCAAGCGGTGCCTACGGTCACTTTGAGACAATGAAGGAGGCATCGCACTTCCCCGAATCCACCACTGCAAAGAAGTTATTCCGGAAGAGGAGGATCGCGGGCCAAGCAAGCGGAGTATCGTTCATGATCGGTGCGCAGTTTAGGACATGGCGGTGATGCGATGAGCCCGCACTCCTCCGAGAGGTCGACCACAGACGGCCTAGACAACTTTCCCATCTCTAGCCAGCACTAGTGGGGAACTTTCGATCGAAATCAAGGGTCTAGCATTCCCGTCCCACGCCCGGAAACGACAACGATCTCGGCGATTCGTAGGTAGATTCCTCAACCCAAGTGGAGGTCGCCCCGGAACAGAGTAATGTACAGTCTCTCGACCTAGAGGTCGCCTCCTATGATATTCTGAACCATTCCCACCTCCAAAAATTATAGCCGTCCAACAGGTTTCTGACATCCTCGCTCCAATCCTCACCCTACATCGTGCTCGTTGCTCAATCCCGATCGAAACAGATTTCACGTGCTCGATAACCCTTCATGGCAGTGTAGAAGGAGCGCTAGCCGCGAAGGGTGAGTCAGCTCACACGAAATCGCTCACACGAGCTTACAGCTCAGTGCGAAATCCGAATCTGTAGCGTCGGCCTGTCGTAGCATAATACCATGACTCCAAGCAGAGCGGATCGACCGCACAGTTCGAGTGAAACAGCGGCACTCGTAACACATGGAGCGTCATCCAACGTGACGTGAGGACGACGAGCTGTCGTAGACGCTCTGAGAGAAGGAAAGGAGCCGTGCACTTTCAAACTAGTGGACATTTGAGGACTGACAACAATAACGCCGACATCTTTCTGTCTTGCAATGTAGACCGAGTGAACGAAGACTGGTCGTGAGCGATCAATCAGTTCTGCGCCGGTGTCGAATGAACAGAGGAAAAATGTGAAAATGTGAGCTGTGATTGTGAGCGAGCACAGGATGTCAACGAACGGCCATACAGACCAGCCGTCGAAGACGCCTGGGATCTGTGAACGTTTGTGGGGCGGAGTGTTTCTAGTCATCACCGCCGTGCTAATAGCCACGCTCTACAGTTACGCGGTGCTGTATTTGCTGCTGAGCGCACACCTTCTGAGCTTGATGATTCTCATATTCCTCCTTGTGTTTATATTCTTCATGCTCATGTGGTCGTACAAGGTCACACATTCTACACCGACACTACCGATCCCGCAACGATTCGAATTCACCCCGGTCGAATGGGCCTTTCTGGAATCCAGAGCCTTCCTGTCAGAAGACACGCGGTATGAGCTGTGCGCATGGGCGACTGCGCGCGGGATCCGAACCAGGGGCTACAATGGTCAAGTAAACATATGCCGGACCTGCCGCATCATGAAGCCGGAACGCACTCATCACTGCAGGATATGCAGGAAATGCATCCCCAAAATGGATCATCACTGTCCGTTTTTCGGGAACTGTATCCATTTTGGCAACTTCAAGGCTTTTCTCCTGACGCTGTTCTATGCGACCTTGGGGTTTTTGTACATTATCGTGGCCACTGCCGTGTGCACTGTGTCCGTGGGAGCAGAGAAGGCGTTCCAAACCTTGAACGAGGACGTAGTTGGACTAGTTGCGTACATTGCGCTCCTGATATTTTCAGTGATGGCAGAACTCTCGTTAGGGGCCTTTTTCTGGACGTCCTTCCGACACGCTATGCACAACCACACGACTCTAGAGCACATCGGTGGCTCGGTCATCTTCGCGAGCGGATCAAAAGAATCCTACGACCTCGGAAGCTTCTGTAAAAATATGAAGAATCAGTTCGGACCCTCTATCGCTGCGTGGTTCATACCCAAATCGACAACACCCGGAGACGGAGTGACTTTCCCGGTACGCTCACAGATCGAGGAGCTCACCGAAGTAAGACCGGCCATGTGACGATAATTCATTTGATTATATGTATAGCGCCAGAGCACTGCGAAATGAGCACCGCCATACGGGCGTCAAGTACGGCACAGCCTCTTCGACAGATTAGAGATTGACCTTTTGTGGGATTTACAACAGAGAGCGAACTTTGTCGAGATCCCGGTCAGCATACACAGCCATTCCGAATCTATCTCACTGAAATCATCAGTTCTTGTGATTCTTAGTCGAATGTAATCAATTTCTAGGATTAAATGGTTAAATTAATAAATGTGATCATCTGTGATTCATGCTCAGGGATCGCGAGGTCGCTGCTTGGACATTTTGCACGGAAATTCCGAAGAAGATTGAGATCTTGATTCTGACCCTAATATTACGCCGAGATTTCTTTCTCACCTACTAGATGCTGAGGACTAGCGAATAACAATCAATGAATAATAATTGATGGGCTCCTCTCTGGGCCCTGCTGATGTCAATCATTCCGGATCGAGGATTGCAATCAAACGATTCTGTAACGAGAGGTGAGTAGCAGGACAGGGAGACGTTTTTCTCCCCTCAACCGGAAGAGCGCGAGCTGGATCCAGGAATCTAGACGTCAGCGTGTGGCACCCTCCATTCGCCAGTCGATCTTTCTAATACTCCCGAGAAATCGTTCGAAGACAGCATCCAGCCGTTCCCAATCATAAATAGAATTTCCGTCCGCTCCGTGCTTACAGACTGACTCGCGGTAATCTTGATCAATGAGTGGGCGATTACCACAAATCTGGCGCAAACCCATGTGTCTCAAGGGTATTGCTTCAAACGCTCCATAGGATTTAGGTGAAGGCTTGAGCTCCTCCGGGCCGCCCGTAATAATCCACAAACCTGCACATGATCATCAAGTTCAACCCATGAGCCTATCATCTGAATCGGCTTCCTCTTTCGGAACATCGATTCTTGCGAGATGCGGGAGTCCGCAACGATAGATGGGAACGGGAAGGAAGGTGGAATTTAATGACAGGAGAGATGAGACTCCAAACCGCTCCACCGATTCCATGGCGAGCACACCCACGTGGCACCATGTAGCTGCCACCTTCCGAATCTTCCGCGTCGAGAGAAAATGTCGAGTCGAGCCGGAGGGTGCTCATGTTTTCCGCTACAACGCGGGGCATTCCGATGAGCTCAGAGCAACCGAGAGTATTCTTCAGGGAGCGTGCACCGGGTGGCTACGGAGAAAGCTATCATCTAAGTAATCCGATACGGGCTTTCCTTCTCTGGTTATGCAATTGACCCAGCGTCTGATCAGCGCCAACAGCGATCATGGAGAATTTCAATCAGCGACCGCAAACAACAAAGTCCTCATGTCAACATCGTTCACAACCGACTATACCCTCACGGTGCCGTCGGCACAATGTACCGCGAATTACGTGCTCACCAATTACTGGGGAAGTGTCCTCATCTTCGGGACCGCTCTATTGGTACTGCCGAGCTACATTTCGACACTAATGTGTTTCATGTCGAAAAATACTCTCGGTTTCTCCATCCTCGTGTGCTTCCTCGTTTTCTACCTCGTGATGGTGATTTGGTCTTTCGCGCTCACTCACTCGACAGCTCCGCCAAGCATACCGGAGCGTTATTATTTCACTAAAGAGGAGAATGCCTTCGTTCAAGACTACGAAAAAACCACCGAAGTAGAAACTCGTCAATCAATGCATGAACGATTGAGCGATATGGCGAGGCGACGAGGCATTCGCACATGTGCTAGAGACGGGAGCGTGAACTACTGCATAACTTGTAAAATTATCAAGCCCGAAAGAACCCACCACTGCAGCATCTGTCAGCAATGCGTCCTCCGCATGGATCACCACTGCCCCTTTTTCGGCAACTGCATCCACTTCGAGAACGCCAAGTTTTTCTTACTGACGCTGTTCTATGGATGTCTCGGAGCGATATACGTCCTCGTGACGGGGGTCGCTTGCTTATCCATGAGGTCCTCGATGCCCGAATGCAGCAATCGTTCCTTCTTCTGGTTCGGTGCAATGACTCTCTACTGCGGGCTCCTGGCGATTCTCGTCAGTCTTTTCTTCGCCTTTTCGATGAAAAACGCGATGCACAACCAGACCACCTTGGAGTCGATGTCAGACATCGTGTTCATCGACGGCAAGCCGCATTCGTACGATTTGGGTTCGGTGCGCAGTAACTTGAAACAGATCTTTGGACCTATCTCCGTACTCTGGCTGGTTCCGGTCCATACCACCCCCGGGGATGGCACGGATTTCCCTCTACGAGATGACTTGACTTCGATCGAGTTCACATGACGACGAGAAGCCGCTTACTCGTCACAGTTTCCATGCTTGGTAGGTTTGGTATTCGGAAATAAATCGAATTCGCAACTGTTCGGATGGAATCGTTCCTAAAGGCCGCTCCGTTCGGTTTCCGGAAGGGATCGTTCTCGAAATGAGAACTTCGCATTATTCAAGCCCTGATCCCTGATAAGTACTGTAGAAAATAAGCTTCAACCGATATCACCAATCCCAAATGTTTTCCAGTCAGAAGTCGCTGATTGGGAAGTGACGGCGCGAGATCGCCGTCGCCTGCTGAGAACGCATCACGAATCAGCGCATTCGTGGGAGTTAGGCGAAGTCTCATAGATTCTCTCTCAGGCTGTGTGAGGATTGCAGTTAATATGATCACTGTCACACTTTTGAAGGGAAAGCATCGAGCCGAGCTCCCCGGCGGAGTAGTGATAGCGGGTTGCTGCTCCCCCAATTCAGGGAGACTAGCTGATATTGAACTTTCCAATAAGAAAAAGATCACGATATCGAGGGGTTTCTGAGAATCGAGTCGGACTTGGGCAAGAGCCTCCGCCCGCGCCCGGTTTCAGTCTGCCCTATTCGAAATGATGCCTATATCGAGCGGCTCGTAATCAGTTTCCTGATGCATCGAAAAACTTTTCAAAGACCTCCTAGACCCATGCCTAACCCGAATCATCAACGTATACATGTACGTCGAAGGTCTACGGCTGAGAGTCTTCGGGAACGGAGTCGCTCGAGCTGCATCGAGAGGGAAAAAGTTCTCCGGAGAATGATTGAGTCTCAAGAACCGAATTTATTAACATTCGAGTTGCGAGAGCTCGCTGATGTGGCGGCTTTCTCCTCGGAGCTCACCGGAGGTGGGATCCGCGCAGGAGCATCGAGCTTCGTGGCATTGAACCTGAACAGAAAAGCCCAAGTGATGAGGTCATTCTTTGGACAGCCGTAGTCTCTCTATGCTGCGGGTGACTTGTCGGATGCCTGGTGCAGAATCATGGAAACACTCCCATTACTCACCTTCTTGTAATAACCAGATTCCTCGCAAGCGGGAATAGCAGCTCCAAGAAGACCCTTCTTCATCTGACGGTCGCGGTGAACGATGCAGACACAGGTCTCGAGAACACGGGAGGAGTTCTTCAGGTTCTCGCCAGTGGGGTGGACGCATCGGCACATTCCTGCGAATCAAGATTCAATTGCTTACAGAACTATTGACCGGTGTAGGAATCTCCGTCGAGCCAGATTCCGTATAGGAAAAACATTTCCTCCCGATGCTCTAAATCTCACCAGTGGATGCATGGCACTGCAACGCCTTCCATTCTCCGCTGTCCTCGCATTCCGGAACGAAGACTCCCAGCATACCAGCGTCGACTCTCTTCTGAGCCTCCTCTCGTTCCTCGATGCACGAGCCAGCCAAGGCCGAGGCCACAACAGCTGCGAAGGCGATCACTGCGTAGGATTTCATGTTTATAGCGTAGTTGCAATGAGAAATACTCGATCGCGGGCCGTATTTATAGCACAGCCACGGGAGAGCGCAGACGGATCATGGGATCGGAGCAGCCGGCGCGCAGACGGAGGGAGCGATTACGCGATCAAACAAAGCTTATGGCTCGATGGAAGCGAAAACAGAACGAACCGGATAACGTCTCCAGATGCCCTTGGGCCTAATCTTTGGAATAACAGGTATGAAGCTTATCATTTTTATCTTAGTCGGTGGAAGTTTTCGATTCGGTATGCATGCTGATCCTTACACTCTCTGCGAGAGATTAGCATCTCGAGTACCAGGATCCAAACTTTAGCATCCGGGGAATCCAAGGATGTCGCAAGACTCGTCTGGGAGGAAGTACATGATCTCTTTCGGGCTGAGAGAATGTGGACGAGGTAGAAAAGACGCCGTAACACATCTCCGCCGAGCCTTCGCGAAAGATATGTAGAGCCCCATCAGGCTTTACACGCGTCGGAATGTCAAGATGCCCGATGGTCGGGGTCGAGTCTCTCACCGGATGACCATTACCCGAGCTCGGCGCACTCCGGACGCGGTATTCAAGGCCCCCGGGCAGTCCCCTGAATTCGAAAGAGGTCTTCGGTAGGCGTAGCTGAATGTAATCCGATTTTAGCGTTCCAGCATCCTCGGAAAAGATGAAAGGAATGACTAGCCATTGCAAGTGGTGACGGTCTGCTTTGGTAACGACTTCCTATAGACGCCGGTTTAGATCTCGTCGGAATATTCCAAATCGAATTCGTCGTCACTTCCCCGGAGCAGTCTAGGCGCGATCGCTAGAATGCTCGAGAACAAAAACGACTCAAAAGCTTGCTGGGAATTAGAGCCGAGGCTGTACGAGAGTTCTGCCGCCGTCGGAAGCTCTTCATTGCCTGGATGCAGGCGTCTGAAACCGGATTGATACACGATCAAGAATACCGTACGAGTCCTGACTCAGGATTCGGTCCAAGGAGAGACCGAAGACGCTCGGTGATATCTCATCATTCGCTGACGCCACGAGCAACCGGGCTTAGGAAAAATGATGATAAAGGAAATTCTATTTCAAAGTTCGATGAGCGCAGCTGGGTGTGTTTCGAAGCTCTGGACACTTAATCTGTTGATGATCCTTCAAGCAATAGCGATCAAGTGACTCCGCAAGGCGATCCATGTGGCGAGAAGAACGCTGGCGCTGATCATGCGGGACTGCGGAAAAGACGTCCCATTGTGTAAAACGTCGACGCGGTACACTTGATCTTCACCGTTCGAGATCATCGTGCCCACAAGCTCATCCTCGTCTCCGGCTATGCAAAGGCGAACTTCGCCAACTTTCGAAGAATGCACGTCGATCAGCATGAAACCAATCTCGAACTCACCTTGGATGTGCGGGGGTGCAGCACCGGAACACATTCCCACGCTTCCAATGTCATTCTGGACACTGACATTCGAGAGTTGAAAGGTTGAAAGCGGGTAGCGTTGGTCGAAACCTGAAGCACACTAGGACCGTTTATCAACGAACTTCGTTAGGAGAAGATGGAGCGCAATACTCCGTCGCTATCATCGATCTTTGGAATAATCATCGATTTATGACAGTACGAACGCATATCCAGCGTTCCGGCTTCGCTCGAGAGGACATGTCGAAGGAGCAAATGGTCAGTTCTATGGCTGAGGAATGGAAACTCAAGGTCGAAGTCTCCTTCGGATTCCACTACTCTCCAAGTCGTTTGCACTCCACTCACTTCGAGCGCATATTTCAATCGATCGTAGATTCCACAGACAAAGCCTCGAAGACAGGAGGAATAGTGTGTAAATTAGATCTATAGATTGCCGATTCGAAATCGGAACCCTGGACCCGAACTCGCGCGTCTCTTACAAGCTCGCTCGGACTTCCCGCGATAGCGTTCTAATTGCTGAACTTCACCACAGAAACATAAGATCAGAGCTGTGCGCCGCGCCCTGATATCGCCGGCGATCGCCGCCGCCGAGCTCCGAGCACGGCGTCCTGCGGCGGAACGGCGCGCCGTCATGATCACCATGGTGAATAGTCAAGAGCCCTTTTGAAAGATTTCGGAGCGAATCGAGGGAATACAGCAGAAAATGTTCATCGAAGTCAAAGAAAGAGAACCTGGGCCGAGCTCGATGCGCTCGCTCGATTATGAGAATCGTAGACGATTCATAAGCTTTTCTGTCGACTCCTCGCCGCACATCAAGAGACGAAATAGGAATGACGATCCTGCCGGCTTGTCTTTCCATGCACGATAATCGAGAGTTCTCGCAGAATAAATGACTTAAGAATGAATCAACCTAACTTGTGCTCGCTCTTCGATTCCTTCTTTCGCCATTGCGAAGCTTACTCCCTCTTTGGTGCCCGAGCTCAGTCCTTGGGATCTACTTTCCCCATGGAGCTCGCTCCGGGTAAGAGAGGGCCGCGGCGCGCCGTGAGTCTTAAGTCCGCTGAAAAACGCCGCGGCGTCCGCCGCCGCCGCCTATTCTTTCGCCTGTTGCCGCCGCCGCGAAAAATCAGATGGCGCACAGCACTGCATAAGATTCACCGGAGATGACTCCAACCGGGGGTCTATCCCTAAGGAAGATGTAAACTCACCGATAATGAGGACCGATGCTCCAGACCGTGAGGCGGCAAGAGGTCAAATTCCCCCGCTCATCTTGAGCGGCGAGAGCATCGATCATATGTAGCTCCTCAAGAGAATTCGCGCCTCGCAACAGACAACTATAGGGTGTTAGTTGTGTAGTGAGACATTTCAAACGGTTATGTCCCGTCGCGAGCGGGATGTACACCTCCGGTGGAAGTTCGCGGCGAGGCGTCAAAAAGGTCTTTTCGACGGGACGTTTCCCTCTGTAGGAGCCATCATCCTGAGCTATGACAAGTATCAATAATCGAGGAACTCCCTTGTCCACCTCCGAGAGACTCATTTTCGCCGGTGCGTAGATGCCTGGACAATATGGAGTCGACTACCTACGCTTCAGTACGGTTGATCCACGATCTCCTAGCGTCATTCGGTGAGCTTCACAGAGGCCTGTGCTGGGCAGAAGGAGCAAGGATGTCGGAAAACATCGACGAATGCCCCGAAGACCAATTAAGCGAGAAAGGCATCCCCGAAATACCTCTCGACTTCCGAAGCTTGGGACTGGGGTTTCCGACTCCACCGACGATTTCGAGGATTTACCCGATCTCCTCCTCGGAAGGTTTATCGAGGAATTGCGCAGTTCGCATCGAGGCCTTTGACCGATTTTTAATTTATTCTTTGAGAATTCTCGGCATGAAGAAAGTGTTCGGCGCAGAGCGGGTCGATTCAAAATATTTATCCATCAGTCGGTTCCTGAGACGCGAGGGTAATGCGACGAGCGATCGAAAGGATGAAGTCTCTAGTGAAGCTAAACGGATGAGAGGTTGGAAGCCGAGAGTCTGCTTAATTAAAGCGGACCTAATGCCTGACCCGCATGCGGTCGTTTCACACAAGCCGTGCTTCAGGGTTCCCCGGAGAGGAATGGAGCTTCAGATATGGACTGTGACATCTCCAAACAGAGCACGAAGGATCGTCCCATACCTGGATCCAGGGAGCTCTTCTGGCTCCTTAGACTGAATTGCATCCAATCAATTGGACCGGAGAAGGTTTCCTCGTATCCGGAATAGGTTCCGCGAGCTTGATTTCGTCTCTGGCAGCGTTGATGTTCTGCTTGGCCGCATGGGAACTTCGATGTCCCAGAGAGACAATTATAGAGTGAGCTCTTGGGTCCAATCCAATCCGTAAGGAAATGGGCTCGATCATGGAAATTCTGATCGTAGGGATGCTCCTCGTGTGTTCGTTGTATATGATGCTCAGGGTGAAGTTCCGAAAGATGCTCGCGATCGCCTTCAACGAACGCAATTTCTTTTGGTCGGCGTAAGTAGTCATTTTGACTTGTACCTCATCAGCTTTTGAGGTGTGTACACGGTATCTCTTTACCCCCCTTCCATGGAAAATCCTAGAACTCGAGCTCGGGTGCTGATGGAGTGAGTCCGACGAGGGGAAAGCCTTAGGAATCGACCCAGAGAGCGGTTGCGAGTCCCACGCTCAACACAATATTTTTCTTCGACGTTGAGCTCTTCCAGATCAGGAAAACCACGACTGAGATTGGCACTCGTCGCTTCCGTGGCCGGGCCATGGAGCATGATTCTCATCTCAAGCACTGTTATGGGCTTTCGACCGTTCGACTATCGGATGGGGAGCTCAATCGAGATTTTGAAGGAAGTCGGATATTCCACGGTCAACACTCTCCTCTTAAATTGCTTGTCCAGTGTACATATACATATTCATGATATTTGTATACGGGACTCTGAACGATTGTCTGGGAGGCGTCTCCGAGTCTCTCCGTGGCTCACGGGGAAAACCTATCGAAATAGAGCCATCTTTCGAGGCGAGTCTCCTCCCGATTTGATCACGAAGCGTTGCCTGTTCCTCCCGTCTGTCGACTATTCGACTGAAAGAAGCGTCCTCTCGATCTTCGCCAAAAACTGGTCACGATTTTGCATCGTTTGCTCTCATCCATCTCGTACACCTGTTCGCCGCCGATCACTGCAGCGTTCGGAGCCCTTATGACCTTCTCGCTCCATCAAATATTCCTAGCAAGCGTGTCTCCCGCGAATTCACAAGGGCTTCTTTAACCTTTCGCCTCCAGCGGGCTCTGGACATTCGGCGCAACAAGGACTAGTTGCCTGCTTCCTGGACTGCTCACGAGACCGACGGGTGGTCGAGTGGTTAGCGCGTTTGTCACTACTCGTGCGAACGTGCGTTTGACTTCGTGAAATGCCGCAACGACGCCGCTCGCGCGGGAGGCGGTGTGGGTTCGATCCCTGCTGCCGGAAAAATATTCCTTACGGAAACGCAGGTACTCAGCCTTCATCATCCTGGGTACATTTGCTCTATGGATCCGTCCTCGGGAGCAATATGAATAACGGTACCCGGGACGTTAAACCTTGGCTGTGTGGATCAGCCCGAAAAAGTTTGGGACTGCTCACGAGCCTTCGACAGAGTAGACAGAGCGAAGCTTTGGAAGATCCTGACCAAGCTTGGAATGCATCCATCCTGGGTCAGCCTCCTCGAACGACTGTATACGAATTGTAAAATCAGAATCGTACATGGAGAAGAAACCTCGGGATGGGTGAATTCACACCAAGGAGTGAAACAGGGATGCCCTGTGAGCAGCATACTGCACTTTACATAGCAAGTTTGGAGGAACGCCTGATCCAGCCCAAAGCGGGCATCTGGATCAGAAAGAAAGGAAACTTCTTTAATGTGAAGGAATCCGAATACTCCATCCTGCCTGGACTACTCTGCGCCGATGGTCTCGTGCTTCTTGCACACCACAGCGAAGACCTCCAGAAAATCTTTAATTCCACGTCTGCGTTAGGGAGGATGAGGGAACTCGACTTCAACCCCCAAAAAAGCGCGGTGGTGGATCTCCAAACACGGGACGGAAGATTGTAATTGCCCACAAGCACAAGGCAAAGAACTCCCAGTGAGCCACGAATATACTTACCTAGGATCCACCCTTCGTGAAGGCTCGAACTATGACTCAAAGCAAGAAGAGAAAAGGCTCGACAACGCCAAGAGAGCCTCACTGCAGATGCAAGCACAACTCCTGTGGGGTTTCAACAAGTTTGCCATGACCAAAACATACTGGAAGGGTGTTTTCGCTCCGGAACTGACCCATGGCAATGCAGTCACGACGATGGAGGCGAAAACTGCCGAGAGATACAGCGATGAGCAGCCCGGAGGGCCCTTGGAGTTGGATGGAACGTAGCGAATGAGTTCCTTTCATCCGAACTCAACTGGAGCCCCTTTGGAGCAAGGGAAGCCAAGAGTAACTTCAGGTATCTTGCTCGCATTCAGTCCATGCCGGACACACGGTGACCTGAAATGATGCTGATCGCGATAGATTTGCAAAAATCGAAGATCAAAGCCTATCGGAGGATGGAACAGCTAAAGGAAAAGTGCGACTGCGAAGCACTGCAAGTCGAGCTGGACCACTACGGTCGAACGTTACTTGGAGCATGCTTTCGGAAGATGACCGAGAATATCAAGACGACACAAGACATAGCATGGGCGAATTGAAAGGCCGGAAAAAACTACGCTGGATGTGTATCGCATATACAACAACAGTCGCGGCTCGGCGCCTTGGGTAGAGCTGGAGCTCTCCAAATTGGACGACGCGACGCAATATATTCTTCGAACCTGAAACGCACTGCGAACGATGTGGAGTTCACCGAGAAACACTAGCACGTGTTATTTTTAAATGCAATGACCAATGAGCTTCTCAATACTGATGAAGACCTAGCTGCACGCCACGGCCTAAGCAGTGAGACAAATCCGAGCACTGAGTATTTTCTAGAGGATACTTTTTTCTGAGAACGAGTAATTGATTGAGGGTTTCCAATTCCCCAGAAGTGTGTCGTGTCGATGTCGAAATAAAGAAGCCCTAGGAATCACAAAAGAACATGGAAGCCTGGAAGTATGGCGGCGGGCCGCGTGTCGTGCACCCCTGGCTAAAGAGCAGCCTAATCCTCGATCCAAAGATTTCAGAGCTCCGGAACCTCGTGCGCAAGAATTCTCCGAACCGGACACGATTTTAAGAAAAGTTGCTCATCCCGCCAAGGTGCTCGATACTTTCGATTGGGACTTCCGCATCGTCGTATCGGTGAGTCCTCGCGTCGTCTGCGAGACTATCACGATCACTTCGGGGCGGAGACGCTTGTCACGAGGAGCCCGGAGGATTTTCAAGCGACGCTCTTTGCCTACTCGCTCCACCGATGCGTCCGTCAAGTCGCGACGCCGCTCAGTCAGTGGATCGGCGAAATTCGCAGGATTCGTGCGAATCTGGCGGGCCGGATACGCTCAATACGTGCTCGCATCTACGCTTGCATGCGTGGGAGTAAGTGTGTGAAGGATTGGCAATTGCATGTACGTCGCAAACGTTATCTGTCGATGCCAAACGTCGACATCCGTTGACCTTGAATCCGCAGACCCACGGATTCCTGTGGATTATTCGCTCAGACTCTTGGTGGATACAGTTGCGGAATGATTGACCCCTGGTGCGGAGTCGCCCCCGTGAGTCACAATTTTCCCAGCCACGCCCAAGCAGGGTGGCGACAGACCGGAGATCGTCGTCGAAAGACTCTGCCTGAGTTAGACTGTCTCGGCGCGAACCCGACGAAATTCCGGATTTTAAATGACCTCGTACCACAAAACAGATCTCGGAGGGACGCACTGATCCCGTTTGACGCTGACAAGCTCGGGCTCTCTTCGACACTGCAGGAGGGAGCAGTATTCCACTCGATTGCTCGTCGTATCGGGATTCTCATGAGGCATTCATCAATTTGCGATCAGGAGGAATAACTAACAAGGCGAAATGAGGAACAGTGCGGAATTCGACTCCTAGGTCTGACGACGGGTTGTTGGTGGGGAACAGAGGGACGGCGTACGCGAGGTGTCCCGCGCAGATCGTGGAGGGCGCTCCAACGCTGCAGAGATAACGGTATTGAAGGAGTCGTGGGCAATCTGATTCGAATTAGACTGACTGCAGTGGAACTCCCTCAGGCATGACATGTCTGTGTATTTCCTCTGAGGCTGTCACTCTCATTGTGAACTACTTCATGGTCATCGTCCGATTCAAAGCCATCATGGTCGGTTCTGCATCGAGCAGCGGCTCCTGACTTACAAAGGTGATTGCGTGAAGGGACACCCTTATGATTCTCGATGATAATCCTATCGAGAAACGTTGAATTTCACTCGATGTCGGGATTCGGGTTAGGAATGTAATGTTGCGATCTCGATGCAGGAGCCGCCTCGGTGCATCTACAGCTCTAGGCGCGGGGGTTAAGACCCCACGAGGAAGCTGGACAGAACCGTTCGGAATCCGGAAGAATCTGTACCGCAGCCACGAAGCACTCCGGTCATCCGATGGTCGGAGGGCGATCGACAATCCATCAGCTCTGTAGATAACGCAGCATCATCACTAATACCGTCCCGGCTCCCCATCGCGACTTCTCGCTCGGTGATCAAAAATTGAGTTTCCGCCGAGCGCGACTCACCTACATGCCACCCTGGCCCTGCGCCCCAGCTCATGTGTGCATCGTTCATACACAAACATCAGAAATCTTCAGGGTGCTGGGTCCCGCGTCGTTTCCATCGACGCGCTAGCGCAGGTCCACTGTTCCTTATCCGAGCCTTACGTTCGTAAAGCTCCGGACGTAAGCTTACTCCGAACGTAAGCTCTGCGCGCCGTCGGCACCCCTTTGTAAAAACCTGCGAGCCCGTCTCCCTCACGCGAGTCGTCGAAAGCCCTTTGTAGATGCCCCCGTTCATGGGATTCGAACCCCTCCCATTCACGGACGGCTATACTTCTCCAGATCTGAGAAATACGAAAGCGCTTCCGACATGATTTTGCGGGAATCACCTTTCTGAATCGACCCCTTTATGGATACCTCCGTTCATGAGATCCGAACCCCTCACTTTCACGCAGGTCGTCGGAACCCTTTTGAAGATGCCCCCGTTCATGGGATTCGAACCCCTCCTCTCCACGGACGGCTATATTTCTTCTATTCGAGGCCGCGAGTCCCCTTTCCTAATATTCGACCTTTCCCTCAACCGTTTAGCAGATCATAAGAAGGCTTCAAGCCGCGTTTGCCCATCCAAACTCTAGAAACCGTGAATCGACGATATCGCGCTGGAATCGGAAAAAGTTAGTCGAATCTCGACTCTGTAGTCATCATGCCTCCCAAACAAACCAGATTGAGCCGGTCAACGAAGAAAGCTGCGAAGGGGAAGGCATCTCGGAAGGCAGAAACTGAAGAAGAACGACAATTGCGGTTGGCAGAACGTCGGGAGAGCCATAAAAGTGAAACCGAAGATCAACGGCAGAACAGACTAGAAGCTGATCGCGCTCGGAGCTCAACTACCCGCTCCAATGAATCAGACACCCAACGAGCAGCCAGGTTAGCAGCTAATCGTCGCCGGACTTCATCTTCACGTTCCATTGAATCAGACACCCGGCGAGAAGTCAGACTAGAAGCCGACCGTGCTCAGACTGCTTCCACGGGGAAGCGAGGAAAGCGGTAGATTGGGAGGCGCATCCAGAGCACGCCGCCCCCCCCCTTCCCTAATATTCGACCTTTCCCTTAACCGCAAGCACACCCGGAGCCAGCGCATGTGTAGAGAGTCTAGCGCTACCGAGTCGGTGCGAAGCGGGGACCAGGAACGCTAGTCTATATCTATATACCGTAAATATTCTAATTGAAGGGCATGCCCGTCTATTTTTCGACCCCTCCGAAACCTGCCCGTCTATTAGGGGCTCCCCGTCTATTGCAGACTGCCCGTCTATTTCTTCTATCCCCCGACAAGAGAATAGGACCAGGTTGCTCATGTAGCCATAACAATACTCAAACCGTCAAATAAATGCCTAGACCATGCTAGATCTTCATATACGCAAGCTTCGAGAGAAGGTTCACTTTTTCCGCGACTTGGGCACCTGAATTTCTGCCCCCGAAGGCGCCCGTTTATTGGAGACTGCCCGTGTATTGGAGACTGCCCGTCTATTTCTTCGGTCCTCCCGAACCTGCCCGTTTATTAGAGACTGCCCGTTTACTGGGGACTACCCTTCGGTATCTAAGAATATCTGTCTGTCTGTCCCGAACGCTCGAACCGATCGCCGTGAAAATTCAGGGGTGGGTTCTCGGGAGCTCCAGGAAGGTCATATCAGGGTCGCCGTCCTCATGTGATTGGTCCCCCACCATAAAAAAATTCGCCAAGAAATTCGAAAACTAAGAAAAAAATTGAAGACTGCCGTCATCACTGGCCTTCCTATTTCTACCAATGAATCTCGATGAAAGTTGCTGTAGCCGTGAAGGGTATAGATTTTCCGGAGAACATACGGAATAAAAGTTAGGTAACGGGAAAGCGGGCGAACGGGAAAGCGGGACGAACGGGAAAGCGGGGGAACGGGAAAGCGGGGGAACGGGAAAGCGAGGGAACGGGAAAGCGAGGGAACGGGAAAGCGAGGGAACGGGAAAGCGGGGAAACGGTAGAACGGTACGCGCCTCCAGAGCGAGCGCGTCCAGAGCAAGCGCACCCGGAGCAGGCGCATGTGCAGAGAGTCTAGCGCTACCGAGCCGCCGCGGAGCGGGCACCGGGAACGCTGGTTAGGAATATAATAATAGCTCGAATGAATGACTTACTTAATGAGACAGGGCTCATGATCGGTCCTTCGATGTCCCACAAGACCTAAATATCTCGATTCCGCTAGAGTTCCATATCTCGATTCCGGAATTCGGATCGTTCCGTTGCGCTTGAGGTTTCCCATGAGACTCGGAGCTAGGATTCTTCCCTGTGAGAAATTATGCGAAGTATTGAGCGGCGACTTGAGGAAGTATTGAAGGAGGCTCAATTGACGCTCGTGGCTCGTCGAGCCATACCTGGCTGCCGGGAGCTATTCTGGCTCCTCAGGTTAATTTGCGTTCATCCGGTCATTTGGGAACGGGATACTTCTGCGATCTCCGGGACCGGTTTCGAGGCGTTTCTGTGCTCTGTGGCTGCGCTCCTCCTCTAGCAAACCGTACAAACGCTTAGGGAAAGCCAAGTGAGGTTTTTGCGAGTTCTTCTCAAGACGAATCCAATACGAAAGGAGAGCGACTGGCTCATGGAAATAGTGAGCTCGGGAATGTTTCTGGCGACTTCGCTCTGTCTCCTGACCTCTGTGCAACGTCGACGAGAGATACATAGGCAGGCATCCCAAGCGCCATCGACCACGTGTTTTTGATCGCTCGACATTTAGGCGTGCACCTCCGGTCCGCCACTACAAATGATTGATGCGGAGTCGAATGGAATGAGAGTTATGGCGGAATAGGGGTGCGAATTTCACGTGTCTTCCGCGAGGAATCAGAAATGATCGAATGAGCAATGATGACCTTGAGACTTGCGAAGGGAATCTGGGCCAAAGGATGATCTTTGAGATCGAAGCATGCCCGAATGATGATCTTTGAAATCGAAGCATGCTCAAATGATGATCGTGAATATCCTGGGACTGGTTCAAATGATTATCATCGATGAGTGCTTCGTGAGTGACTGAAGATGGCAAGGCCTCACATTTTGCTCCCTGTCTCTCCAACCCGCGAATCTCAAAATGATTTTTCCATGCCTTTCCCAGCTCTTGTGCGTCCTCTCTCGAAATTCATGAGCACTCGACCAATCATCCACCCAGCAGAGGGACTTCGAGAAGCGTGTACTCCCCACTCGTGACTCGCGGGAGGTGGCTTGACTTCGCTCCCAGCAGCCGGCAGTATATTTCTTACGGAATTTCTTGAGGGAAATGTGAGGAGCAATGTGGAGCAATGTGAGGTGAGAAGCCATTCTCGGGACGTCAAACTTTGGCTGTTTGGTCCGGCATCGGACACTTTGGGTGCCCACGCTTCACGTTTTTCGTTCTCCGCTCTCCGGACTGCGAATGAGGCGACCTTCGGAATTCACGACGATCAAGCCTTAACTTCGCTGTTTGTGCGATCTAATTCGATACAGTTATCCTATCGAGCTCAAGGAGCAACCCTATGCACGATGTCATAAGTGCAAAGATCGTGATATAGTTCGTGAAGCTCTTCTGAATACCTTGCGATTCCCATCGGTGGGCAGTACCCTAATTTCTCCGGCCGAAGTATCAGGGGGTGCACAAATCGGTCCGCCCGCTCCAAGGGGTGTGCGGATGGAAGAAAGATGTAGACCTGCTCTAGAGTTCTCAATGTCTAGAATCTGGCAGCTTCCATGTCCGTTATCAAAGTTGCGTTGCTTTTGTCAGTCCGGACCCGCGGTCCCCACGAGCTCGAGGATTTGTCACTCGTCTGAAGGATAGGTACCAGCGGAACGCCTGTTTTCCGAGTGCTTGGTGTCGGTTTATAATTGATCAGCGGCCGGCGCATTTCTTCACTGAGGCGAAGCTCAAATCTTTTTCCTTCGAAGCTGGCGGCCTCTGCAGAGGAGTTTTGGGGGCTTGAAACGTCCACGATCACGGTATTCTCACAAATATCTCCCGTCGAATGATGGCTCTCCGATCGGTCCAATTCCTCCCTGAGTTCATATTCTGTCAGTCATGATCTTTTTCGGAAGACTGAACTTCGGGACCAGTCTAGAGCTGAATCCCGGACACTCGGTCCCATCCTTCGAACGAGAAACGAGCCAATGAGGCGCATCTCGTCGTACCTACGTTGAGAACACTCTTAGCCGATGTGTAAGCCCTTGCTGCGATCTTCAAGCTCAACATTCCAGCTGGTGGATCTGGCTCGTGGAGCCGGACTGTCCGAAGACGATCAACCATCGGGCCACCTGGTCCTCGGAGCCTTTCCAGACTTCCTCGAGAGTTCGAAGAGGAAGTCGAGGTCGAGTTGTCCTCCCCTCAAGCGAAACGTCGCGACCGCTCCCCTATGCGGAGCTCCGTCTCGGGAGCGGAGCGCCCGGTGTGATTTTTCGTGAGCGGCAGAGATCATTTGACGTTTCATCATCATTCGCATCATCATAGAAATGTTTACAGTTCGTATTAAGATAATTCCATCCAGCGTAACGTGAGCGGTTCCTCAACTCTATCTCCGCGTCGTTCACTTCTCCAAGGACGCTCTGTCATCTGGAGAACTTTGCTCGGAAACAAGCCTCGGGTCTCGGAACTGGCAGCTTCTGAATGAGTGCTCGCTCTGGTAGCCGGGAGAGGCCGGAGAAAGACGGTGCCTCACGCTCTGGGGCCCCCGAATGTTGGGCCGCACCCCTGCACCACTGCATTACACGCACATGCGGCGGAACTGAATTCGGTCGGAACTCTCCATGATGAGTACCGCTGAAGAAAATTCGCGGAGGATCTGCATTTGAAGTTGTGCGAGATCGCGCCACTAACTTGTGGCTCTCATGTGACAAGTGCTCGCGAGTGAGAACTCCGTCGGAATACGTCGAACGAGCCCATGAGTCAACTGTGCTTCATCTAGAACCGAGTTCCGCAGCAGGTTCTTCGCTTCAGTGGAGAGTTCTCTGTTTCTATCAGGGAGTCTAGAGGACCCTGAAAATTTCCGCGCGGACCAGCCCCAAGCTCGGGGTCAGAGGAGTGTGCGAGCATGCCGCTGCAGCGAGATTGCGCACATCGCGGTCGGGCGTGAAAAGGGTTGAACGACGATCCGCGCTGAGTCAGAATCGGGCGGCGTACCCTCGTTCGTCGGTTCGTCAGTCAGTCAGTCAGTCAGTCAGTCAGTCCGTCCGTCCGTCCGTCTGTCTTTCGATCTGTCTATTTGTCAGGACACGTTGAGAGTGGCGATTGGGGAGGCGCTCTCTTTTTTATCTCTCCCGTTATCTGACAAGTGCGTCGTGTTCTTGCGCTCTGTGATGCAAGCGGAGGCCGTTGCTGCTGCTACTGAAAACTCTGTGTGGAGGGTGGGTTCTCTATTGTCGCGGATAATCACTTACGCCGTACTGTGATCTGTGTCGCGTTTTTTATCAACGTATGAATTCAACGTTTAAACGTATAAAGCGCGTGACTTCGTTTTAGGCTGCGTAGGTTCGTATCGGTGGTGCTAGGTTCGCATTTCCCCACTAACTTCATGTCGCCTAATTCTCTTGAGCTCCCGTGCTCACCGCTCATCCACTGTATTTGTGAGTAGTCCGCTGAGGAGCCTCAAGAGCAAGTTCATCTGACAGCTCCTAGGTCCCGACCTCAACGTTTTCTCCGGTCGCTCGCACGATCTAAATTGATATTATCAATGATGGCGCAATAGAAGTTGTCGCCTAGGTCGCGATCTAAGTTTGACGACTCCACCGTGACCTTTTCTTTCCCGCGGTCCCGCTCAGGGTCCCCGTCGCGACCAAGGACCTCCTCCGGAGATCTGGAAGCTCCTGTCGTGAACGGTCAGCCGGTCCAGATCCGGACCATCGAAAGTCAATGCAATCGAAATCGGAAGCTTGATAGCTTCTAATGGGACGAACATTGTCGACTTGTCCGCGGCGATAAAACCTATCTCCGATTCCGCGAAGAATTCGAGGTGTATGTCAGAATCGAATCAGCATTATGTCTACCCGTCTTCTGCTTCCAGGTAGACCCGGCGCAAGCCGTTGTGGGAGAATCTCGAAGCCGTTCATCTCCCGTAGCATAACGAGAAGGACGGGTACTCAAACAAGTGACAGGCTCTTGGGCGTCACCTGGAATTCATATGTTGCCAGAGCAAACCCAATAAAGTCCATGCTCGAATGACTCTGCGTCTATTACTGACTCTTGTTCATCCTCTCGCTTATCGAGTGCAAACACGATTTTCATTTGATAGACGGCGGAACATTGGATTAGGTCGCTGAAGCCAGTCTCTGTGCCCGCAGACTTCGTCAACAATAACCAGGCGTTCATTGTACAACACAAATTTACACGGAGCAAAAGTTATTACATCGACGACGATGGGCAAGCGAAAGCGGATCCGAAGCAGCTTCGATGGAGTCCGGAGGATCCTGAGGTGAATTTCCCCGAGCTTGCGAGTCGATACATTCGCTTGAAATAGATCCAATCAATTTCTCGAGCCCCATCTCCCCACCCCCGGTCATCGGGAATTATAAAATATTTCTCGGCTGCAGGTAATGGAGCTTGCGTTGAAATCCGGTGTCTACATAAAAATCGCGGATCTCGTGAACGTATTCCATCGGTCGAAGAATGCGGTCTCTGCCGCCAGGAGGCTGTTGGTGTGCGTTTTCAATGATCAGACTCTCATGGAACGGAGCGTCAAGGGATCTCCAGATAGACCTGGCCTCTGCCCAATCACACATCAAGCCATACTCGGTGAGTAATAGTCTTTCATTTAATCAGCCATGATTTCCGCAACGGACTCATTCATGAGGGCCGTTACTGTTTGCTCAAGTCGGTGAGCCCTCTATATCGATGCATCGATGCGATTGATACTTTGCGGAGGAGTACGGGAGGCGCCCGGGAATGCTGAACGTGAACCGATAGCGGGAATGGCTTTCCAAAGTGCCGATCAGCAAATCTGAGCCGCGTATTCCTGGAAGTCGGTGCCGAACTGGATCTCACCCTTGCGTCTGATGTTTTATTTTCGCAGACTGTGTCGATCAAATCAGTCATCTCAAACCGGGGGACTGGGCTGCTGACGAAACGATGATAAACCGGTCACTCATTGTTCGCCTCTGCGAGTTGCGCTCCAAGCGGACCGCGAAAATCTACGTGACATCGCAGACGAGTCCGCTCGCGTTCGAATCCTACTTACCGATGAACAGCATCGACTTCGCTTGAAAGTACATCCTCCAATGTACAGCAAACATACTGTGAATGAGCATCGGCGAAGTTGTAGTTCTCCTCTCCGCCGTCGCCGTCCTTGTTCTCCTTGTTACGGTAGTTATCGATGGAACCATTGTGCATTTGCTGCAATAAGTCGCCTCTGACGTCAATTCACCTTTTTGTTGCATATCATGAACTCGCTGTACCGTGATATTCTGCCCTCGACGAACGAGCCCCTATCGGGTGGGATTTTCTCGAAGTTGGGGCGACACCAAGTCCCCTTCTTTAGGGTGGTTCGCGCTCCGACAGGGGAACTTTTTTTCCCCCCGGGAAGCCTCAGGTATATCGGCGCAGAGGTCCATTTGTGTCACATGGAGACCCGGTACATTACAAGTTGGTATTCCTCGGAGATAGTTAAGAATCTAGAGTCATCTTCGTGTCCGTCGACGCGTGAATATCATACAACACGACGCAACACATTTGCATACTTCTTCACCTCTTGAATGATGGATCGATGATTGAACGTGAGTATTAGCCGATTTCGGTCAGACTCGGCAGATCGGACGACTTCCCAGGACGGATGGGCTGCTGAACGTCTGAGGTTATAAAGCTGGGATCGCGGAGTCAGAGAGCGACCATACGGCTCAATCGAGAGGGGTAACCTTCTGGATTGGGTTAGTCGTCCGCCCTTAGGAGTCGCCATATATCGCATTCCGGCGCGAAATGACGGGATCGCTTCAAGCCGTTCGTCAAGCGAATTTCTCGATTGCTTGTCATAATTCAATTTGGCGAGACTCGCCGAGAAAGCCCTATTCATATTGTTAGGTATGCAGCGGCGATCCGCACCTAATGAATAATAATTTATATTTCGATGGATCTGTCGCTGTAGGTCTAGGATAAGGGTGGTCGACCCGAAACTCAAAGTCACATTCATGTAAAGTTCTTCCTATCATCCTTTTGAGTTCTCGAGCTGTGGTCAGAGCTCCTTTGGAGAAAATCTATAAGCCCGGATTTGGTACGGGCCTTTGTCGGACCCCAGGCGTGTCCAAAGGTATGTTAGATACTTATGAACCGCGAGCCAGGAACAAACGTGCCGGGAGCGTATCAAACTCGCAAGAAGGTCACGTCGTGTTCAAAGGCACCGTATCACAGTTTATGCGTGAGACTGAGACTGTAAGCGTATGAGGAGATGCGAGTTCCTGAGGGCATACCCATGACTCCTGACGATGGCAGCTAAAGAGGATGGGATGATCCAGCGTGCCATACGTTGTTGTAAAGTACACGATCATGCTACACTTATTGGATATATATACAAACACAATCATGTCGTCTGGTGAAGTTCTCAGACCAGCCGCGCAATATATATTGTAGTTGGCCTCTATTGTAAGCTTCGAAGAGCATCTACTCCTCAAAGTCAGTCAAATAAAATGGAATTGAAATGCTGAAGATTCGTCTCTTGAACCCATGGTCGCTGTCGCGTATAATGCGGGGCCGAGATGAATAAAATGAGGCGAAGTTCCCTCGAGCCGGACGAGCCCGAGTTCGACGTCTCCGGATGTAGCGACGGTGATACGTTCAATTTTTAAATATAGATATTTATTGCCACAGTCTTCCTACTTTATACATAGAATATTGTACAATTACCGTCAGAAGGCATCGATCCGATCAAGAATCTTAATGAAGAGATGGGAAGGGATTGTGGTCGGGTGGCGCGAGAATCAGGTGATGGATGTCAATCGGTCGCTCTCATGATTCGTTCTCTCTGCAAGTTCGGCTGGTTGCGTTGGGTAGAGAACTTAGCAGCAGCTACCTTATTTACACAGCTAAACCAATTATAACTAGATATCGTAATCGTTGAAATCTCTGTTCTTGAAACTACACAGGGGTCCGTTGTTCTCCCTTATGCGTGAAATATAATTTTCCCGTTTATTCTAATCGTCCATGATGACTTTGCCTCTTGAGGTGAACGAGAAAAGTCAGATCGGCAGCGAAGCTCAACTCGATGCGACGAAATAGCTCGCTTTGGTGACAGCGAACAGGGTATCGCAGGAGAAACGGTGAACATGATTGTGAGGATGATGGGAATGACTGGGATAACCAAGGAAGTTAAAGGCGAGGAAGGATGGGAGCTCCGAGCGAAGGAAAATTATGGTCCTCAGCGAGTGAGAAAACGCGCAATGACAATAACAATGACGATAACGATCGGTATCGACTACTGGACTTAGCCACATCGAAAATGCGGTAGCGGACCCATATAGCGGTTATAGTAGCGATAATAAATGCAAGTAACGGTATACACTTCCAGAAGCAATGGCTGTTTTCGATGGATAATGCGGATAAGATAAATGAGATGACAAAAAGAACGATAATCGCAATAAAATCGAGCGGGGTGATGTTTTTGTAAAATAATAGTGATATATCTGTCAAACCAAGTGGTAATGGTCTAGTAATGATTATAGTAGTCGTTGTCGTTGATGTAGTAGTATTTGTCGTAGTAGCAGTAGTAGTGCTAGTAAATCTAGTAGTCGTAGTAGAGTTGACATCTGGCGAAAACCAAGGAAGAAGCCGAACCAACAACTTAGTCGAAAAGATCTCACATTATTATTTCGCTTGACACGTGCCAATTCGCAATCATGGATTTGGATGATAGCAGGGACGGGGATGCAGAGTGGAGAGAAGCGAAATTAATCGGGTCATGGTGCTCCTGCCTACGGCGACGTAAACGGAAGCGGGAGAAGATCATGCGGAGGATACATGGGGATAAACTCAATAACGATGGATATGGGCGTGAGTAAGACTGGTGTAGTTCCTTTCTCGTCGGGCATTCTTCATCCGCTTTCTCAGCAGCTCTCTTAATGTAGTATGTGTATCGATAATCCAGAATCGAGTCGGCCCCTGTTACATGGATTACCACTCATCATCGAAATGTAACTATTACAAAGGGATTTTACGTGCTTTGCACGCTGACCCCATCGATATCGACCGGAAGCACTCTAACCGTCGAAACGAGTGGCGATCCAAGTAGCAGTTGAGATTGATTCATGGATATCATCGAATTGAGGTTAACGCCTTTGAGACTGCCCTGCAGAGAAAGTACACTGCTCAAGTCTATGGATGGCATTTGGACTATCTGCGGAACGACGACTTCGTTCGCGCCGACATTAGCGATCGCGGCTGCGGCTTCTTGCTTGCGCTGCTGTCTGCTTTTCGCGGGTTCTTTGGGCTCCTTAGGTTTGGTGAGGTCCTTTTCAGGAGCCTTGGCGCAACGTGACCGATGTCTACGGATGTCTTTGAAGGCATTTCCGCAGTGTGGACAGTTGTGACGAGTGTTGTCGAGGTGCTTTTTCAAATGTCGCCTCAATAGCGATTCGATGGCGAAGCGTTTGCTACAATGGGCGCATTGAAATTGACGTTCGTCCAGAGGCGTGTGCTGGGTAACCTGAAATAGGGAAGACCGTGATTTCATGAGGGATAAATCTCCCAGCAGATCGAAGCCCCGAAGTGAGAGCTAAGTTCTATACCCTACAGCGTACACCCGAGATCCAACCTCTCCCGCACTCATCTGTCAGGAGAGTAAGGGGAATATCTCTGCTTGGTCCGATAGCGGACCAAGAAATATTCATGAAGTCAGAGACGGGTTATGGCGTATTTTCTGGTAGTGGTCGGGGCTCGCTCTCGAGAAGTTTCCTAAACTACTTGTGTTTCCTTACCTTGTGTTTAGCGAGGTAATCGCTGGTACGCGCCTTGTATGTGCACTGTTCACAGCTGAACACTTTGTCGCTTTCATGGATGTCTTGTTTGTGTCGGACGAGCTCCGACCGATCAGTGGTCTCGTAGGGGCAGAAATTACATCTGAAACGGATACAAGAGTCTCATTCAATTTTCCTCCGTCACCGAACGACAACAAGTCCGGAAAAGAGCCCGTCTCAAAAAAATCGTATAAATTAAGGTGACTGACGCCGACTTCACGCTGATCGCCATCTCGGTAGCCTCTAGTGGGCCACGAGCTTCCGCGCTTGAGCTCGACGAAATCACAATTTCGGGATTGCTTATTCTTGCATTAATTAAAACTGGTCAGCCGTACGGAGACGGTTCAAATGCTGCCCGGCCACCACACAGCTTCCGAGGAGCGACCCGAATCCCGGGCACGAACCGGAGTAGGAGCGGGGCCGTGCTCCGGAAGAAAATGCCGACTACTCACTTGTAAGGAGGAGTTTCACCGCCGTGGGTTGGAATGTGCGCGTGCAGGTGTCGCTCGGTCTTAGCACGGTAATCGCAATGAGGACATGGATATGGCCGTTGATCAGCGACGTGCATCTGATTTACGTGCGCGTTCAGATTCCCCTTCTTCTGAGTCGTGTAATTACACTGATTACAATGAAGTAGATCAGGTTTACACTCAACGGGGCCCACTGAAATGATCCGTGTCGATGTCGGCTGGCAGTGGGCTGCCTGATAGTGATTTGAGACCGTATTTTGGTCGCTCGCGAAAAACGGACACACCTAAAACGAGAGGAAACCGTGATACTCAAACACCCGCTCGGCGGCACGGGAACGATTCCGACTCGACGGAGGCGATCGCCACGAAAAATCGAAGTGAGTGTGGTTCGAACAGTTGGAGCCGCTGTTCCCCGACCGCAAAAAATTCGAATTATTTAGACAAACGACCATCACGGCTGAGTCCTCTCCACGGATGGCGCCTCGCCGAGACTGGAATTCGTCAATGCGAGAGAAAGCGTTGGCAATCATGTGAAAATTGTGTCCGAAGGAAAACTTTCTCAACAACTTTGAATCTGTGAAGCGCCGTTGGCGCTAGTTCATTCGAGGGGGAAGTTGGCCTAATCGTGTGAGGATTTGTCCTACGTGATGTGCGTAACAGGGCTGATACCGCAATCGATCGGAGTTCGTCGATTCCGTCAAAGGATTACTTGCCTGACACTTATATGTGTATGAAGGCAGGTTAAGATCAAAAACGTTGATCTCCGAATTCGAAAGGCTCTCTGATTTGGCAACGCTCATTTTTCGAAACCGTGCAAGGAGACTACTGCTCAACGGGACATAGTCCTGCAACCAGGGTGGAATTCGAGGTTTTCGACTGCGTCACGAAAATATCAGCAGCTGAGACCCGCTTTTTCGTCTCCGTTCGCTGTTTCAAATAGACAGACCGACCACTGAAGAAAAGCACACAACACCATAACACAGAAAACAACAGCAGCAGCAGCAGCGTCTTCTTGTTCACACACCACACCAGACCACCACACACCACCAATAACATATACCCACTACGGACGAAAGCGACGATGATCTCTGTCTGATCACCTTTTTTTCATTTCGAATGTGCGGCGGGAAAACTTCATGAAGCTCGACTTCTCCGATTCAGGACGAGTGGAAGCGGCAGGAAGCGATGTGCGGGGCAGAGCCACATGGGGGGAATCGCCGCCGGGTCGAGAGGGCAGTCCGATCAATCGCTGGGAAATTCGGTCAGCAGCGAGTCGCTTCGCTCGGCCCAAGGCCTCTCACAATTGGGCGCAATCCGTCTGGGGAATGCGTTCATCCAACTGCTCGGAAAGCCATCACAGGACACTTCGTACTTTTGCTCTTGTTTTCACTACCGACTTCCGGATGATCGGAGCCTCTCAGAGATTCTGAGTTGCTGGCTCCGAGGTTCATCATATACCTACCGTTTCAGCCGGACGGGACAGACACGACTTCAGGGGCGGGCGGCCATATTGGCGAATAACGGTGATAGCCAGCTTGGCGCGGCGCGGTTTTTGAGGAGACTACGAGAGTCGTCTGAGTGAGTGCCAGACAGACCGAGTACGAAGCTAGAGAAACGCTTTCGAGAATCGACCCGGAGATCTTCCGGGTGGAGAGGACCGTTATTGTCGGGGCTTTGTCCACAGAGCCCTTGGGGGAATCAAATCCGACAGTCCTCGAAGCGAGGGCCCGTGACATTCATGAAGTCGAAGCACAGTATTCTTCTCATGAGTTGCTAATATTTCATCTCTACAACCCGCGTCCGTGAGCTCGTTCATCATAACGGAGTTTCTGGAGTTACAGCCCCGTTGGATTAATCGTTCATTCCCTCCGTGAAAATCGTCTGATTGTTCTCTACCGTATGGTAGATCGTGGATAGGAAGGGCTGTGGCTCCCAGCCTCTCCCTCCTGCGGGACCCCTTGCAAGGAGCCCAGAGTTTCGAGGATTGACGCTTTGACATTCCGAAGCAATGGATAGATATCTCGATCGCTGACCTAACACTTTGGCCGCACGCTTTGTGGAAGAACATCCGAATTCCGAGGCGGCGCGAAAAAGCTGAGATAATACCCGTAACCTCCGGTCACTCGAAAAGTCGTAGGCCGGGCCATCCTTGCTCAGCCCCAGAAAACAGGAATCAAGGAACCCTGAGGTTGTGCGGACATTAGGTCAGGGAAGTCCTGGAATCGGACAATGGGACCCCAAGGTATCCGCGGAGCACCTTCTGGGAACCCCTCATCTAGATACACGTCGATGGCGGGGTCCATTTTGCGAACCATGGCTATTCCCTATTAGGGGGAACAGTATACATTCCCGAGGATGGCAATCGTCATCGAAACGCCCACGGACCGGCAAGTATCTGGGCAAGGGGCCGCTACATTGCCGACGATGCATGGGACATACGGCAAGCTTGGGAGGGTCCCTCCGGAAACCACGGTTGGATCTCCTCTCCAAGACTGATCTCACGAAATCAGCGATCCACGAGGTCTCGAATTGATTGGACGAGGTGTGTACAGTCACCCCAGAAGGCGTTGAAACAGAGCGTATACGCTCGTCTGCCCGATTGAATGCAATCCGGATCACTCGAGTCCGAATCGTACGAAGAAACACAAAGACTCCGTCCAAGCATTCCCGGTCTATGCAAATCCATTTCCCGGGAACAAGAAATCTTGAGTCGGCGAGAATCTGTAACGGCAATCGCAGAGTCATAGCTCGTCATAAGTCTTGTCCCACTCGCGTCCCGCGAAGCGCTCAACGAGTAGTTGGATCGCCTGCTCGGAGATAGGTCTTCTTCTGCACCGGGATGGTGAGCTATCGCGAGTTGCGCTGAGTCTTCGCGGAAAAACGCGGATTTTCCGGAGACCCGCCCCGTTCGTCCCCGTTGACATCCGATGTTAAGCCGAGGCCACAACGACCGGCGCCGGCGGTTCCAGGAGCTACGACCATGCTTCGCGGAGTATAGTCGTTGCACGTAAAGCCAATGGAGAAATAAGGGTCTGCACCGAATTTTCGCATCGCCCTTCAAGACTTCGAACTCGCAGCTCTCCACAGGGGGAAATGATTTCGAGATTCTCTGGTGCGGAAATGCGCTGCATCGTTCGGTCGCACGCCTCCAAGACAGCGGATCAGCCAATCGCCGCCACTACCGACCCCCATCGATCCCTCTTTCAGTATCTTACAAATCGCGTCGACTCCGGTTCGAAGCTAGCGCCAGCTATTTCGCAGCGTACCATAGCTATACGTCAGTCTCAGTCGGTCTGAATGGCGGAAGAGCTCCGGATGACATTAGACATTTTGGTGAAGACCTTTTGGGCCCTTACGATTAGTCTAATAGGAGGGAACCGGTCCGGAACGACCCCGTTCGATGGCAGCTCTACGGACAAGTTCGGAATGTTTCCAGGGCGTATCCGGAAGCGCTAGGCCTGGTGCCTCCTGCTTACGATCTTTCATTAATGGAATTCCTTCCTGGTCTCCTCCGTCGAGGTCGATGCAGGGTCGGTCAGGCTGTGATTTTGCGTGGAATCGAAAGCGAGAGCTCGATCGTAGCGAGTTTGGATCAGATTCCGCCAGTATCCCGCGAGCGCGCTCTTCTCGATCTGCAGACGGCCATGTGGAAAGCGAGTCTCATCTTGCTCGAGGACCCTCGCCTGGCTCATCTTACACCGAAGGAGCTCGATCGTCTGCTCTGACGTCATACCTCGCCCCCCCGCCCCAATGATATGGGAACACGTTCACGAATTGTCCCCGGCAGAGTGATATCAGGAAGCATCACTTGCTGCATGACGGTTGACGGAGCTCTGACTGTACTCGATCACATGTGAGTCTCACGGCGACTGGCCCCGCTGCCCTGGAGCCATTAGCGCGGAAACCCCCCGCCCCCTCTATCCCGAGTCCGTATCACAGGCCTCTAATGGAGTGAACTTCGTAGAAAAATTGGTTTGATACAATGAGTTGCCTATTGTATCGGAAAAATTATCGAGAGGCGAGCTTCGAAGCGATTGAATGCATATTGTAGAATCAGATAGGAAAACTCGTCTCCGCCCATCGCACGCCTTGCCCCTCGCGTGTCTCCGCGATCTTGTACCGTGAGGTAGTCAGGGGTTCGGAACACGCAACGTCAAGCAGTCGCAGGATATGTCAAAATTAGCCAGAGATGTCATCAAAAGAATCTCATTCCTATCACAGAATGATGTCGACTCCATAGTCAAAAGAAAGCGATGGTCTTATCAGGTAGTGACAGTACAGAGAGTGCAATCCGATCTCTTATCGAGGGAGGTGCGAATCGCAGCTCCGGAACGGAATTTCGCCCCCATCAGACCTATCCCTCCTCCCAGAATCCGGCTCCAGGAAACAAAAACTATCCAGCACCGAATCTCTAGAAGCTGGGCGAAAGCTTCCGGAATGATCGCTGTCGGGGCCCAAACTCTCGGAGCCGATCCAGTCACGAGGGCGGTAACATTCTGTCCCACACAACAATTACGAGGGTTAACTCGTCTGGGCCCTATTTCGATCAGTTCTAATGCTCTCTGAAGATTGAGAGCTACTCCCGCTCTATCCATTTCGGCTTATCTTTACGCACAGGGAGACATGTTTCGCGCATCTTTCTCCATGAGCAGAGCATGTCGGGGCGAGACACGCTCGGGCGTCTCAGGACGGATGTCCGGATGGCGTTCGCCAGAGAACCTTATCCAATCGTCGCCGGACGAGATCATGACAGCTAGCTATGTACGTATATGGCTCCAGCGGCCACTCGTCAAACTGCATCTCGGCTCACGGGGGAAGCTTCCGCCGCGATTTTCTTCCATGCAGAACGCTTACTTCATCGGTCCCTCCGAGGTTGCGGGGCTCGTAGCTATTCGTGATGATTCTTGCTCCGGAACGTTCCGTACAGACTGCAGATAATAACACCGCCACCCTCCAGCTCATTCCTCTCCCAACAATTTTCACAGCGTCACTCAAATCGGTGTCCGTATAATTTGCTAATTCGGAGGCATGATCAATCACATCAACGTCACCCAGACATATTCCTGCTGGTCTCAGTGTATTCGGGTAATTTCCCTTGGATGCAAAAATGTTTGGGAAGTGTTCTCGAGTCCATGATCATTGAATTTCGCGCTCCGAATTGGGAACAGCATTGAAGGACAGGAAATTCGCCGGGGAATTTCGCCCCAACGCGGGTCCGTTGCGTACGCGGTGCTCGTTTTCTGTTCGTGGATATCTCGGATAGTAGAGGCATCCCGGGTCCCGTGCATCCGATGACCCAATGATCGCCCAAAATAACGACATCGATCGCTTCCAGGTGATTACGGCTAGCCTTTCTTCAGAGAATGAGGAGAATCGATGCCGCATCTCGACGACTGTGCCTTGCGAGGAGGCGCGGACCTCCATCGGATAACAAATAAATTTGATCTTCCCAGGGCTCTTCGTTGCTCCGCAGAGTGTACGCCAACGATGACGTCAACAGAATGCGAGTCGGGAGTTTCCATCATCCCGGGAGAAGAACAATCGCATCACGCCGTACGCGTCGACGGAGCGCCCTTGCGGCAGTGAGATCGATGGACTTCCGAAACCGAGCACCGGATGTCTCCGTATCAATCCATGTATCGGTGCCAGGTATACGCAGAACTGTGCGATTCTCATATGAGGAAACTAGTCGCTCGCAATTACCGGTTTGGAGCTGGTGAGATGAGCTCCCCCGTCGGAGCAAAATATTCGCGCTCAGCAATCGTACGTGTGGAGTGTGGATATGACTCGATGGCGTTCTCTAGATCAGGTGACGCCGTCTCCCCCTTCATTCCGGAAAGAGGAGAATCCGCGGATAGTTACACACCAATAATAATAATAATCGCATCCGGGAGGAATTCCCGTAGGAACGGCTTTTCGGGTGACGACGGACTCCACAGATCCGGCCGGGAAATCATGAAAGGCAATCTATTGAGGTGGGAACACTGAAATACATCATGTGGGAAAAGGTCTGCGTCGGGAAGGAATTCGTAGGGGAGGAATTCAATTCTTCCGACACGGGAGCGATCATCAAGACGGACGGAAGTTGACGGGATACAGTTTTTTTATTTTTCTCAGATTTCGTATTGCTAATCGATAATATTGATCCTACCAGTTCTTGTAAAGTAAAAGCATCACAATTCATACACAGTGCTCTGGTCTGCGAACGTCATGAGCAATGATCCTAATCCGCGATCAGAAGCGTCTCCTCCGTTTCGAGGTTCGTCAAGACACCCAAAAGGCGAAGACACGATCGCTCCACAGAGCCGAACAACGCTCTCCCCACAGAGAGCTGTGACTGTTCCAACATTTATTTATCATTATTATAATCGATGCCTCCATATATTAAGATTTGCGAAGGTGTTCATCATTGTTCCTCTAACCGTTCACCCGACAATAAATTGTAGCAGGCAGAGTGACGAACAACCTTCCAATTATTACCGACCTTGGCTCATCATACAAGAATTGTAGACTGCTTCAGGAGTTCATGTAGTTCTTGTGTACTTATGTATAACATTGAATACTCGCTGGTACGAAATCCGTGGACAGACTCCGGAAACGATAGTTTTCTCGAAAGAGGAACACGAGCGATCCCTTCTTGTAATCGTGGAAGCATACGAGAGACCTGGCGGGCGCGATTCATGCCGCGCTTTCGCCCGGTCTGCTTCCGAAGGACTCCCCTGATCCGTCCACAGGTGGTTTAATTGCCTCGATATAGCGCAAGCCTTCCTGCGTTTTTTCGGTCATGAAGCGATCAGCGACGCAGCATATCTGAGTATCAATCTCTGCAAAGCACGGAATATTCGTCTCGATAATTATTCGGGGGATGAGGGCAACCCGGAAAGCACTAGTACAGCGGACGAGGTCCACTCCGCTTAAGCGACCGAGGGCAAATGGGTTCAGACGCGAAAATCCGTGTCCCGAGAACGCCAGAGCGTCGCTCTAAGGCTTGGGGTAGGTTTCCGCTTTGACAAGCACGTGAGATGAGTAGCTTCTTAGGTGAGAGAGGGTATCGGGGAGCTAAACGGTGAGGATACGACTCGGAACGGAGGAAGCAAGGCAATCCGTGCCTCGTTCCGTCCCGCGTACATCGAGCTGACTGAGACACTGGAGCACAAATGCATGGACGAGCGGACGGGCGAACGAACAGACAAACAAACGAGCGAGCGAGCTAGCTAACAGTATCGGGCATCACCTTTGTCAAGTTCCGTATGTGCTTCCCGCTTCCAGGTTCCTAGTCTATTTACAGAGTGCTCTCGAATAGAAGCTCACAGACTTGATTTAGCGTTCACCAGCTGAAACAAGAAACGAACACTCCGTCTATAGAAATTCGGCTTGACGGCGGCGCGGCTACTTTATACAGAGAGACAGAGAGAGAGACGGATGTAAATGCTGTGATTATCAGCATCATCGTCTTCATCGTCATGGTTGTCAAGGTCACGAACGAGAAAGAAAATCATTCAGAGAGACTGTCTGAGCTCAACGACGAGCTTGCAGCGCGTCTCTCACCTTCGCACATGTCGCGGTCTATTTGACAAAAATCGCTTTCGCTCGAGGAGCTGGGAACGCTATCTTCGAGGGCGGCGCGCGCGGAACCAACCTTGCGAATGTCCCAAGGCTCCTGGAACTTCGCCACTGGCAGAGGAACACAGTGCGTGGAGTTGAAATCGAACATGTGCCTCTTCGCAAGGTAAAGGAGCAGCTGAGCGCGCTGGTCGAACGGCATACCAGCACCGAGCTGCATGGGATATGTGTCACCGTCTTGGACGGCTTTCTGGAGGAGCCGCTCGCATTCAGCGTCGTCGACATGCTGCTCCTCGTAAAGAATCTTCTGGTGAGATCGGTCGCCCGACAACCACTCTCGAAGAACCCAAGCTGTATCTTCGCAGATGACTTTGGGGAAACGGTGTCGCAATACTTTCGTGAGCAGATCGTTCGCTCGATTGGAACCTAATCGATTGTTGATATCCTGCGAGAGAAGAGGAAGACCGAGTGAGTGAACTTGTTTTCCGCCAACTGCGGGAATCCCTCAATGGAAGCCTGCACACAGCATCCTCGCACGAGGAGTTTCTCAATAGATATTCGAATACTCGGAATCGGGAGTCAGGATTCCGAGCTCGAATCTGGAATTCGAGGCCTTACCGTGGAGATGACTTCGTCGTTGGTTCGCCTGTACATGAGGATGGGACCAGTGTACTTGTTCGCTTGCTCGGCATTATTCAAATTGAAATAGTCGGCAACGGTCCGTTCGACGATGCCTCGAATCGTGGTTGGCATCTTGGATGCCGCCAGAGGAACTACGTCGTCGAACGTTGCATCAAGGATGAGACCCTTGATGTCAGGGTAGTTCATGGCGCACCAAGAAGCCGTATACGCTCCGATGGACCACGAGTATACGATGATGTCCTCCGGTTTGAATTTCAGTTTGTGAATCGCGAACTGCATGACGACGTCGACAGCGTTCTGCTCCTGAGCTGGGAACGGGACGCCCTGAAAAGGTGGAGATGAGTAAATTATTGTCAATAATTACTCTCTGTCAGAGAGTTCTGACTGTGCTCGTAAGTCTGTACACAGTTTACGCATTATAAATTCAGATAGCGGACGGGGATCCGGTCACGTACCGTGCTACCCGCGAAACCAGGGTGGTTCCAGCCCAGAACGGAGTACTGGGCGTCGACCGGGGTTGCCATTATGCCGACTTCGTAGAAGCCAGCGTTGCCTTCACAGCAGAGGACCAACGTTTTGCCTTGCGGCAGATTATTGTTCCGTCGATCCACGAAAACCGAGTCAATGAAGTTGCCGTCTCTCGTGGCCAGCTTGTAACGAGTCGCGCGGTGTTGCTCCATGAGTTTGGCCCGTCCCTCCAGGAGCATGGGTCCCACGGCGGCCTGGAACAGCTTCACCGCACCAGGATACATCATGCTCCGTCCGAACGAGTGAATACATAAGAAGCCAACGACCCGCAACGGCAAGTCGCGGACGAAGTCCAGAAGACCTTGACCTCTGGCGGAGGATGCCGACGGCTCTGTCGTAACTCGCGGTTTGTCTTTCGAGCTGCGAAGGAAGGACGTTCTTTATTTTGGAACGCTCTTGATTCTGGAGCGCTTTCGGGAACGGAAATGACGGAAGCAGCGGCGGTCGCTGCTGCCGCGCTCGTCGCAGAACACGATCAGCTCCGCTCAAGGGGCATCGGATCGATTTTTCTCAAAATCGCTGCGTCACCATGAGCAAGAATCGGGCTGCTAATGAATCCTCTCGGATTCGCTCTCCATCGGAGTCCAATAGTCAACTCATAAGTAGACATCCTACTTTGACATTTCAGAATCTGAACGGCTGATGAGCTGTCGAGCGGCGCCCTGTGGCCAGCTAGCTTCTGCTCGCAGGAGACACGTCCGCGACAATAATTTCGGGGCTAGATTTCACCCTAATGACGTTGCTCACCTTACGACGTCGCTCCATGTGAAATCGACGGGCCACGCGTCGAAGTCTCCGTCGTAGATTTTCAGGGCAGCTCGGTCATTCTGCGCTTTCTCGAGAGCGGCCAAGAATTTGAGGTAATCCGTATTCGCGCACCGGCCGATGCCTCTGAGACATAGCGTTCCGACCCATACAATGACAACGACTTTTGCGAGTCTGGAACAACAAAAATCACAGCTCTTGATCCGCGCCGTGTGCGACCGACTGCAATCTTTCCCGACCGACTGCAATCTTTCCCGACGGACTGCAAGGTCGCTCGGAACTAATCCAATTCCATTGATGTTCGGGAAGGTGATAGCGGCTCGGGAATGATCCGATTTACATAAGAGGGAATCGTTCGCGTGGAACCTAGGCAGACTCCGCCTCAGGACCTACCCTGATAAGTAGAATACGACGTCAAGCGATCCAACGATGCCTTTCCGGTAGAGAAAGTACGCGATTAGAGGTGATGCCAGAGCCCCGAGAGACCACGCGAACGAGAGCTGGAATATAATCATTACGTGAGGAAATCCACCGAATCTTCTAGATCGTCCACCATGCGGTCTTTGTCTTCTTCCTCAGCGGTCTTCACAGCCGCCGAAGCGCGGCCCTCATATGGTTTAGGGAAACATGAACGATCGCTCGCTCTACGCAGTGGACGTGAGAAAACGAGTCCGAGGAGAACTCCGTGTTCCTCAGGCGTAGCGGAACGCTTCAGAAACGACAGCAGGAACCACCTGACTGCAGTGAATGGAATAAATTCCAAGAATTGGGAAAACTCACTGCGTATCCGAGGGAACGAATGATGTTGTCTGAGTAGCCTTCGAGACAGTTGGCCTCATAAATTTTCCCCTGGAAAAAAACGTCCGGATTGAAAACCAAGAACGCCTGAGCCAATACCGCAGACTCCCTGTCACCAGCTGAAATGGATCCGGTGGACTTTGAGGAAAAGCCTTCAGGAAAGTCCACTTTTGAACGAGAGTCACTGTTTCGGAACGGCATCGAGCTCAATCGGTATTACTCATCGTTCTCTCAGGCGAAACACCTCACGTAAACACGTGTCACTCTGAAATGCGATCATGAACCTGTTTGGAGCTGTCCCCGCACGAACCTGGAATGTATCCGTTTTGTACACTCTGTAGAGTCTCGGTCCTGAGATACATTTGAGGATCCACCCTATAGCCATTTTGAGGCCTCAGATCGTCCGGGTCTGACGAAAGCTTGCAATCTGCGGCAGCGTCAGTGCCAAACAGTTGCGAAAACGGTTTCACTAGCACAAGTCGCTGCTCCTCAGACGACGGAGGGACGGAAGACAGCAGTCCAAGTCGTCAGCAGCAGCAGAAACAGCAACACCAGCACCACCACCAGCAGCGGCTAGCGCAATTATGTCAGACCTTAAGTTTGGCCGGGACGGTCCTGCGCAAGAATTCTAGAAGCGATTCCACCAACGGCTCGGGAACGGAGCGTATCCTGTACGTATGCTAAGTCTACGGGGAATCCGCTCTCCGCGAACGGGGACTCAAATTAAACAGAAATGGAATCTTTGCATGGGAGAGTGAAGGCGAATGATGACGATGGTCTCTGCTGAGAGCCTCAGCGGAAGCGAGCGGTGCGTGCGACTGCCTCCTCTGGAATTGGGACTATCGATTCGAATTCGATTGTATGAAGGAATCGAGCATGGTCGGTGACGATCCCGACCGGAGACTCGTCTATGATCGGATCTCAGTCCAGGCCTGTCTCGCCCCACAAGCTGAGATGCTTGGATGTCTTTGAATGGATTTGTCCTTTGGGCGGAGTCCTGCGTCACCTGATGCCCACCGCTCTGCACTAATTCAAGTTCCCCGTGATCGTGTTCCGAACCCCCGTAAGTTTCCCAGGATTCCGCCGGAGTGTCCGCGTGTGCTCGAGCGGACCTTTCGGTGCGTTGTCCACGGAAATCATACCAAAGTCGTCGTGGGTGCGTGAGCTGCATCCTGGTTCATGGAGCGTCCCCTTCATAAAGGATCGCAGCTTCCCACACTCTTACAGCATTGAACACCCGCAGGAATTCTCTCCCTTGAACTCTGAAGGGTGTTAGGCGGATGAAATCATCATGGCGCTAAACAGAGAGTCTCTGAAAGAGATCAAGTACACATCTCCTCGCGTCAGGGTTGCCAAATTATTCACTCGACCGGCTGATTGAAGCCTGATTGAAGTCCCGACAGGACACGCAGGAAGCCAAGGATGAACATTTACACATATCTTAGAATGGGTAACTGAAAATCTTTTCCGTCCGCCGGTCTTGCCCCGTTGAAAACTCCTCGAGCCAAATTCAAGTGTGTACATTATCATAACCTCTATCCTTGATTCTTCCCGGCTCCTCCATCATCCTCGATCAGAGCGGATATCTGGGCTCCCGATGACTCGCTTATTCTACATTTTACATCATAGTGATATTCTCAGCTCTCCGTTTCACCGGAACGATAATCTTCATTCCGAGAAACACCGCCTGACACGAGTTTTGGGAAATGGACTCCTCATGGCCTTGGACTCCTAGCGAGCTCATCCAACACGGAGAATACGGCTCGGTTTTACGGAGAATCGTGTTCCTCGATCGCTATCATCCATGATCCAGAACTGACTATCGGGGGACGCGTTCTTCGAAAAAGTAAGCATCGTTTTTTGCTCCAACTCGGGCTCTTTCAAGCTGCGCGCTTGTCTCCTCCACGGTCAACTCTCTCCCCACCAGTCATCCGGAATGAAAACAGGCAAAATGGCGGCGCCCGCGTCCGCACCGGTTGGTGTTGTTGAAAATGCTGCAAAACTCTGGAATTGCGACGAGTCCTACGACCCAGCGACGGTCGAGAGGATCTACAACAATGAAATCACCAAAGCGACTAGTAAAAAGGCGCTCGAGTTCTCTCAGTTCCTCGAGAACTACCTCTGGCCGAATTTCGTTTCGGAGAAGGCGACCAAGGGCCACCTGATATCGATTGTTGCAATGGTGAATGAAAAGTTCCGGGAGAGAATTCCCGCCTGGAGAGCTTTCCTCGATCACCCCAAGGAGTTTCCCGCCTTCTTCCGCAAAGTCATGCGCGCGGCACTCGATGAAACCTTCCAATATAGCATTCAGGAGCAAACGAGTCTTCTCATCTTTCTCAATCGCTGTTTCAACTCGGTCGAGGTAAGTATCGAGGGAAGTCGACACCCCATGGGCGCTTCTAGCTGAATCAATCATTCGATGTGAGGTGCCTCCGCACGCGAGGGAATTCGATATCAACGTATCCACGAGACATTCAGTCTCATGGGAGATCGAAGCAAAAAGCGGAGCTGTCCAATAGCAATCCAGCGCACGTTGTTCGCGCGAATGGCTGGGCTCCCGTATCCTTACTGATGAGGACACTGTCTGACAGACCAATCATACTTCCAGGTAGAGCTCATCCGGGATCAGATTCAGAAACTAGTGTCCATGCGAATCTGGAGCGAAATCCTCCCTGAGAGGCGCCAACACGAATTTGAAGCCAATCCCAAACTTCTGAAGTTCTGGAAGTTTTTGGAGAAGGCCGAAAAAAAACTGAGCCCTGAAGAACTGGACAACGTTCGCGAAGATCGTGTATTCCTGCGGAAGATGATCGACAAATTCCTGAAACTCTTGGAAACGATACCGGCGAAGGATAAGGTGAGAACTTTTCTTGGCTGTACCTGGAGCATGGATCATTCAGGGAGGAAACTCTCCCATCAGACCGAGAATTAGATATTCCTCACCCGATTTTCTCGCGAGCACCGCCTGGACGTTCCAAGGTCAGGCTGCCCTCCGTAGACCCGGATCTAACGGATATCTCGACTTCCAGGTCCACGCTCTCGAGCAGGGTGCCCTCGACGTCGTGACGTATTGTGAACGTTTCATCGAGCTTATGGTCGATCTGGAAGCGTTGTTGCCCACGCGACGTTTCTTCAACACGCTACTCGACGATTCACACTTGGTCGTGAAGTGCTCGATCTCCAACTTGAGTCAGCGACCCGAAGGGCGGCTCTTCTCTCAGCTGCTCGACATGTTGAAATTTTACGCGAAGTTTGAGATTAACGACGCCACCGGAGAAGCCTTGCGAGACAAGAACATGATGGCAATTCACTACCAGAAGATATCCGAGTTGCAGAAGGCGGCTTTCAAGTATTTCCCCGAGCTGAAACGATTCGCCCTGTCGAATGTGGCCGCCGTCGACAAGCGAGAATCTCTGGTCGAGCACTTCGGCGACCTCTCCGCGGCCCAACTCCACCCGATCGCAGCTTTCCTGAAACTGGTGCCGCCGCTCTCGGAAAACGGAGATACACCCTTCTCCAAAGAGTTTCTGTCCGAGTTGTTGATTGCTAAAAATGAGAAACGGCTCTCGCAACTCGAAGCCTTGAATGAGATGCCTCTGTATCCGACGGAAGAAGTTATCTGGGACGAGAACGTCGTCCCGACGGCGTACTACAACGGCGAGGGGTGTCTAGCGCTACCCAAACTGAACCTACAGTTCTTGACCCTGCACGACTACCTTTTACGAAACTTCCAACTCTTCCGACTGGAGTCCACTTTCGAGATCCGTCAAAACGTAGAAGACGCTGTCCTACGACTCAAACCCTGGGCATCTGAGGACGGCGGCGTCATTTTCGGGGGCTGGTCCCGGATGGCGACCCCGATTTCAAATTTCAACATTCTCCATGTAGGGGAGCCACGGATCGGCGAGAAACAACCTAGCGTCGTCCGAGCCGATGTCACGATCCACCTCAACGTGAAGCGTGACGTTAAATCTGAATGGGAAGCCCTGCGTCGGCACGACGTCATGTTCCTTGTGACGGTTCGACCCACGAGAGACCCAGGTACGGCTTTCAATCGCAAGGAGCCATTCATCCCTCAAGTCGGTCTCACCTACGTCCGAGGTTGCGAAGTCGAAGGTCTTCTAGACAACAGCGGGAAGATCATTGAAGATTTCGAGCAGGTCCCGCGTTACGAAACCGACGATCGGACCTATCGCGTTCTCCTCGACTGCAATCAATACAAGGAGGACACGGAGAAGATCTCGAAGGGAGGCGACAACGTATATCAGAGCTTCAATATTCTCCTACGGCGCAAACCGAAGGAAAACAATTTCAAAGCTGTCCTGGAAACCATCCGGGAGCTCATGAACACCGATTTCGTCGTGCCGGACTGGCTACATGATATCATACTCGGTTACGGCGATCCGGGCTCGGCACACTACAGCAAGCTGCCTAATCAAATCAGGAGTCCCTTGGATTGGAACGACACGTTCCTGGATCTGGATCATCTGAGGAAATCTTTCCCAAAATACGAAATAGAGGTGAACAACCCGCAGAACCTCCCCGTCGAACGACCCTTCAAGCTCGAATTCTGTGATGTGAGAACGGAGACGCAGAAAGCGATCGAGAGAAAAGTTATGGTCACCCCTCACAAATTCGAAATCAGGAGCCCGTACTACAAGAAAAAGCCGAAGGTGAACCAAGTTCCTTTCACGCCTACACAAATCGAAGCGATCAAGGCCGGAATGCAGCCCGGGTTGACCATGGTCGTAGGTCCACCCGGGACTGGAAAAACGGACGTGGCCGTTCAAATTATCTCCAATATCTATCACAACAATCCGGAACAGCGAACTCTGATTGTGACGCATTCGAATCAAGCTTTGAATCAGCTGTTTGAGAAAATTATGGCCCTCGACGTCGACGAGAGGCATCTGCTGCGTCTCGGACACGGTGAGTACTCGACAGCCCGGTCGATGAATACAGGCGGAATTTCGCTTGCAGATCGTTTCAGAATTTTTCTGATTCTTCTGATACATCTACATCCCTGGAATTTTATTCGATCGAATCTCCTATGATACATTATCTATCGAGAGAACGCTCGCTCAATGATTCAGAATAATTCATACTCACAGCTGTTTTCTTTCGGGCTTCAGGCGAGGAGCAGCTGGAGACGGAGAAAGATTTCTCGCGTTATGGTCGCGTGAACTACGTTCTCGCCCAAAGGCTACACTTGCTTTCCGAAGTCGGGACGCTTCAGCAGAGCTTGGGGGTGACGGGCGACGTCGCTTACACGTGCGAAACAGCGGCGTATTTCTATCTCAATCATGTGAGTGCGCTCCGCTGTTCATTCATAACTCCAAGCTGCGAACGTGACAATAATTGACTTCGTTTGCTCCGTTCTCAAAGTATCCCTCTGACGACAGACGGCTGACACCCAAATATTCGAGAGAAGCCTCGTCATGGTGCATTAACAAACCTACAGAATTTCCTTTTGGTTTCCCAGGTCCAATCGCGGTGGGATCAATTTAATGCTAAACTGAAGAATCCCTCCGGAGACGCATGCGAAATCCAGAAAATCTTCCCTTTCACTAAGTTCTTCGATTCTCTTGATCCGTTGTTCATCGGTGATTACGAAGCCGACCTCGAACAAGCCCGCAAGTGTTTCTTCTACATTCAAGACATGTTCACTCAGCTCGAAGAATTCCGAGCGATGGAGCTCATGCGGACCGGTTTGGATCGGTCTCGATACCTGCTAGTGAAAGAAGCGAAAATCATCGCCATGACTTGTACGCACGCCGCCTTGAAGCGGCACGAGCTCGTCCGACTCGGCTTCAAATACGACAACATCCTCATGGAAGAGAGCGCTCAGATCCTTGAGATCGAAACCTTCATCCCGCTGCTGCTCCAGAACCCCCAGGACGGCTACAACCGTTTGAAGCGATGGATCATGATTGGAGATCACCACCAACTCCCCCCAGTCATCAAAAACATGGCTTTCGAAAAATACTCCAACATGGAACAGTCTCTATTCACCCGTTTCGTGCGTCTCGGAGTACCTGTTGTCCAACTCGACGGCCAAGGTCGTTCGAGGGCTTCCATATGCTCCCTGTACAACTGGCGTTACGTCACCTTAGGGAATCTACCGCACGTTATCAACGATCCCGAGTACCAAGTTGGCAACGCAGGACTCGCGTTCGATTACCAACTGGTAAACGTCGAAGATTTCAACGGGGTTGGAGAGAGCGAGCCGAATCCTTATTTCTACCAGAACCTCGCCGAAGCCGAGTATTGTGCTGCTCTTTTCATGTACATGAGGCTACTCGGCTATCCCGCGGAAAAAATATCCATACTCACCACCTACAACGGACAGAAACATCTCCTCAGAGATGTGGTCAAACAGCGATGTAGCGAGAATCCACTAATCGGAGAACCTCACAAGATCACCACTGTTGACAAATATCAGGGTCAGCAGAATGACTACATAATTCTATCGTTGGTTCGTACGAAGAATATCGGCCACATAAGAGATGTGAGGCGTCTGGTCGTGGCTCTGTCTCGTGCTCGACTGGGTCTGTACATTTTCGGGAGAGTGTCGCTGTTCAAAAACTGTTATGAGATCAAGAGAGCTTTCGATATCCTCTTGAAGCGACCCCAAAAACTACACATCGTCAAAGACGAGACCTACCCTACGTCTCGCAAAGCCACACAGAAGCCGAAATCGGTTCCAGTGGAAGATATGAGCGCGATGGCACAACTCGTTTTCGATATGTACGCTGAGAAAGCCAAAGCCCTCACAGCTAAACACGAATTGAAGGATGATCTGAAGGAAGAAAAGGAAGAGGACGAAAAGATGGAAGAGGGTGGTGAAACAGAATCGAAGCAGACATCGGAAGACAGTTGAATTATGTGTAAATAAAATTATTGTACACGGCGAAGACCGGCGTCGTTCTGCCAGGATGGGGGAAGGGGGGACTTCATGGATCCGTTCAGTGATTCGATCCTAACGAGATCGAGTATTCGAGATTGCCGAGCCACCGTTCCTGGATCGACTCCACGCACGATTCGGCGGGAATGCCTCGTACAGTCTAAGGTCACGTCGGAGGATTCTCGGAATCGAGTTTTTTCGGGCTGAGAGCTCGCCACCGCGCCAGGAAATCCACTCGATTCTTTTCATGCACGCTCAGGACACCAATTGAAATTCACAATGGCGAAATCAGGACCACCAGGATGTGATCAATATTTCTTCAACCCATTCGACAGTTGTTTGCGAAGTCAGATGCCCACCATGCACTAACCAAGTCGGGGAACGGGGAACGGGGGAGGAAGGAGCTCGTTTCCAAATGTTCCACAGAAAAAAACAGAATCTGGGAGAACCGCCCACTCCTCAATACTCCCATCCTGGATTCCGGGAAAACAAGAGGCATATGACCATTCGGGGGAGAATTCGTTGAGATCTTCCGGTCCGGGAAGTCGTGTAGAGACTCTGGAGCGAGCTCATGCAAAATATTGAAACTGGTCCCATCTGAGAGAAGATCGAGCATGAGGGATCGCTGCGAGAGGAGCAACGAGCAATGGCGAGATTCGTTTCTTAAACTTCCCTGGGAGACAAAAAGAATTCCGGTTGAAGTCCGATCACACCGTCAGCGAGCGATTCTCATTCGAATGTCGGAGACGAGGGATATTTTTCGGAGCCAGATCAATGTGTCTACATTAGCGGGCGATTGCGTCGAAGGGATCACTTGATTGCATAATCGATCTGACTTTCTGTGATTCCAACTCAACGCTGACCGCAGACGAAACCGCTTCACTAGAATGATTCACGCTCAACCTGACTACACTTTCCGTCCAATAGTCGAATCAATCACAACTTTCCCATTCGCGACCAGTGCCGGTCGGGCCGCGGTCGATCAGCGAGTGAGAGATTGCGACATCGAGCGAGGCAAGCGGGACCATTTGCATAGAAACATCATTTCCTGTGAAAACTTGTGGCTTGCTGACGAACGAACTTGCGATGACTAGTGATCGATTGAGAACAATCTGCCAATTGTGAGCAACGAAGTGGAAATGTTTCATGAGCGCCCTAAAAGACAACATCTCGCCGCGAGTTCGCTGCGAGCTTTTCGATTTCGCATTTTAAAACCTTCAGTTCAGAGTCCACGATTTCTCACTCGGATCTTCCTGTGGGTTCCTCTTTCGCTCTGGCATACTCTGGAATCTGCGTGTTCTGCGATCAAGCGGTTCATGCTCCAAAGAGCGAAAAGCAAGCTTCTCGAATAACTGTCCTCAAACTCGGGGATCTCCTAGATGTTGTCGGTCCTATTATTTAGAAGGTTGGAAATCACCGAAGTAGCATCAGGGGGGGGGGGTGATTCTGAGTACTCACTACTCACTACCAGAGCTAGGAAATTAGGAAGAAGCAGGCACGAAAACACTGCAAATATGTGGAGTAGGCAGAAGAACTGCGCAAAATAGGCATGACGGGCAGGGAAGAGGCCACACAGACTCCCGAGCTCCGCTTATTGATTACTGTACGGAGGATGGAATCCTTTTCAGTTGCAAGAGAGCTGATTCTCGACCAGGAATCGTTCTCTGTGGAATTCCGTGTTTTCTTCCTCGCTGCGATGATGACTACCGCGAGAGTACTGAGCATGCCATCAATTCCTCTCCGAGACTGTTATTTGCTCCTTTCTCAGTCAGAGGGAGAACACGCTCAAAATTCTTTCCGTCGGCAACCTTCGTCGCCCGTCAAGAAGTCATTGGCTTCTCTGTAGAGTCTCCACCAACTTCAGATAGAGAGATTCTTCGGATCCTGATCCGGGCCGTCACTCATCAGCGACCCAGGCAAGAATCATTGAATCATTGATAAGGAGAGCTTCCGGTTTGGAGATTGTGCTGATTCGGGAGAACTCTCCTGATGCGTTGTTGAACCAGGAACTTCCATTTCAGGCAACGATTCAGAGCTCTCAGAGCATTCGATGCTCCTTTCAATTACAATCGGGAGAGCCAATTCTGATAGACTCATTAGACATTGAATTTCACCGTTAAGTCGATTTGAAGGGGTCGCCCACGCAATGGCGCCTTCGACAAACCTCGTCGAGCATTCCGTCACTCTCCAGCTTCGAGCAAACTTCAAAACCAGGCGGGCCTATGAAATGCGATTAATTATATTCGTTGTCAGAGGTTTCAGCCGCTCTAGCTGATGCCGTCCAAGCTTTGGTGATGTTAATGGAATGGAGAAGATGAAGAAAATGAGGCTTCAAGTTCATCTCCACCCAGACTTTGACGTGGTCGTCGAAGACAGCACTGACAACTTGAACAAGCGACCGAAGCGAGTCTACCTAGCCACGGAACGGACCCTATGCGCTCTGGCGAGAATGAATCGTTTCCGGCAGATGTTATTGTCTGCGGGTATTCGTTTCTTGTGCCTGAATACCACTGAATCCCATAGAGCTGTTAAGTGAAATTGGCTGTTTTTTCTTCATTTTCTTTTTCCGCCGTTAGCAAGAGTTCTGTTGTTGATATGATGAAGCGCTCTTTAACAAAGACCCTCAGACGTGTCGTTTCCTCGTTCTCATTAGACGTCTGTTTTCTCTTACCGCTCGACAGTCCGCGATCGGCGAATTTTCGCACGAATAGCGTACACGAAAGTTGCGATTGCGTGAGGGATCCGTGGCGAGATCGAAGGATTCGCAAAGAGTTTCCTCTCCTCCCTGGGGCGGCCGCGTGAGTCGCTCCGATATGCGTTGGAATTCTCCGCCTTCAATAGCCACCTGATTTAAATGTAGAAATATGCTAACGATACGCCTCCTGTCAACTCGAATGGCGACCATCCCGCATTCTGCGCCCTCCTCACAAATTCTCATTGACGTCTTCCCTTTCACCTCATTCTGACACACGAAGAGGAGAACGCAAGGAATGTACGTAATTAGTGCGAGGAGGAATGTACCAGCGGATATCGGCATCGATATTCTAGTCACAGAGGGATTGGGATTCGGGAGATGGCTCGGATTCCCGAAGGTCATGCAACCTCTCAAAAGCTTGGAGGGATTCCTTCCTCGCTCTCCTGAATACTGAGTCCGGAAAGCCGAATCAATGCTTCCGGACACTTAAGACACCGAATCGAGGCCTTTAGATTAGAGCGCCTGGAATCGACTAGGTGTCCAACTCGCTCCCAGTCGATGCCCTGGGAGGAGGATCCGTTGATGAGATTCACAGGACTTCATCCTACACATGCCGATCCCAAAGGAATCAGCCCATTCGATTGAGTGACGAGGGCAGCAGAATTTTCTCTCTGACGCTTTTCTGGTTGTTCCTTATGAATGTGGGCTGGCCATCTACATCTTGTGGCGGTGTCTTTTCTGCTCCGGTCGACGGACGGATGCCTGCTGTTGGTTGCGGAGTAGTCCCGATGAATCGGCTCACGCATCCACGAAATAGGGGTCATCGTAGTAACCCATCCGAGCGCTTCGCGTTCGATACCGTCGGGTAACCGCTCGTTACTGGGAGGGATCTAATTATGAAAGACCCTCCTGACGAGCGCGATTCTCGATTTGGCTTGCATAATTCCGCATCGCCTCTATAATAATAATTGGGTGACTAGGAGATAATTTTGGGCTGAATAATTACCCTCCCAGGTACAGGGAATCCGTGGAGGAGAATCACGGAGGAGAGCGTGAACGATGACTCGGGGGAACAGAGAAGATAATCAGCTGAACGCTCCTCCGTGATGGAGGCCGGATCGAATCGACTCGAGTTCCAGCCAGAAACTTTCCTCAGGGTCGCGGTTCCGCCGACTCGAGTCGTATCTCCGATATCCGGAGAACTTCACAACTACGTCTCCATTTGGAAAATCTAGGGTATGAATCCCTCTTTTTTTTGCCAAACAGAGGAATTTTCAGCCGGGCCAATAAAATGCACCCGCGCATTCGAGACCCGAACGACAGAGAAGAATCGAGACACGGTGAAAGCGCGCGAGAGAATAGCGGGAATGGCAAGAGAACGGCTAGAGCAAGCCGGAACAAAAAAATCAGTCTGCACTTGACATGAAAAGGACTCGAGTCCTGAGTGCACAAAAGGCTCGGATTAATTGCTACACGACTACAAGCTGCCGAAGAACAACGCATAAAAAGGATTACACAAAAGGATACAACTCAGCCAATATCTCCTTCCTGTCCTCGGTCTTCCTTTTCTGAATGACGCCTGCAACGGAGTGCCGGACTGCTCTTATAATACTGCGGTTCCGAGTGCTAGCAGTGTCGTCTCAGTCTCTCTTCTTCGCCTCCTCCTCGCCTACGAGCGGAACCTCAAATTTCGAATAGACAACAGAGAGCGCTGTCCATGGACGTCTTTTGTATCGGATCGGTACCGATAATCCTCACAGCTTCGTTGGAGTTAGGCTCTCGTGCTCGGAAAGGCCATGCCCGAGTGAGGTTTCGCTGCTCGGAAGTCGAGACTTCATGATAGCTCTCGCCCGACGATATCCCGGAAAAACGACCGTTTCGGACACCGAAGGATAATATCTCGCGCGCTTAGGTTCGGGTGTCGGCAGGGGGATGTGATTCTCTTTCAGTTTAAGATGCGGATCGCTCGCCATTAGGAAAATGGTTTAGGTATTCGTTCGTCACGAGTAAGAATGGGCGATCGGTTGGCATTGCTGCCGTTGCTGCAACACAATTTCGATTATCATGCTACTAGACGGGCGTTTGGGCGCGACACAGACACACACAACATACACGCTTACACTCACTCGTTCGCTCACTCACACACAGCCGAAAGAAACAGCGGGATCCCACTTTAATTGCATGGATAGCGTAGCGAACAGCCTCACGAACCAGCCAAGCAGCGGCATCGAGCGAGCGAGCAGGCGAACCAGTCATAGGGTAACACAAGCTTGTATGAATACAATATCGGAAAGCAGTGACACAGGCGCTCAAACGGCCGGACGGAGGGCCAGATGGATTTACAGACGAATTAAGTCGAACAATGACAATTGAATAAACCAATCAATGAGTGAATTGACGAATGGACGAATTAATGAACGCATCAATGGCTTATTCAGCGAACTGAACGCTTGGGCAAGCGAGTTACGACGCCTGAGCGAAAGGATGGATTCGGCTCCGGACGTCGAACAGTATAATGATGATAGTAGCGTCGGAACAATCGAGTCACCATCGCCGTGGTCCACATCAAGTGCGGGGCAACGAGATTATTGGTGCACTTGGAATCTGCTCGGAAAGGCTGCGCCGTCTTCGATCAATGAGCTCACGGGAAGTGAGCGAGGGTTTCAGAGAACCATCCCCCAAAATATCAATAATAACCCCAAAATCATTGTGACAATAACGACACGATACGTCATTGAAATATTATACTTCCTTCGTATCGGCTGATGTCTCCACGCGGCGGATCTCTCATAGCAAAGGTTTCTCTCGCGATTTCCGGCACACATCCATTGGGACCTCGGAGCACACCGACGGACGGAACGATTTAACGTTGCAAACCACCTCTAGCGCTACCCCGGCATCGAGTACCACTGCTTGTGCCGTTGTTGAGAGTGGAATTCTGCTCTCAGACATCCTCGCAGCTATTTCAGTGTGAAATTGCCCCAGGAATCCATCCCGAAGCTGCGGAGCTCGTTTCCCCGCACGATGATGGAGCACCAGGAACTCAACACGATCATAATTAGATTGCGAATCGTGTGGAGGACCGCCATCATTGTCGCCGCTGTCGTTGTCACAGATTCTCTTGTCCTGAACGAAGAGCAGGCGGACGTCCCAAGGGGCGGACGCGCGCATCGTTGATTCATTGGCAGCATGTGCGACCGCGAGATCAGCCAAAGCTGACTGAGCAAAAATCGTGGAAGCATCAATTATGTTTCCATCAATCAGACGAGCGATCCTCGAGCTTTCAATCAATGGGGATAGCGGAACGAGAATCCGACGTGGAACCGCGTAAACAAGATCGATAAAGCGAACTGGGTTTGCTCCCAATACTCGGTCTGCGACAGGGGAGCAGCTCGGGTGGATCGGAAGTCCAGACCGAATACGCGCCTGAAAATCAGAGGCATCCTCCACTTTACGGCCAAGCCCAAGATTGGGGCTTCCCTGATCGAGTCTAATATTGTTGTTCCGACCACACGCAAACATGGAGTCAGAGCATGAAAATCATAACAAACACGATTGTTTGTTTTGTGTTCTCAATGACAATACACCCGAAGACGGACGTGGCTGTCACTGGACGACCTCACGCATGGCTACGCGCATTACCCCAATCTAGGTTCGTGTAGATGTCGATCGCCGCGAATTCGTTGGAGAACATTTAGGAAATTTGTCCGACTGGCGAAGAATACCAGTGAGAGGTTCCGAAAGCCGAGCCTGGCTTCGGATTCAATGAAAGTCTGAGCTTGCACAGAACATACTACGTATAATATATTGAAGTCTCCGGTCGAAGATATTCGGGACGTTTGAGGTCGACAACACCGGGATGAGAATTTCGAATCGAGGAAATTGAAGAATCGTTGCCGAATGGCCCGAGAAACTCGGGAGGTAGGGACTGAATGAGAAGAGGATCACGCCAGGCTCTGATCGACACCGGGACTATTCGAAACAGGTCTTTGAATCGAATTCGAACAATTGTCGAGACGGAAGTAATCGATCTAGCGACGATCCGCTAAGGAGCCGTTTATCAACAGGTCGGAGCCATCGCAGGTGCTCTTTCACGCCGCTATTGAAATAGTCGATGACAAAGAACACCGCGTCGAAATCTGTCCAGGACTGACTTCTGCCCCGCGCTGGATCTCGGACAAAGAGCGGATTCATTCCCTCTCGCTCACGCGGATCAGTTTCCTGAATGCGGAGAAGAGGTGACGAATGGGGATGACAGATTTTGAAATTCCGCTCTGTCGCGATTAGAAGATTTCGCAAACGATCGACGCCGTCGTTCAAGTACGCTGTCTCAGTCCTCGAACAAGGAGCCGAAGACCGCGATCGGTGATGCGTTACCATAACAAACAAACAATCAATTTAGAAGTTTGCTGTTTCCTCAAAGACGATATCCGCATCCGAGCCTGAAACTGTGCGAAACTGTGGCCACGAATGCTCGACGGTGAAGAAACTTACGTTTCGTTTTTATTATTACCTATTCCTGTTCCTCCGGGTCTGACGCGAGAGACGACGTCGTCGATGTGTGAATTGACCCCGAGCTGCTTCGATGCGGACTGAAAGACAACCTGCTAGGATTAGCGCGCGATCGGACGAAAGTCGGTTCTTGACAGTCGGAAGAGTCGAAGGGGTAACAGAGCGCAGTCCTTGCCTCGAGGGAAGCTGGACAAAAGTTCGCATTTCTACGACGATGCGAATGATCGAGGGGAGCTTGTTTCAATGTGTGTACTTTAATAGGCACGGACATCAAGATTTAAATCAACCGGATCAAAAACGGATTCGAAAGCATCTCGAGAGCCCCTCCCCCATCCATATGAAGCAGAACAGCAGAACTGTCTGAAGAAGAGCAGCTGTCCAGACTGTCTGGTCGAGTGCGCTCTCGAAACAAGCTCCAAGATCGGACAGTTTCCGAAGCGATTCTCGTCCTGATGCAGCTACATGTTCGCGCAGCGCGCGACAACTCAGGAGTGAGACAAACTCTTCCCTCTTTCTTGTTTTATCTGACTCTCTCTAATCGAGCGAGTAACAGACTTGCTTGCTCGCTCACTCACTCTATCCGTCGAGTACATAGTTCCACTACATGGTGAGAGTCATTCAACAACGGGTCGACCGAGGTAGCCAGCTCTCCAAGTCCAGGGTTTCACATCGTCCCTCTGTCACAACATTCTTCCCCCCTACGCGCTGTCATCTGGTCCTGACAGTTATGAACGCTTTCGGCAAGAACCTCCTCCTCGATCTCCTCTTTTTTCTCATCCCCTCCAACCGCTTTCTCCGAGCAAGTCTCTCCTCTACTCATCGTGGTTCCCTAAACGTTCTCCCGCCAGACTGGCGGCGGGCTTGAATTCTCTTATAGCGACTCGGCGCTGAAACAAAAAGGGGTTTTGTGCGCGACGGGGGGACAAGAGGGGGAAGACGGGTGGATAGACAGACGGCTAGTGGTTCAGGGAAGCAAGGGTTAAATTGCAAAACTATATTCGACCACCGGCACGAGCAGCTTGAAAATCGAAGAGGCCCAAGACAAAGGCCGCAATTGAGGAGCGGCCGTCGGAAGAGATGGGCTTGAATTGTTGTTGAAAGTATCGGATACCTTCCCCACTCCCCCCTCTGGCTCTATTCAGATAGAGAAGATGGGGTCGATGTGAAATAAGACACTTTGATTTGCAGATGCCGAAGGCGGGAGAGACGACTTCGGGGTTCAAGCAGGACGATTGAGAACATCTTGTGGTGTGATCCAGCCTGTTAGAGGATCGGCGTGTCCGCTTCGATAAACTCCGATCCGAGGAGGTCTGTTGGGAGGGTTATTCGACACCGAGTGACTGTTTCTGCATGCAAAGGTCAATTTATTCATTCGCTCATTCGATCGAGCCTTTGTAAACGTTGTGGAGACCACCACCATGCAAACAAAATAAGGTGAATTACTTTTTGCGATGACGAGACCGATCTGAAAGGCGAACTTCTCCCGAGGAGATCTGTCAAAGTGTTTATTTGTCCGATGGGAGAGTGCAGGTAGCTTGTGCTCGAAACTTTCACGCCATCGGATGACCGGGGAACTTTCTCTCATTCGCGGCAGTCCGGACGGCTGTACGTGGGCACATCGTCGGGGACGAAAGCGGAGGATCGGAAGAATTTCTGCCCGAGTTTTTGATGAGAGGTGCCGTATTGGTGACATAGACTTAGTTAGCTCAAGGAGGAACCTTTGCTTTCCTTAGGCTACCGCTTCGGAAGATTATCGAAGACATCCTCGACACAGATCAACAGATTCAGTACCATCACAGCCAACCACAAGGGATTAGGAACGGCAGAATCATGGGGCTGCTCTTCTGCCTACTCGGTGGCTTGCTCGCTCCCGAACGCTCGCTTGCTGATAGATATGCTGTGATACAAATCGATGGGAGGCCTGAACAGGAAACCTTATTATCGAGAAGAGAACCACGTCGGTCGGGGCAACTGTTCCTCGACACAAATCCCAGAAATATTGTTCGCTGCCAGCTCTGTGACATTCACAACGTTGATTCCGTGCGATGGACTTCACGGCGACGTCTTCCCGCTTTTCCCTCGTCGACATAACGTCTGTGTGCGATGGGGTTGTGGTCGTGAATGAGTCTGGAGGCGCGAATCCTCGATTCGGTGCAGAGACTGCGACATGGGCTCGTTTTCATCGGAGCGTTGCAGATCATGCGCGGAATACATGTGTTTAAACTCCTAGTGTGACGGAATGACCCCGATGGCTGCTCAAGAGTGCGAACTGTCATCTGAGCATACGATCGGATGTTAGTGCGCTCTACAGACAAGAGCACTCGAGGCACTTGAAGATATGGTGCTTGAACAAATCGGACTCTTCGACAAACATAAAAACTGTCAAGAGCCAAATCGACACCCAGAGAGTGGAAGAGTGAGGTATCGCTCGCTCGTCCGCTTGTAGAATAATCGCACGCGACCTAAACGAACATTCAAATGAATGGATGGATGGATGGACGGACGGGATGAATGGATGAGTGACGAAGTGAATAGAGAGCGCGGGAGAGTAAATGAATGAGTGAATGGATAAATCTATTCGTTCAACCGGCGGCGCGTAGATGTTTTTGTGTGCTCACAAACAGACACAAAGTTGTGATGCAAGAAGATGCGAGTCGTCTGCAGAAGAAACGCTGTCAACTGCAGCCGAGGCGACCGCGCGGCTTCATTCAATATTTCCTGATCGATGAACATCTGCAAGGATGATGATGTCTCCGTGCTCCGCACAATCGCTTCTCGCAATCGGAGACGTGGGCCGATATTCAAGAAGTTTCTCAATGAACTTCATGTCATGTAATGAATGAACGGGGAGTCCTGTTCCTCTCCACGAGCCTTTGCCTGGATTGCTTTCCCGATCCCCCGCCTTTCCTGCATCGACCCTGTGGATTGACCTGTCTCCTCGGATCGTTCGTCCTTAAGTCTTTGGTCGGAGGCCGTCATCGAGGCTGCTTGCCCGAGCTCACCGTCGCGGTTTTCCCCGAAAAAGAGTCGTTGACCCTGTAGTTTTGACTGAAGCGTGAATGGACTCGAGCTTCGTTCTATTATACACGCGAAGCCGGAGCGTCCTGCCATTCGTCTGGTTAGACAGTCGCAGGTCTTTCGATGTGGGCGTCACCGGGGAATGTCAACTACAAAAAGCAGGAGACGGACTCCTGAGCTGAGTCCCCGGTCTGATTTTTTGAAAAATAAACCGAGACACGTGCTCTTACCGCCCTTGCGGGAATGGCTTTTGTCGACAGAGTCACCGCCTGGCGGAGAGAAAAAGTGTCGGCTCGACCGCTCTTGGTTTCGGGTTGAAGAGCGAAGCTTCCGTAAGCGACGAAGATTCTATTACATCTGAATATCACGCTTGGTCATTATGGAAAACAGGAACACCCACACGCGCACACACACGATCCATGATGAGGAGACATATTGAGAAGGCCGTTGTCAACGCTGGAAACAAAGACACTGCGTCCATCAGAGCCGAGGTCGTTCGCTCCATTGCCTCGCGTCTTATTAATATCGGCACCAGAGACTTTCGGATTTCACTTCGGTTTCCCACGGACGGCGAAGATACCGTTGGAAGAGGAACAATCCGATCGGGATATCCCGAGACAGGCAGCCGATCAGAGTGTCGGAGCGTGTGGTGGATTTATTCTGCTTGTTGTCCGCTCCGATGGATGTGAATAAAAGATAGATGCGCATCGAATTCTTGAGATTCACTTGATCGCGTCATTAGGCATATTGTTCGAAGGTATCTCTGGTGACGATGCGTCGAGTCTCCTGGCCATCGGAGTCGTCACATGCTTGCCGCTGGATAAACGTCTACGGTGTCCGCGATCGTATCTTTCCCGTACATCCAACCGCTTTCTTACGTTGAGCGTGTGTAAATCAAATCCCATTGAAACTTCGTGGATGACCGCCGAAAACGCGGAAGTAGGATACAATTTATTTACTCGATCAATGTTATCCATTATGCTCTTGAGTTCTCGTCGGACAAAGGCGATCCCTGTCAAAACAGAGGAGCCTAAGTGGCTATTCTGTTGAACATGCTGGGACTCCACTCCCAAGGGAGCGGATTCCTCGCAAGCGGACCACGTTTCCGCCGGCCCGAGCTTTTCCTTTTCGCGGATTGTTGGAAGATGGATGCCACCTCGATCGGCTTGAGATTTGCGAGCCGCGCTTCTCGCTCGTGGGAGAAGTCGATCTGACAGTTCTCATGATTCGCTGGAAACTAAGGAACCATTGATCGGGCGGACGTGTCCGTAGGAAACTGTTCCTCAGGCCAACATGGTACACAATTTTTTAGTTTCCTGCAGCCCCGTCTTCTTTATCCTTAGTAATGGAGGAGCCATACATTAATCTGAAGTCTTTTGGAGCGTTTTCTAAGGCATCAAGCTACAGAACGCCGTGACCTGCTCAAAATTTCGGAACGATCTGGACCGTCAGTCTTAAAATGATCAGATTGGATCGGGAATCCTTGAGTCGAATGGTTTTCGGGGACATGCTCGGGTTCAGCTTTCGGTTTTCACCTCTTGAGGCGAATCCAACACTGAGTGGAACGAAATGAAGGGATACAACAGGGGGACTGGAAGGAAGAGAAATTCTGCGAAGATAACCTGACTTGGAGGAAGGTTTCGAGATCTCATGCAGGGAAACATCGCACCCAATCGGACGCGAGATAGAGCGAGTAAACACAAGGAACTTGCTTTTCGTATCTATACATACTCAGCTTCGTTTGTACAATTTATTCTCCAACGTTTTCGGCATTTTACAGATAGATAAGTCGAGAGAGAAAGAAATATCTTTGTCTTCGCATCCGCTATGCTCCATGTTGTGGGTATGACGATCCAGGCGGGCACGGTCACGAGATGCCGCGCCTCCTGACTTGTCGTAGTCTTTGAAGATTTGTTAAGCTAGCTCTCCGCGGTTTCTCGATACTTCGCTAGTGAATCTGAAGTACTGGGCCTGGGCAACGATCGCCGTCACCCCAACTGCGTTCGGACTCGACCGGTTATTTCTAGTGAATTGTCGATTTGCGTCGACAATGCTCTTTCAATTATGTACTCACACTCGATCCTTCGCCGATCAAATTCGGCCATGACTGTCGTTCTTTCAATGATAATATGCTTTTACTCAAATGTTGGAAATGTGTTCCATATATACAATGTACAGCGATTTTCCTCATTCCGTTCCAATCGGCGTCCCTCGATCAGCTTCATCAATAGATCGATTCTGAGGATGTTTCGAGAGACCTGGGATCGGAAATATCTTGAGCCCCTCGACGGTGTCTCTCCCCTTGATTTTTCCGGCAAAGTTCGGGGGGGTAATTCAGTTCTCGAGCGAGTCTAGGGAGCTTATATTTTGTTTCGCGATTTCTTATTCATAGATTTCCTATCAATTTCAAAGATTAGAAGTGTCTAACGGTCATGGACGCGCACGAGACAGCGTCACTGATTGAGGTACCAAAGGCTTTCTCTGACCGCAATTAGTTGAATTGAAAGCGACCTAATTCGGCGAAGTCTTCACCCCGTCACCAATCCTTTAAACCCGAATTCCACTCTCATAGAGTGTGACCGAATGCCGTCGAATACCCTCGAGAGATATGGATTTACTCCCCTCTCTTTCCGAGGAGGCAGAGAGCACGGGTGTTGGGAGCGAGAGTAAACAGTGTGATCCAATTCAGATCAGCTTATCCTCGGATATCGATAGTTCGTCGAACGGACGGGCGATGTTCTAGCCCCGCGATTTAAGTCGTCCGTAGATCTAATGTAGTCCTTCGTAAAATCCTATGAAGTTCTCAACGTTCTAAATTCGTTGGTTTCGGTTTCCTTATTAACAGCCTAATCGCCGAACACTAGCGATTCGCGCAATTGGGAAACGATCATACATTATTCAATATTATTAATTCAGGTTGGGTGTTGTTTCGTTCATTATGCGTTCGTGTATACAATGTTGAAGATCATTATTTTCTTGCTGCTGCCGTGTGCTGCCGCACTTACGATCAGCTTGCAACGGGGCCTTTGGAGCTTCTTCTTATTTTCCCTACGCTGCTTCTTCGAGGACTCTCGTTAGCGCGTTTCGTTTCCGGAAGACTTCCTGCAGGGCCGCCGCACGATGAATGATAGCGATGATCACGACGAAGATGTTGGTGGTGAGCGGTGAGGCTGAACACGACGATGATGACGACGACGATGAGAGAAATTCCTTCCAAGCCTAATAAGCTGTGGGTGGCGCTAGAGAATGGAACTGCAATGTAGCCTGATGGGGATGGAGGATGGACTGCGGAGGGTTTGTGCAGTTTTGTGGTGGATGATACCAATCGTTGTAATTCGCGTGAGGAGCCATCGGATTTATGGCGGTCGACAGCGGAGTGAGCCCGCCAGCCGCCGAAAGTCCCGAGGACATCACGGCGTTCTGTTGTATAAGGTGGTTGTGTCCGTGAGGAGACCGCAGCGGCGTGAGTCCGTGCTCGCTGAGACTTTGCTGAAGAGAAGACACGCTCGGAGTGGCGAGGATTCCCGACTGAACCCCGGTCGCACTACGCCCACTGGTAAGATGCCCCTGACTGTGCAGCTCCGATCGTTCAGAATGCGCGATCGAGAACGAGTCTGTCGTCGGGTTCGAGTAGTCGGATCCGTTTGGACTCAACGGAGGAGACTTACTGTTCAGACCCGTGCTGCTGCCGCAGTGCACCTTCATATGCTTGCGTAGTGAACTGGGGTGCGTGTAACTCTTATCACAGCCGCGAATGCCGCAATTGTATGGTTTGTCGGAGGTGTGCACGTGTGAGTGCTTCTTCCTGTCCGACGAGTTGGCGAATCTCCTGTCACAGCCATCGAATTCGCACTTGAATGGTTTTTCGCCTGTAAAGAGAGGGAGAATATTTTTGTCAGATTTTTCGAATAATTCTCTCTCCCGTTTCTTCCAGCTGTAATTTCCTGCCTCCGACCCGCTTGGGAGGCGAAAATAATGAAATATAGAATATCCTTCGGGGGGGTGAAACAGAGCGGACGGTGAGAAAACGGAGGACGGGGAGCTCTATCATCGAGCCATCAATCGAAGGTTAGGCCAACTTGCTTCTCTGAAACAAAATGAAAACGTCCGACCGGCTCGCTCTCGGAGCAAGGCTCGATCAACGAGGGAACCGAGCACGCCAATCTCAGAATAACCAACATCAAGTGTTTTTCGAGCAGCTGCTTTATCAACAACGATCGCAACAGTATCCACGAGATTTCAATTTGGATCCCGAACATGACAAACGAAAGCATCGATCACAAGCAACGTATCTTTCCGCGAAAGTCTTCGTCGAACGGCCGCGCAGAGTTCACGACGACGACGACGACGATGAAGTCTACGAGGCCGTTTAGATGACGCTTTTGATATCGACTGTAGGATCTATGTTCCCGGAATGCGATGCGATCAGACTTTGGGTGGTCGACCGGTCGCCAGGTTAACGTCGACTGGAATTCCACAGCTGACCTTTGCGTTCCTGGTCATAATTGAATTGACAGATCGGCAGAGCCTGGGTGAGAAAACCGACTGACCGCAGACGGACCTGTCTGGAGGTGGACATCGTAATCCAAGGAGGAGACGCGGGTGACAAGTTCCCACGCACGACCCTGCGATAGGCTGCATTGCCCTGAATTGCTCTTCTCCTCCAAGGAAAAAAACCTAATGCATGAGCCTTCTTCCTTAACCGAGATCGAGTCTGCCTAGACCGTCACTTCGTTTGTCGACTCTTGCTGTTGATCGTTGTCAAACGGTGCAAAATCAATGAGTGCGTGCTCGACAAACACTGAGTCAACAACTCGGGTGGATCTCCTCTCTGATTAGATGCTCACATTTGAGTGGTTCCGCTCAGACTCCGCCTTTTCACCGGGAGCCTCGAGGGTGCGCACACGACGACCACCACTACGAGCAACATTGGCAGGGCAGCCCCATAGCATTACCGCAGCGGTTGCTCGCTAGATAGCCGGGCTATAACTCCCGGGGTCCCAGGGGTCGACTGGTAATAGATGCGCAGCGAAAGTCAATTAAGTTTCAGCGCCACAATGTTTGTCAAATACACGCTCTTATACGACATGTTCTCGGTGATGCTCGAAATCTCGACAAGTGATCTGGATCCGAATTTGTTTTGATTTGATCATATCGATTCGTCCCGGAGGAAAGAAATCGCGACAAATGGAGTGTCGATCTCCGCACGAGTCCTCGGAACGAGCACCATGTCTCAGATCGAATATGACCGGGATTAGGAACGGATGAGTCGCGATAGAGTAATGATTCGAGCGAATCGCGACGGACGGACGGAGAGACGGGCGGACGGCAAAGCAATGGACGACTACGAATACCAAGTGACGAGACGAGCGCGATGAGACCATCAATAACGATCTGTATGAAACATTTGTCCAGTGAAGAGTTAATCCCCAATCGGACGAGCCGTCCAGGAGCCAGCCGCCAGGCTCATCATGAATCAAACGATAGAACCCGATGACCTAATAGTGACCGAATCCGAACGAGTGAGGCGGATATTCATCAGAGCCGTTCGCGAGGAAAAATGAAAAATGATTTTCAGAGGACCCCTGTCCCCTGAGACACCAGCTGACTGACGGGCTATCCTTCCCACCGATTGACTTCACCCTCGCAAGGAACGCATCACAGCCACGCGATTGAACGCTAATTCCCTCGATGCTCCGATAAAGCGGATGCAGAAGACCGAATCGACAGCTGATATTTGAAAGTCGACTTCGTTCCCCGAAAGTCTGCTCCTGTTGTTCTGGGCGCAGGAGACGGCGTTTCGAACCGCGAGTCGCTGTGAAACGGCTCGAGATGCAACTGTTGTTATCGCGTTCTCGGTCGGAATCGCTGTTGTCAAGAAGACGTATCGAGACAAGCGCCGAAAAAAGAGAATTGCCGCCGCCAGTTTCGGGAGCAAGCTGTTCGGAGAGTTCGTCGTGTTTTCATTGCAAATCCTTTCGACGCACGCGATGTTGTAACAAAGCAGATCTAATTACCGAATGAACGAGCTAAAAGAGACTCGCGACCCTTCCCGCTTCGGAGTTTATCAAGTTACCGACTGTTGTTCCGCAGACAGTCTCACAGGAACACAGCAATGAGACGAGTCGGTGCGCCGAGAGTCTTTGTAGTCAAAGAGTCAAATGTTGATGAATGGCCCGCCACTTGCTCTATTCAAAGCCGAGTCGCCAAGGGCTCCGAGAAATTCAAAGACGAATCGCGCGCGAGCTTCATGTCGCTGAGTCAGAGTTCCCGGCCAATCTCAGTTTCTGATTTTCGTGGGATCAGCCAAAAGTCATCGACGGTGGATTTCCATCGAATTCAGACCGAACTCGCGATCGTACGAACTCGGAGAGCGAGCGAGCGATCGTCGAATTCGACTTCAGCTCCGAACTCGAGTGAGATAGACTGAGGTGGATATTGGTAAGGCGCGGGCGTCGCGGACAAGGCCGAGACGAAACCCGTGAGCTGATCAAACCCTCTGCGTGGAACATCGAAACAGCCATGCAGGTGGCAATCGACGCCGGAGGAAGCCGAGTCGGTGGTCGAATGAGCTGAAAATTCCTGCAACGAGACGCGGGCAGAAGAACGAGCAAGCGAACAGAAACAACAACCATGGCGACGAGCTTTCAGTGCGCACCGCTCGGAGAAAGACGACTGAAAGAAACGCAGACAGACTTTCGGACAAGCACTTAATGGGAAGTTGAGGTTAACGTTTTGGGAGGGTAGAATGGACGAGCAAGCGAGCGAACGAACGAGCGAGCGACACAGCAGAGGAGTGCCCCATAACACCAAAGCCGAATCGCGCGCTGACTGACTGACGACTGACTGGCTGGAGCCGTCGAGCGGCCTGCCGCTGACGTCGCTCGATGATATTGCTGCATCTATGTATCCACATCGAGGCGTTACTAAGCGTTTCCTCCACTGACCGACCGGACGAACGGATGAAAGTCCGAAAGAATCAATGAGCGTCATCCACTCGGAGGAAGGCTTGTCGCAGAACTACCGCAAGAGGAAGGTGACGTTTCCAGATCGTCGTTGCGTTGCCTCGCGATGCTGAGCGACGATTCTCTCGCTATCCTCGACTTGCTTCAGACGGGAGCTCCTCCGGGACGTATCGTCGAGTGGATGTGGTCGCCGAACGTTCCTCGTTCCAGGATTCAACCAGAAAATCGACTCCGAGGTAGAAATCTCAGACGAGAGGCTTGCTACGTTCGTGGCTCACGAGAGGAATCCCGGCTGTCACCACTCTTTCACTGCGTCCATGCGCTGTTACTGCACCCATCAAGTCGTGTGTAAACAATGTAGAATGTTGACTTTCCACTAAGCGGAAGGTAGACAGGCTGGCAAACAGCCCTTTAGAAGTGAGGCAGGCACCGAGGCAGCAGGCCATTGTCCGCAAGAGTCATCGTTTGAGATCTTCAGACACCTCAATGGCTTCTTCGGCAGCCGCACAAGAGCACCGTAAATGTTTTGTCATTCTTGACGGGGACACTCCCAACGTTACGCAGGAAGGTTTGACTTTAAGCTCCTTAGCGTAAAGCGTTCGTCGTCATTCGATCTTCAGAGGAATCTGAAGGGACCGCTCGACGCATTCTTCCGAGTCTCGCGAGCCCCATGGAGGAAATCCACCTCATTTCCTTCGAACATCTCCCAATGGGGTCCAGCACAGAATTTTACTAAAGTCCGATCTCGCCCTAAATTCGAACGGCCGGGAAGATGTAAAATTCGGCTCTCGATGAGATGCCGCTCGGCGAACTTCATGGTGGCGAGTCACAGAACTCTTTCGGAGGCTCTTCATCTCCTTTTACGCAAATATTTAATTAGTCGAGAACTCGTCAAACTTCACGCGCGTGCAAACACTGCTGCTCAAAATGATCCTATTTTTCTGACAGAGTTTTCGTGACTACGAGTGGAGAAAGAAATAAAAAGCGGACATCAAATGCGCTCCCGAGCTACACCACGCGATCGCCATTATTTCCGCCGCCTGATAATTGCTCTAGCCTTCTGGAAGGGTTATCAGACTGAAGGTTTCTGCATCATTCCGAACTCTTGAAATTTCTGCTCGAAACCTCTGGTTCTAACACCGGCCTTGTGCCCTGAGTTCTTGAACGCTCACGGAACGTGTCGTCGGAATTCCCTTGTTGGGATCAACGGGTTCAGTCCTCCCCATCGGATGCGCGATGTTCTCACACTTTGATGTGTTCTCAATCTGAGCGAGCGAGGGACGACTATTACTTCAGCAACAGACTTAATTTCATCATCGAGCCGATTGCTATTGCACCCCAAGTATGGGGCTTCAGCAGAGGCACTGCGGAGCTGAGCTCTCGGGTCACAGAAGGCCGACGACACCTCGACTCGTGTATTCGTGAGCGAGGCGGCTCGGAGCACGGAAATTCTGATCAGGAATCGTGACTGCAAGTCCGACGAAATACTCGTCCCGATTTGGTGAGCTGCTGAATATGAACGCTAATTCTGTAAATATTCCGAGTCGAAAGCGACCATAACCTCGAATTCACTCCGTTCCCGAAAGAATTTTTCTCTCGGCATCCCTCGGCCGTCCCCTGAAACTGTTTTGCTACAATGGAGAGTCTACGACATTCTCGGCTGGCTGGCGGGCGCCCACCAGCAGCAGCACCGCCAACAACGCCACCACCACAAGACCTATTCCGGGTGGGTTTTGTCCTTTTGGTTTGTCGTCAGCGCTCTCTGTCCCCTGCCCGCACAGCGGGAGGATCATGGGATCAGTCGCCATGGAGACGTTGGGAAACTGCGGATGGATAGCGGAGCTTTTCAGAGGTCTGAGCGCGAGCCTCGAGCACTCCAGAACGAGTTGTTCTCTCCTGCGAACGCACAGCGGTCGAGCGTGTTCTGGTTTGATAGAATTGCGTCATCCGAGCTCTGAGTCAGACCGCGGGCAAGTTTTCCGGGGTAGGGAGGCGACCTCGCCACGTTGATTCGTGACCGAAGCCCGCTCTACCCTCCCTCAAAGTGGGATTTCCTCGAGTCGCTTCTCGGGATCAAAGTTAAAGCGACGACGATCGCGACGGCAGACTCCATTGTGTGTTTCTTCCTACTGACTGCTGCTTTCCCGGGAGAACCTCGCGCAGCACAGAGTCTGGATCCGTTCGCGACACTTGAGGCTCCGATTCCGCCGTCAGCCGATCTACGTCGGGGCGACAACTTGTCCTCCGATCCAATCTCTCAGACGAACGATCTCGCTACCGATCGCGGTATCAACGGCGATTTCCGAGAGGAAGCCTCATCGTTTTCTATCGGCCTTACGGGTGTCCATAGGGGGGAGAAGTGTTTGCTCGTTTGGAAAGCCTCGAAGCACGCTCGGAACAACCTCCACGTCTCTGTGTGTCGATCTCGTGACGAAGGATTCCTTGACGTCACGGCGTGGCGATCATTGCCAAACAAGCTGAAACATATTCAAATATTCCCTCTCCTCCAGAACTCCTGCTGATTCTTCCGTTTTACTCGCACTAGTGAATTATTACGGGAGACAACCCTTCAGCTGTTAGAGTGGAGAAATCGTGAGCGAACTCGACCGGGGAATGAACTCAACGACAGGAAGAGCTCACACAAGACTCCGGAGGGTTCAGTTCGCAGCGCTAAACAAATCGATTTATTCGCAGTGCCGATTGACGAACTTTGTGAGCTGTAGATTGACCCACGTTCCTTATGTCTCGCCCTCGTAAACACTGCGGACTGGTCCCGAGGGGAACTTCCCTCCACCTCTTTCAGATCTCAGCTCTTTTCCCCAAGATCAGTGAATTGCTCGGCCAATCAGAGAGATTTCCCTCTTCATTCGACAAGCTAAGCGGGATAGATGGCGAATCGAGGGAAACTCGAACCGCAGTCCACGCGGAAGCTTATGCGTAGAATGTTGTTTGAGAAACACCGTGTACGTCGACGACAGCGGAAAATGGATGCGATCGCTCCGGAGCGGCGGACGCCGGACGTCGAATGGGCATCTGTCGGAACGAATACGTCCGGCGACTTCAAGCCATCTTGCTGCGACCGATGGAGACTTTGCTTTGACGTCACGAGCATACGCGTGCCGTGTCACCGCTTCGACCGCCATCTCCGTCATTACGGGGAACAGCGTTTTTATCTGGCACCTTCACTCTTACAGTCGTGGAATGATCACACTGTCGCCGCCTGCCCGAAAAACGTCGTCGTAAATGGCGTTTCCCGTCGTTGTCGTCGTCGCCGCCACCGCCACCACCAACACCGCTACGTATTTTGCTCTGATTTACGTCGTCTGATAGAATCTCGAAGCAGGAGCGCTATCTGCCCGACGGAGCGAGGGATTATCTAAATAGCGGTACCTACTGCTGATTCCTTGATGACGATGTCTTCAGCGTTGACATGTTTGGATCTGCCACCGATTTTCTGATTTACGATGACCGTTCCATGCGGAATGGGACATAAACAGCGCGTCAGAAACTGTGCGCGAGTGATCTGACTTTGTCAGGTACCCGTAGAGAAAGGTGTATCAGGGAGGGAGAATCCCCGGTGATGAGCATATGTTTCGCTCATTTTGAGCTCATCCACAGATTCCCGCCCATCGGTTCAGTCTTTCGGTCAAGACGAGAGTATCGCTTCCGAGGGGAATTCCTAAGCATTGAGTTTTTGATGTGGGCACACAGTGGAACGACCTGTTGAGTGGCGGGTTTGCTTTGTATGTTTGTTCATCTGTCCGATTTGTAGTCACCGCGAGATAGTCAATGGCGCGTCGCTCAGTCAGCCGCGAACTTGTCGCGCGTCTGCCAAGTCGACTTTACGGCCGTCGGTAGCTGAGAACGTCTCCTCTCTTTTCTCTCACTGCTGTTGCATAAAACAATTGATCAGCGATAAAACTTGCATTCGTGAGTGCGCTTGTGCGAACGCAGACCGAGTGTCCGGCTGTCGAGACTGCCGGCCGGAGGAGCTCGCGACCGCTTCGAGCAATAAACGCTTTCTTGACGTTGAGACGCGTGCCTCGCTCTTCGTCGAACCACCGGTAGCAGGCACGAAAAGTATTATGAGCATTTAGCCAACGATTCGGCTCGTCGTCATCGTCGATGCGTCTCGAGCCTCGGAGAAGACGTTCGGAGGGATGCCTCGCAGACAGCAGCCGAGAGAATTCGACGGGGTCAAACCTCATCAATGACAGCAACAACAACGGCAACGGTAGCTAGCTAGCTAGCCAGCCAGCCATCCAGTAGTCAGCCAGCCAGCCAGCCAGCCAGCGAGTCAGTCCGATAGACGAAGCCTCAGAAACCGGCAGAGGAGCAGAAGACGACGAAGTCAGAAGAGAAGTGTGATGACAACATGCATTCTTTCGGGAGGACCTCGAAAGATTGTAAATTGACCTGATTCATGTCAGACCCGCTCTGCGCTCCGTGCTTGGTGTGAGCGGAGGGTTCGCTCAATACTGCTGCCAGACAGGGTGTCTGTTTGGATGGAAGGATGCATAGATAAATAAAGTGATAGATGGCTTCGATAAGGAGCTGGCTGAACGATTCGGGGACCCTCGTCAGAGCATTGTTGACAGAGATCGTCGAATCTCGGAGCTGTGAATAGCCCCGGAAACGGGTAATTTTACACCACTAGATTAGCTGCGCCTTTTGTCAAACCTATCGAGTGGCGACAACACCACGAGATCGTCAGGTGGGTGATTGTCGTCGACCAGCGTTGAAATCTTAACGAGCCAGGAATTCGCGTGTCCGTGTGTCCGCACGATAGAGTCCGAGCGAATTTTGGGAGGGAAATTTTCTCGCTCGCCACCGAGCGCTCGATTGAAAATGACGGCGGACCCGGTTTTGTCTGAATGTCAGTCGATGTATCCGTAAACTGTCCGCCGTATCATTTCTCATGTGAGATATGTTGACTTGTGGACTGACTCACGGGACGGAAAATCAGAACCCATCGACATGGCAGCAGAAGCAGCCCTTAATGAAACTTCATCTCGCCGTGGGGCGTCTCGTCGAACTTCGAATCTACGGCGATTTCGACGAAACGCCGGTGATGCTGCGGCTCGAATGTTGCTCGTTCAAGGAATACGGATGCCTTATGAGGGTGTAGGTGGCCGACGAGCGCTCGAGGGGGCGGAAAGAGGCGGCGAGGGGTGGCAGTGGGAGTTGCCCAAGAATCCCCGCCATGACCCTCGCATTGCGTTCTCTGTAACGATGCAGCCATGCGGCCGTGAAGTTTCCAACCTCTCCTGCTCGCTTGCACTCAATTCATCCGAAAGGGAGAGAGTTCACGGAGTTTTACTCTGGTTTCGAGCCGAGCAAAATCGTTTGGTACTTCTTCGCCTCGAGAGAGAATCCCAAAGGTGAGGTTCGTTTCCACAGAGTCCGGGGGGATGCGACTCGGTTCCCCCCGAGTGAATTCCCCGACGTGCTCGATTTCCGAGAGTCATGCAGAAGAAATACCTCCTTTTCGATTTGGCGCTTGTGGAGATCGAGGATGAAATTGGGAATACATTTTCGGAACGCGTGATATCCAGCCCATGATTTTCGACCTGAGACACGATGAATGAATGTCGTCGGGCGATGGCAGCTGGACGGAATCAGCAGAATTCCGCCGGCTTTCCATTGGAAGCGGCAGATGGTACGCATCGAGATTAAGAGAAAAAGAACAAATTGAAACAGAAGTCCCTTCCCCTCACTCACGCGATACGTAGCAGTTCCGTGACTCGTAAGCGCTTTCATCCTGGCTTTTCCTCATCCTGCTAACTCAAACCTCACCCGGCCCACTAGAAGCGAAGCCGAATCAACAAATTTGTGCTAAACTCCATTCACTTCGAGCAATAAACCGGTTTACGCTTCTTGGATCGACAACGACGTACCGCCACCGTCGTCGACGTCGGCCGCTGTCGTATCGCCGCGCCGCCGCTGTCGCTTGGCACTTTTCTTCTTGTTCGAAAACGGACGCGGCGCTACAAAGACGTTATGGCTCGGCGACCGAGGCGGGAAAAATGATTTTTCTCTTCAAAACAATTCGAATCGTCGCGACTTTTCGTTCCACCGTCGGCACTGCCGTGCGGTCTCAATGGCGCAATCGGAATCGCCGACACCACGTCGGTCGAAGGCCTGTGAGCACTACATCAATCGCGTGGGACCTCATTCCCGGGACTTCCGAACGCTTTGTAATCCCATCGGCTTGAACATGACGGCAGATGAAGACGTGCACAAGAGATAAAGCCGATCCTCTAAGGAGGAAATCGACGCCGGTTCGACGCCGAGATTCCCTCAAGATTAGCTAAATCGCGTCAAATCTGAAATCCTCCGATCTGCATGGGAATCGTCATCCTTCAATAGAGGTTTATCTCATTGGTCTTCGTGTTGAAACATGTTGAAAATCTCCCGTCCGATCACTCGTGGTGCTTGACATGGGTTCATGCGCTGGATACGGGTTTATGTTGAATATTCTGATCGCCGTCAGCGATTACATTCTCGAGTCGCAGAACCGCTCCGATTATTGTCGGAAAGAGGCTTCAGCGAAGGTGCCGCCATGAGTAATGCGCTTCTTCTTCGTCTTCTTCTTGTTCAACCAGTCCTCAGGGAAAACATTAGGAACTAGAAGCCAATCGAGCGAAGGCCATCTTTGCGATGATTGTGGCGCGCGCTGAAAGTATTATGTTAATGGCAGCCAGCCGCCGCCACAATCACCGTGGAGCTTTGGTCGTTCACCGTGGCCGAACCAATCGCCCAAAACCGCTCCCATAGGAGTGTCTTAAGGACGTATTCGCGGAACGCAGACGAACCATTCGACGACCGCTTTTTCGCCAACCCGCTCGCCTTCGCGCGTTGCGTCACGGAGAACCTGAGGCTCGCTACCTTTGCGCATCCGGTCCGGTAGGTGACTCTGCTCTTGTGACAGTAATGAAATCTAGTTCGCATGGGGACATATTCATCGTTCAATCGAGCTCGGGTTTCGTCGTGGTCCCGAGATGCAGATGTGGGGACGCATCACTGAGGCCACCCACTCGCCGAAACTGTCGCTCTTGGGCATTATGTTTCTCGAAAAAAAATGGAAGATAGTAGAAAGATAAAAGCTTTTCGAAGTTTTATGGCGCAAGTGTACTTCTTTCTCTTCTTGTTATTGGGGTCAGGAGTCATCGCCGGTCACTTCATAAGCTTGGTCACTTGCATTACGACCGATTATCCCTTTTCGGAAGAAGACGCAGAAGGTTGCCGAGAATCAAAATGTCAGGCGCCGAGTCGAAAGCCTAGACGGACACCCAGTCGAAATATATGCACGCAGCGATTTATTCGAAACTATGTACCACCCGAATACCTGTGTTGACGGTGCTCGTCGTTGTTGCCGAGCGTGACCATAGCATTGCGGTCCCCCTTTGACTCTGTTGGATTCTACCGCTGGCGCTGTGCGTACGCAATATACGGATTTCATTGGCGGCTCGCTTCGTTTCGTTTTTACCGCGATGATGGTTTCGCCTCCGATGAGTCCTCGAACACGAATCATTAGAACACACAATGCAAGCCATGGTTGGAATTCTTTTGTGATTTTGGTGAAACAGAGGATTTCCCGGAGCAAGACTGATGATCGAAGTCGCGGCCTCCTGTCCACAGGCGAATTTATCTTGGTTTGCTCGAGGCGCGTGCCCTCTTCTCGCATTTTCGAGCCGAACCATGTCTCGCCGGTCGAGCGAGCAGAGCTCTGGTATCCGTCCCTCGAAACGTTGAAGTTTCTCGTGATTTCCGCAAGCTGTGCGCTTTTTCTCAGGCCAACCTCAAACGATCACTTCCTAGACTCTGAAGATTGTGAGCCCCAGCTCCTCCTACCTCGTCGACGAGGGATGATTTCATGACGCATGGGAGTGAAGTCGTCCGTCTGTTGCTCAGTCAACAAGTTGATAAGCGGATCAGACATGATGGCTTCTCGTGTTAGATCGTATCGCTCGTCGAGTTGAGACTTTTCCTCCCGAAATCTCTGTCTAACAATCTATGTGTGTATATCAATCCAGATCGAAGACGACGACGACGACCATGACTACGATAGCGACAAGGAGGAGAATTGGGAGGAGGGGTTCATTTAGAGAACCAGGCTCTGTGAATGACATGTTAACAGCCAGTAATTTCTAGTAGGTCGCTGAAACCCGAAACCACCACGGCACCTGGAGCTGGATAAGACATGGAAAACTGGGAGGGAGCTACAGAAGGCAAACAAACGGCAGAGGGAGGTGAACGGGAAGGAGTGACCGAACGGAGTAACTCCCCTGCGGTCCTAATAAACCCCAGAGCAGTGTCCGGAAGCACGGGGGCATGGGCTGTAAACTGCTGCTGCTGTTGGTGACGTCTTCGGGAGGTAGGTGGCGTTCTCCGAACGCCGTAATTGGCTAGAAAAGCGAATACTCTCAGCACTAAAAGCGTCGGACAGAGAGCTAGAAACGGCAGCCTAGGACCGAACGAGGAAATATCGTGTTACGTCGTCACGAGCATCTCTCGAGAAATTCCGGAACCGACAGCCGGATGATCTCTCTTCGAGCCGGAATTTCCAGCTCTCAACTCATTGGGAGACGGAAGATCTGATATTCCTCTCTCGCCCATCAGAACCTCTTCCAGACGGAATGGAACTCTCGGAGTTCTCACCCCGAACCGCGAGCTCGAAGCTTCGTTGGGAGTCTGTGCTTCGAACATGGTATTTAGCAGAGTTCAGAGTGCAGAGGAGCTCAGTCGGAGAGAATGCCGGAGGCCGACAAGTATGTTCAGCGGATCAACTCACGCGAAAGAATCTCCGATCCTATGGATGAACCGTCATGAGCTACTATGTGACAAAGTGTTTTTAGCCTGAGCAGAGGGTACATCGAAGAGCTTTGATCGGCCCCGCAATAAAGATCCTCGGGTCCTCGGAGCGGTACCGCTGATGGAGATCCCCAATGTCGATGTAATTGCTTCAATGCAGTCGATCGGTTGTCAGATCTCCTGGTCGATTTCTTCGTCCACCGAGTTTCTCAGGTCTCCTCGATTGAGCCTTCTCGAGTGATGATCATGCAGGGGGGATGAATCGTTAGCGAGAGTCTGTTCCGATATGGAATTTCATCGGTCGATCTCACTTCTGAAAGTTGCCCCTGTCGCTCTCCCGCCGCAAGCATCTTCCCAGAGCACCATACTCGAGATGGTTCCACGATACGTAGCTTTCCCGACGGTCGATTCTGGGAACGCCATTGCATTCTAAGGCCTATGGCTGAGAGCGTGTCTGCCAGCGACTGCACCCTTCGCTATGGCCCCGAATTCGCTTCCGCAAATAGTGTGCGCAAAGCACTTGAGTGATGGCCGTTGTGCAAACCGAGATTGAGGTTCGTGGCACCCCCTAGATGTCGTCACCATCTGCTCGTGTTATTGTACGAGAGCGAATGCGGTCGCTTGCGTACTTGCTTACCTGCAGTCCAGATCGGTCGGTCGCGCTCACTCAGTGAGTTTTTCTCTCCCGGAACGGGAGTATATTAGAGTATTTTGATTGCTGTACTCCCAGGACAGCAGTCAGGCAAGCAAAGCAGAGCAGTAATCGGACCCGAGAGCGGGGAAGGCCGCGCTATCCTAATCGCTTGAACACTCAAAGCCTCGATCCTCCGCGATTAGCATAGATAGCTTTCTTCCAATGAGCTGATAGACTCCGTCGCGCATTATGTCCGGAGCCATTATGTCAAAGCTCGGGTTTTTCGCCCTTGGTCGTCTCAACGCACACTGGAGCGCCGACTTCACGAGACATTCCCAACGGATTCCAGGCTCCTTAGTTTCGAGTATTTCCCGTTTTTCGGTTCCGCTCCGAAAACGAGGATAGAGGTGCGAAGAAGAACTCCTCCGAGGAAAGAGCTAAAAAATGCCGTCGTTCGGATAGAGCCAGCTCAACTGGTTGTTACACACGGAGAGCTGACCGAAAGACGAACCGGTAGTTTGCAGAGCACTTAAGTGTGTCGATGACCGGATAGGTTAGCAAAACACTCTTGAGAGCTCTTAGGATAAGCCGGCGAAGAGTTTCGATCCAAAGCCACCCAACCAAGTCCGGTGGTGAGAGGGGACCGCTCGACACACAATATTTCTCCACGCTTTTCACACATCGACCAGGTCATTGTGATCGGCGGCCGCGGTTTAAGCGGCTTGGATTATGAGGTGGCTAGCGAGCCGCTCGAAGCAGAGAAAGCACTCCAAATCTCTTAGGCTCCGTCATGTAATCTCCTCCCCTAAGAGACACGATCGACGCTGAAGGTTCAGCTTTGATCGACTCATTGTGATCTTCTTCCCATGCTAGATGGGGCATTGGATCCATCATCGAGATCACATCTGATTGACGAGTAATTACAGAAACGATGCGTGCAGCACCGAAACCTAATCCGGATAGAATGGCAGCCACTTCGAGTTTCAAAATCAGATATCTGATTGAGTTTCATGCAGAACTCGCTGAGGATTGCCCGATGCTATCGCTTCGTCGACCAACCCGTCTTTTCGGTTCGTTCCGGAGCCGTGGAAGGTCCGTCGGGATCGAGGATGCGCCGCGCCGCGTCGATTTGAGCTTTTGCGAACTAGCGCCGATTGCGGCCATCAGAGCCATCGACTTTCTTTATGAAACTACCTCGGAACCAGGCGGTTGACAGTTCCCATTGTGGCCCGCACGGGGTAGAGAGAAGCGCAGAGGAAGCTCCATTGGTCTAAATGCGAGGCGGTTTTGTTGAAATTTGTCTTGTGAGCTGCTCTCTCACTCTATCAAGTTCCATCTCTGTGAAATACCCTACTATTTCCCCCCTTTCCCCCATCCCACCCCTCGGTCGCCCTCCTTGATGACACCTAGAGGCCGGCAGATGTGCAAGACAACGCCGACCGAGCTCCCGATCGCAGCCAGAGCTCGAGAAGAAGACGAGCATGCGTTCCTTTGCTCGCGAAAACAATTTCTGCCATTGACACTGTAGAGACCCACAGCGACGATGAGTTGAGGAAAAAATCCTCGCCGACGCATGAGTTACGAGTGGATTCAACTTCAGACACGGAATCCCTTCTTTCCGTATTGTTGATCGAAAAGACGTCTAATGTGAAGGCGACAAGGGCCAACTTGAGACGACGCCTCACCTTGTTACTGTCGACGAGGTTGACTATGGAGGGCTTCTGTGGAATGGGACGCACCAATACGTCGTCGCACACTCACGTTGTCTGACGCGACTGCGTCGAAAATTCCACTCACAGGATTCCTGCATTGTCTTCTCTCCGTATACATTAGCTCAGAGACTCGGGACTCCTTCATCAGTCATTCAGGAAAAGAGTGAAAAAAATTCCCGAAATTCCATGAGAAACGACGTCTCGAATTCCCGAGTCGATCAGGGTGTTGTCGATCTGATTCTCCGTGTTTTCTGTCCCATCGTTCCCTACAGACATGCGAGCGATAGTCGCTCAGACGGACTCGAAGAAGAAGAGATATGACCAGTGTTTCCTAATGCTGTTGTTCATCTTCTTTTCAGAAACCCAGATCTCCCTGCGTTTTGTCGTCGACCTTGCATTGTAGAGTGCGCTCGAATTACTTGCCACCAGCAACAACAGCATCGCCGCTAACACATACAACCACAACAACAAACATTATGTAAACGAGAAGAAGTATCACATTTCAACAAGCGGAGCAGATTTCGTTGCGGCTACCGTACACAGCTCGTTTAGCCATGGTTCGTTGGCTGAACGGGAGTTCGGCGAGTGGATGGATCTCCGCTTACCTGGTCCCAGCCCGGTGGTTTGATCGCTTGCTTGCTCGCTCGCTCGGTTACTAGCCGTCTGCGCGAGAGCATGCAAAGCTCAGTCAGGGTGAGAACAAGGAGCGGCGGTTCGCATCAGAGAGAAACCTGACAGCGGGATATCCGAATATATTGGAACAGTCTCCGCGGAACATTTTATCGAGAAGCCCAATCGGGATCGATAGACCCGACCGCATGGTCTCCTGGAAAATAATTCCTCCAAAATCCGCGAAAGTTAGCACACGGAAGCGATAGAGGACGCCTGCCTGCATCGGGGAAAAAGGCCGAGGAAACGGGCAGTGCATTGGGGCTTTGAGTCACATCTAGCGTACGGTCCACATCGGCGGAAGTCATATCCCAACAATGACGTAGCAGCGAGTCACAATAATTCAAAAATGTATGTACGTTCGAGCTACAGAAAGTGCGATGACGCCCGTGTGTACGAAGGAGGAGTCGCTGCGCAACTGTAACAGTAAAGATCAGACATTACCATCACTGCCATCAGCATTATCCTGCTACGGCCAAAGCGACGGCTAGCACCACCCTCGGGGCCTCCAGTATAATTTCCTTAATTACATCCTGCGAGGACTGGCGGTTCCGAAGGCAGAAAGACCGACCTGCGGGCCTGCAGCCGGGAAGGAAGGAAACGGGCAGGCCGGCCGGCTGGCAGGCTGGTTGGCGAAAAAGGTAGGGCCGGGTGACGCTATTTATGCGTGAGCTTCGCTGCTCTCGCATTCATTCACCGCTGCAGACGGATTACAGACCCGGTACTGTGGCACGCCACCTCTTCTCGAGGAGGTCCAGCCGTCAGGATCCTTGATGTGGAACGCGCGAGCAGTCCTCGACGCTCCATGAGAATTGATCGGTATTCACCTCTGGACATTTTTCACGCGAGCTCGGAACGGAATGCGATTCGAGGAATTGTTTAGGATTTAAATCACGGGGATCGTCCTCCCAACTACGAGTCAGGAGTCGGGACGTGCTGAAAATCCTTCAACGATTTTTTTTTTCGGTACATTGTGTTGTACTTGCGAGCCAAAGAGCGTGCTCTGCGGCATCCGACCGGGGCATTTCAATCTTGTCTTGCCGGCTCCGAGAAGAAGGATGTGCTCTGAAGGCCTCATGCGAGGGCGTTCGCTTCGATCCCATTATGGTTCGTGACGAGATTGGCCACGATTGAACAAGCAAGTCTTGAACATAAGCGCTCGCGTTCACGAAACTCGCCTTTCAAGCCACTCGACGCGTGATCAACATGAGCAACGGCAGCAGGATTCCGCTGGATGAGCGAGTGGCACCACGGCCGCAACAACACCCGCCGCCACAATAACAGCGACATCAACGAGTACAACAAGTTAAGTCGAGAAGGTGACGGCACGGAAAGCTCCATGAACGGGACTTTCATGCTCGAGACGAAAATTATTCATTTCGACTTTTTCCTCGAATCCGGACGTAATCGTCGCGCGGATCCAGCCTGAATCCAGACGAGATGAATGGATGAATAAATAAAGGAGAAAGGAAAAACATTCGATAGTCGATGACAGAACGGACTCGCTCCGGGAACACGAAACGACCGTTGCCGGCTGACCACAGCTGGAAAGCGCAAACATCCCAATCATAAACATGCAGCTTTGCTCGAACGTCAACGAACAACTCCGGGTTCTGGACCGGCCCCAGGAAGGAGTCGCAGCGGCGGCGGCGCTCGACTTGACGTTTGTCCGGCATGTGTCAGGCGGCCGTCGTTGCGCTCACCAAAGTGGGTATATTCCTCAACGAAAAAAATCCTTCTTGAAATTTCTGTTTGCGATGTCGACCCGCATCGGTTTTTGCGAAGATAGCCGACCAGATCGCCGCTCAAACGAAGCTCTCAGCCCACGCCATAACTCCGCGTAGATCCGGAATATCAACGGTGAGAAAAGCAAACTGAGAGATAGAGAGAGAGAAGGAAAAACCCGCATCGGACGGTTTGCTGGACGGACGGACGCCACGCGAGTGTCTTGGTCATTATTCACGCCAGAAAAATGCGCCGCCATCGTTGATACCCGCAACGAAATACATACACAGAACTGCGGACCGCCGTCCTCCTGCCTGCCCGCCCGCTCGGACACTTGGGCGGCCTGCAGACCAGGTGAGGTCGGCTCGAATCGAGCCCGGCGTTCATAAACAAAACACACGAGGAGAGAAACAATCAATCGCCACCACCGAACTCAATTCAGATGTACCTACTTACATACGAACGGTGAGATTGCGTGCAATCCATGCCACGGCTGCATCGGGCAAGGCATATTCCGCCGCAAATGAATTGGGCGTCAGCCGTTACGTTTTCAAGTCATTGATGCGTTAATGCGTTCGAAACAAATTGGTGCCGGCTATGCGATACAACTTTTTCGGCTTGAGTCGCCCTATTGAATGTTTTTCCTTTTTTAATTGCCGCGAAAGCAGACACGCGTAACGTGATTGACGTCAAACCGAAATAAGATATTCCTCGTTTGCGACGGACCCGAGATTCCTGCCCATGGATTGATGATGTTGTGATCGAGAGGAGCTCCAGGTACCTCCGATGACGCAGACACGATTTCCGGCGACCCAATAGATGACCCTCGCTCGTAAGCGACAGAAAAGTTTGGATACATGACAAAATCTACAGGCAACAGCAGTGACGGGGACAACGGCTGTGCGCCGCGCCAATTAGCTGTTTTTTTTGTCGTATTTTTCCTCTTCTCGAGAAGAACGTAAAGTCGAGAGTGAACTTTTATTCGTGGTGATGTTCGGAACTCACTGAAATAGAGAAAAGGCGAGAACAGAGAGGCACCTCGGCTTGGATGACGACGACGACAACGACTTGTCGTCGTCGTCCACGGCGACGACCATAAAGTTCTTCTTTTCCTCTTTTCGTTTTCTGCGGAACTCGAACTAACGACGAATCGGTTAGTCTTGTGCTTTGGATTCTGACAGCACCTGACTTCTGTTCGCTCCCTTCGCGAAGTCGTTCGTTGTTTCTCTTCCTCTATCTATCCGTGATTCCGACTTTAGTTGCTTACTTAGCTCACCGATGCTCATCTCGGTCATCGTTAAACGTGAGCTTCACGTCAGCAGCGAATAAGGGACCCGCCAGAGTCCTATGATGGACTGTTTGGAGCTTAGAGATTGATCTGAACCGCCTGAGTCGACGATCACTGATGACCACTCGATGAGTGCTCTAGGGTAATGTTCGGAGTTGTTGGTGTCGGCTGACCGGCGAGTCGGCCTGATGCCATCGGGCTCAATCGTGTTTTCCTTCCCTCAATTTTTTCACTTTTGCTCCGAGGGTTCGAGTATTTCGTGCGGGTTTTCGATGATTTAGGGCGCAGCCGAGGCTGGAGAAGCGAGCATAAATTCTGAAGCCGCGACGAATGCTCAATGCACGGCTTTGTGCTTCGGGATCGTTCGAGCGAACGAAAGAGAGAAAAACAACGAAGGAGCCACACACCAGAGACACAGACGTGGACGGAACTCACCTACGAGGGACGGCGACTTGAAAACGCTGTCATTAAACGGAATCGATGTGAACTTCACGTCCGATCTACCGAAGACTTTCGGGCGAGACCTCGGATCAATTGAATTGATCAGATCGGACTCAATCCCATCATCGAGTGTTAGGCGTGCCGATAATATTCGGCGATGGTAACGAAGTTATCTTCGCATCGAACCGGGAATCGTGAAGTCCACAAATTCTTTTCGTCGCTCCGGCTGTTGACACGTGGACGGAATATCCGTCGGAGGAAATTAATCGGGGAGCATATCGCGCGATGAAATCTCATCGACGAATATATTCGGCTTGTGTTCGGTGCTTCGAACTCGTCGCTCGCTCGCCCGCTCCCTCGCTCAGCCAGTGGAGCGACAGCGGTTTCGGGCTGATGGCGGCCGCCTCTCCTTAATAAGAACGGTTCGCTTTCTCGGTTTTCGTTTTGACAGCTACACCGAAGACCGATCGCAATTTTGACGTACGCGCTCCATTGACAACTTTCAATTTGCTCTCACACAAATGCCTTTTCTGCTCCATCGATTTGGCGATGAGGAAGAATTTCCTCGCAGTCGATGAGAAATTCAATTCATTATTAGTACTACGCAAGAGACGCGTATCAGGCACACTTTCCGCCGAGTCGGGATCTGATGGAACTCCGGCCGGTGCATCATCATTTCATTCCTCCCGTCCATCGGAAGAATCCCGGGAATCAATTCACAAGCACAATTACCGCAGTCCCTTGCCCCGGATAGGAGCGTGTCGGAGCACGGAGGTCGATTGCGCGCGCATCTTCTCCCATCCCGCGGGAAAGCGCTCTATGATATCGACGGTCGGTATGCTGCCACCGGAAAAGGATCAAGATGTCTCGCAATGGTCGGTGGAGGAGAGCGATGCGACCATAAAACAAAAGAAAAAAAACTTGCAGGAGGAGCCACGATGCATTCCGAGAGACCGAGTTCGATTCACGGAAAACCGCCACATTTCCTCCAAACTTACATCAGCAAAAAAAAGAACGAATAGAGTAAAAAATCGATCCAAGATGTCGAAGGAGGCGAAGAGGCCGCCGTCACCACTTGATTCAGGAATGGAATCGTAATGAAACGGAGGACGAGAAGGCAAGCGAAAACGAAAAGAAAAAACTTGTTTAATTATTGAACGACGATCGTCGAGGGTCGAGGGTAGGGCGAGATGGGAGTGTTACCGCAAGGAAAGAAAGCAGAATGAGATAGATACTGAACGAATTCCTCGGGGCCGCCGCAACATATCTCTCGTGTAAGGCGAAGACGACGACTACGATCTCGACGTCGCGAACGATCATCTGCTTGTGAGTATGAATCGCGTTCGCTCTCGTTCATTCGGATGTCCTGTTTACGATCGTCTACGCGATAGTGTACGTCTGGGAGCTCACAACAGAGCGCGGACTCGAATCGCTAGCACCTTATTTGTAGTATACACTCGGTCCGCCGGTAACCAGACACTCGAATCGCGCTCTCGCTCAACCCCGAAAGCTCGGTCCGTCTCATTTCGGCCCCGGTGCATCCCACCTTGGGTGTCTTTCTCAGTCACAAACGAGGGAACCGCTCACACCTCACGGAGAAGATGCTTCAGCAACACGGATCTGAAGACACACAGGTGCATCGGATGAAGGTTTGTTTGAGCGGCCGCAAAAACGCAATGTGTGCTCTTCGAGAAAACTGCCACATTTCTGCATGGGATCTGCTCGGACGACGATTTCGAGATCTGCCATTCCGCTTTCACGCTTCGTCTTCACAACTTCGCGGACTTCCCTTTACCGGCTGCTGGACCGTTGCGATTTTTTTCTCGGAGATTTCGAGGAAGAGATGCACATGGAAGGCTCAAGGATGAAGAAACCGGAGGATCCTCTGGCTCTTTCGCGAGGAATTTCGCAAAGTCACTAATTACCCTCACCTTATGCGACAGAAACGACCCGAGTGCGCGATACAACCTATCGAAAGCACCGGTGGTCGATTATAGGGCCCGCGATCATCGATTGCATGAAAATCTGCGACAATGCCGAGAGATTTCCACTTTTCTGATTCGATAATCTCGCCGAACGCTTAACACGTCATAGCGATACTCGTCAAGGCCGTCGTCGACGTCGCAGCTTTTTTTCGGCTCAACGACAGCGGTCAGGCCAGAAGGAGGCTCAAAGAGCTGCGAAATCGATTTCTCTGATACGCCCAGGCTTCCCCGAAGCGTGCAGTAAAGCACAGAGAGTCGATGCTGGCTCACTTCCGAAAAACACGCTGCTCCGTTCACGGAACAACTTCAAACCCAGTAAAAGTTTTGAGGTCGCTCTATTTACGAGTCAGGGAAACGTTATTCTTTGGTTTGCGATCAGCCTCTTCACAGAACTTCGTAGTCGCGCTCCTCCAGCGTTCTGACGCTCGCTGCTGTCAGAGCTGGTTTCGAGTCAGAGCTTTAACTCTGTGAGGGTCAGCATCGTGCGAGACGAGCACAGAGAAAGCAGAGAGTCAGAAGCGACGAAGAGGACCTTCATTGGAGAAGCGAGGACCACCAACGTGCAGTTCTTGCAAAATCACCGAGCTCGGGCGCGCTCTTCTATTTCTTCGAGAGAGTTGCACTATTTGCTCCGAAGCCACAGTCGAGAGGGAATTAATCACTCATGCTCAGATGTTACAGTCGGCATCTCCGCATGAGAAAAAATGGATGACACTCGCTCTCCCGAGAATCGAGGAATATCTCGAATGACGGGCGAAGGATTCCGTAGAGGTCAAGATTGGCCTTTGAAGCTCTTGACGGACCGGATCAACTCGAGGAGAAAACTACCCAGAGACGGTAAACAGATCGGATTTCCTACACGAGAATTCTCCTATTGCGATTCCAGCCTCCGGAGTCGCTCGGGATGCCCGATTATCCGCAAAGAGGACAGAAAATGAGAAACTCACCTGTGTGTGTTCGTTTGTGGATTTTCAAGTTTTCGCTGCGCGCGAACACCTTCCCGCACTGAGGGAACGGGCATGGAAAAGGTTTCTCCCCGGTGTGAACTCGAATGTGATTCACGAGTTTGTACTTGGCCTTGAACGGTTTCCCACTTCGTTGACACTCCAACCAGAAGCACGTATGGTTCGTGCACTCCGGTCCCCCGACGTGCTCGACCGTAAGGTGCGTAACGATTTCGTGCATTGTGAGGAACGACTTATGGCACGGGGCCTTCCTGTGATTTAGATTACTACTCCGGTGACTAGACGGATAGAATGAAACGTCTGGTTCGGACCATAGGCAGATGTACTCCTGTTTGACACCAGAGTTTGGGGAAGTTGCGGAACACGATGACTCCGAAGGACTCTGGGGCGTGTACCGCATGAAGGCACCGTTCTGGGGCGATTCATAGCCGAAGTCGGCCCCTGCGGGTCGATAATCCAATCGGGAGTCTCTTTCGATGTTCATGCCCCGGTGCTGATTTTCCACCGGGAAAAATGAACTCTCGTAGCCGACGGAATCATCTCGCCGGACCGGGTACATGGGTGGTACGCCAAACGGCTGTGTCTGATAGTGGTCTTGAGGTAGCTTCAAATGATGCGGGTTATCCACATGGAATAACATGTTTGCTCTGAGATGTGGCCGAATTCCCGTAGATCGAGTCCCGCTCCGCGTCGTCGTTCCCGCACTTGCTGACGCTGATCCTCACTTCCTTGTTGCGTCTTATATCTCAACACAACAGTCTCGATGTATTATCTTTCTTTCGAGCACAGAAAACTGCTTAATTCGATTCGTTGCTCGGTCCGTTGCAGATTCACTATCTGATGCAGAAGCGAACTTTCACTATTGATCTAAAGCACAATTTCCGCATGGGTGGACGAGTCTCTTCCACAGCACTGCTTTTCTTTTCCTTTGTCGCACAGTGTGAAGCTCGGAGACGGATTTACGGATTCTACACTGCCAATGGAAGAGTCTCTTTTTTTCGATTCTATTTTGTCGGGGCGCGGAACGCTTTTCCGGGGAGGCTACAACCAGTCGGCAACAACAACAGCCGTCGCGCCTGCTCAAGTTGGCATTTAGACGTGGTACGGAAAACGTTCGATATGCGTCGAATGCTTCACTAAGTCACAAGGACCACGAGCCGAGCTTTGAGCTCCGCATATCTCAGTTAACTGACTTCAAAATCGTTTGCGCTTGTGAGTGTGACCTTCGCCACGAGGCGGAGCCCAGAAAGCGCCCGCCCACTCGGGCGAGGGCGGCGCCTCTTCGCGTATTATCGCTGATCATTGGCTACACCGGACACACGACGAGAGAAAACCAGACACAAGAGAGAAGAGACTTGTTGGGACTGCGATGATGTTGGCGCCGCCGCAGCGCGCTGACGGTGGCGATCTTCTCCGTCGTCGTCATCGCTTAACGTACAAGTTGCAAAGCGCGAGAAATCTTTGTTTTTCCTCCCCCTCCTCCTCCTCCTCTTTCCGATCCGATCTTGCGCAACGAACGAGAGCTGTTCGGCGCGCGCGCCTTGTTGTTCTATCCGCCTCCACGTGCAGCGATTTCAGTCGTCACTCGTCAGTCAGACGTATTTCCCGTCAGGCAATCGGGCGAGGCTCCAGGATCATGACCAGTGAGGAGGGGAAGGAACGGGTCCTAGGAACAGGTGCTTGCAATGCGCCTGGCACAAGGCTGGTCTTGTGGATTCGGGAGAAATCGAGAATCGAAAACAATCTCGACTAATTCTCTATGCAGAAGGAAGACCTATCCATGTTCTAGGCACCGATCAGTCTTTCCAGGCACAAAGTCAGCTCCGCGCACCATCACCCCAAGTTGTGGCGCCGCGAGACTAGCGAGACATCCCTTGGTGCGATAGGAGAGAGGGCGGGCGAATCTGGAGGCCTGTCACATCTCGATCTTAGGGTCAAACGATTGCATTAAACTCCAGGGCTTCGGCAAAGAAATACTCCGGGCCCCGGATAGCAGGCGGAAGGTTGCTGTCGACCGATCTCCGCTTCCAACACCAGGAGCTAAGCGAGTTCCCCTCCATTGGATCCGTTGCCAGACACCGGGTCTCATTAGAAATGTAAACCAGCAGTTCCGATTCAGCCGTGGATGTTTTAGCGCGACCGGTGCGCCATCTGGAACGCCGGTGGAGCAACACACAACTGATGGAAGGGGTGTTCGATGAGATCGAAACTCAAGAGAATCAAGATTTCCACGCGACAAATGGATCTCATGAAAAGCTCCAGACATACCAGCGCAGGATCCTGCGGATACCCACACACTTCGTGTCCCTGGGTCGGAACAGGTTCCGATCGGTCAGGTTTCCGTGCTCGAATTTGCAGCGATAACGCTTGATGAGTTGGCGTGTCGGCGGTCACCCGTGATGGATGGCTGTAGCGCTCGTGGTCCAGGACGGAGTCGCATCTTTCGCGGGGAATCCAGTCCCTTCCCGAAAGCCACTCCTGCATGCCAGTGCTCTCGTTGCGAGCCCTTCGACAATGGCTTTCCCAGGAAGGATGATACGAATATTCATTCCACTTCACGACATTCATCCCATTAGCAGTCCTGGAACTTCCTCTGTCTGAAATATATTTGCCTATCAGATAATGTTGTGGGATCGCAGCGTATCGAAAACGTGAACTGTCTCAACGCCGACTTCATGCGAGGAGCAGGTCACTGAGCACGCTCGATTCCGCGTTTTTTCGGTCATATTCCCCGCAGTCAGAGCTCGATCCTCCATATGAGCGTCGTTCTCTTGTCTCGTATCGACCAGCCATGCGGCGACGGCGGAATTTGCGTAACGTCAAACCGTCAGCCGCAAACGAGCAGTCGATGGGGCGTAACTTCGAATCTAAATAGTTTAATTAGAAAAGAAAGCTGAACCACCATTCCAACGTGTATGCACCTGAAGATCGCCTTCGATTCGGCTCAAGATCGTCTTGGATGCCAAACATTCCTAACGTGGAGAACACATAAACCTGACATGTAGACACCCTTAACTGTGATAGACGACTCATTGCTTGGGGCCGATCGACGTCGCGTTGGCCGTCGTCGCTCTCCTCGAGTAGAAATATTCTAATTCGATGAACCGTGGGTTATGCGAAAGCGGTGACGAGAGAGGAGCGGATACCAAAACCAACCGCAATCATCATGCACGCGTCAAGCTTCCGCGAGGGGACGCGGGAAATGTTCGAGCCACAGATAGCCCTATCGGTGCTCCATCGGGAGCGTCCAACTCCAGTCTCCCGTCATCATCGGAATGCGATGCTAAGAATTGACGGAAACGGGAGCAAATGCGAGATATAAATGAAAACAGAGGGAGGGAAGATCCAGCCCGGAAAGCTTCCGAGTCGACGGAATGATCTCCCAGCGATGACATTGACCTCCCGATAACAAACTCTAGAGTAAACGGAAGGGAAAAGCGATCTCTTTCGGAAAACATTTCAATCTGATGCAGTTCCACACGGGAATAGCACTCACGGGCGTCGAGGCAGAACAAGCGCGGAGGAATAAATAGCTCAAGGTACGATGGTGGTCAAATGACTAGCGGCTCTGAGACGGATCTGAATGAGTAGAGCCTCAGCTCGGCGATCACGGACTTTGCTGCGGGGGGCGTCGTCGTTTTGCTTTTCTGTTTCCACGCCCGCGAACCCAATGGACCGATAGCTGTGAGGCGCCTCTGACTTTCTCCCTTAGGATCGAAAGATGTCCACCGAATGGGCGACTTAAGAGCATATTGGGCAGCAGCTGTGGCTTCGAGTCGGAGAAAAGGAGTCCTGGCTCGCCATTCCCGTCGGCCCTTTCTGGTTCCTCAGGAATTGGAACAACCTACCTGTATCGCGCTATCTTCGAACAGCCTGACGCTCCTCTGAGGAACATTTGACGCGGTAATCTCCGAGAGCAATTGATTTCCTTCAGATCTGCACTCGTGAGGATACGGTATTATGCTCGGTTGCAGAACACCTTCGATCGCTGGGAAGATATTGACATTATTACCGAGCTCGCTATCCCGACGCGTATCACGAACCACGAGCGGTCCATCGATGCTCGAGACTCCATTATCAATTTTCCTCTTGCTGAGGACATCGACAAATGGAACGGATTCGAGCGGGCCACAGCTGATTGGGTTTTGCGGGTTCCTTTCTATGGCTGTTGTTCGATTTCGACATGATCGCTCTACGATCGGTATCAGGGAAATGTAATGTAATGTACAATCACTTATTGTATAGCACATGCGGCATCGACGATTGTTATCCGAACTCATTAGGATTCACCTGCCGAGGGACGATTGCTCGAATTCGGATCGTTTGTTCTCGGGGCAATTGGGTCTCCGACGAGGCACGTATATCGCGATGGATTTCCGAACAGCCAAGTAATCAGGGAAACATAATCATGCTGATGATCGAAGAAAACATAGACGATAGGAGAGAGGGATCCCTTTGACCCATCCGTGAGGAGTTTCGGAGGAACGTCCTACAGAGATGACGGAGACTATCACCGAAGCGAGAATCATCCCTAGTAACGTAATAGGTAAGCATCGTGTGAGCGATTCCGTCATCTACGAGTTTTTTCAAGAGTTTCTGATTCTTCGAGAAATCTATTTGTCGAAGGCACGGGGGGAGATCACGAGAATCTCATGAGTGGAGAAGGTCCTCGAGCCTTCACGATTCCCTGATCTAATTTGCGGCAGGGTATTCGGAAACCGCTTTGGCTAGACTCTCGGCGTTCACTGCACTCGATCGGATTCCCCATGCACCTTTCCCAGTAGGTACCTCTGCCGTCATAGCTGCATTCTTCATCGTGACATCGACAAACTTCCATGTCCATGATCATCGTCGTAATCGTCTTGTTAATCATCTTCGGAGCCTTATCAGAGCAGCCGAGAAATGGATTGACAAAAGAAAAGCCTCGCGTCGACCTCCGGTGAATGATGAACTTGTGGCGCACATCAAATGCTTCTGATCTTCGGTCCGGGACGAAGATTTTCGCATCCGGGAGTTTTTCTTGTGCTTCTATCGGATCGTCTATCTCTTAACATAATCTTCTGAGCACGCGACCGGGAGAATTCTGCCAACCAGAACGTCTACTGCAGCGATAAATCGCTCGTTCGCCCGCTTGTCCGAACTACTTCAAATCGACGGTAGGTATGGCAATGGAATCGATTCCGATACAGAGATTCTGACTCGGCTCCGAAATCACTGCGTACGTGATATGATTTCGCCGTGTTCACGCACGACGATCGAGGAAGTCCGCCCCCCACGTGAACAGCCGTCTTTCCTCTCATCGAGCGCCACCACTTGAGGTGAAGCTTGGCATGGCTGCTTGGGAGAGAAACGGAGGCGCTGGGTCGATGATCGGAACCGTTCTGTTTTGTCGTGCTGGATTCAGTGGATAAACAAGGAAAACAGGCAACAACATGACATTTCCTCGATCCGGCAATTCATCCGCGCCTTACAAACCACTGGCGGTAGGCGTGAAGTGAACAGGGAGAACAAACAGATGATGATGATGCCCTTCTCGATCTGCACGCGCGCACCTTTGGCACAGAGGGTCAGTCGGTGCGTTCACAAGAGCACACACCGTTGGGGAACAACATTTTTTCTCTGCGTTCCATTTCGCCGCATAATCAGCCGACGCTCGAACCCCAGAAGAACGTACCTAACCTCTTAGGTCTGACCGAGAAGGAAGGACTGTCGGCCAGTCGGCAGGCTCGTTAAGTGACGCGGGCCAGAGGAATTTACACGGTTGCAAGCTAGCCCATGGCCGTCGTCTCGCACCCGATGTGTCACTGGTTACGGCCCTTCTGAGAAAGAGGGTTTGAAGAAGTCAGCTCGACAATGCTGGGAGATCATGATCACGGCTCTCGAAGACGACGACGACCCCGACGAAATGTTTCCCGCCCCTGCGATCGACGACATCACTTCGCTTCTTTAAGGCTCCGACTCTCGAAGCTGACCCCTTCAAGGAGTGAACTATTTCAGCTATTCGCACGCCCTGTGTGGTGGGATATCAGTTTGTAGTTTTCGCTGGCCGAGTCAAATATTCAGCTACCGCCAACGTGTCGAAGTGTTACTGCTTTCATCTTCAAATCGGGACAAGTTCGGAGCTCCTCCTTATCAGTCACTCGGCCGATTGTCATTCTGTCGCTTCCTGCGATCTCGCCGAGTGGACACCTCAGCACTACTGCTCTAAATCCGGGCCTATCCCAGCTGAGGAACTCAACCCGGAGCACGGTACGATTCGGTAGGGAACGTCATCGGTCGCTGCAGGTGGGGGCCGAGTGATTCCGGAGGAATTGTTTGGTTTCGAATTCGAATAGTTCATATTTGGACTTTTTCGTCCGCTGACTACGTTCATCTCGAAATGCACCCGTGCCGTGCTCGCGATGCTGCGAATACGGCTCGTCGGCAAGAAATGAAGGTCATTCGCGGGCCTTCTGAAACTCAAAGTCTCTCTGAATCGTCGCGACGGAATTTCGAAATCCGGAGGACCAGGGACTCTTCCGTGAGCTGAGGGAGCCCGGGGCCCGGGAACGGAACGAAATTTTTCGGCGGAGTGATTCATAGGCGACTCGGCGAGATTATGTGTGGATGCGGATGATTTCACTTTTTCTGTCGGAGTCAGAGTCGAACAATAGCAAGAAGAGGACGCGAGATGATTCAAGGAAAAAAACGCTCTCTACTGCCGCGGTAGTCGGCGCGTTTCGACCGCTCGCTCGGGCACAATAGCGAATCCCGACACCACCACCAAGCAGTCGACACGAACAAAGCACTCTAAACAGCAACTCCCCGAACTGCTTTCACAGCACATCTTTCCAGGAGACGTCGTAGTATGGCTACTCAAGATTGATCACTCGCCACGAAGCCTCCTCAGCTTCGAACGAAGGCCGTTTAGTTTCGTTCTGGACGATTCCATCATTGTCGCAACGAGACGTACACAGATCGGGAGAACTCATCTGATGTGAGAAGATCCCGAATGAGCCATGAATTCTGTCCAGTGTCCTCAGATATGAATTCCTGTGCAGGATTGTATGGTCGTGCTTGAGCTTTCATCCATGAGGTGGCAATTCGCCGGATGATATGATAGTAAGAGCTCGAGCTAGAGCCACGTCTCATCGGAGCGGTGCAGATGGACTAGTGGAACAATGACCCTCAGCGAGCGATCTGATGGGACTCAGCGGGACCTCATCATATTTCTAGTTCGTTTGCTAGAAACGTACCCGCGGAAGGATCGCTAAAGCGGGTAATGAGACAGCTCCAAGCAGTGAGAACTCATTTTCCATTAGTCAAACTTTGTATTTCAATTCCAACGAGAGCTCAGGTTTCAAAATGTTTAGGGCTTTTAGAACGAATTCGGATTCTTCAATGATGGACCAAGGAGCGTTGGACATTATGTTGTACATGGTATGCGATTGCGTCGGAGCGAGTCATCACGCTGTGAATTTAGAAACTTCATCAGGAACGAAAACAGAAAAAATCAGAGAATCAGAAAAAAATGCGATCGGTAGTCGAGACCAGATTGCGAACTCGATCGAGGACCTCCGTTCCTTCCTCTCTTGCCGAGAGATGGCTCCCCCGGGGAAATCAAGCCCCGGGAACATATAACAGTTCTCCAACACGCGATCTGTTCCCTCGTTGAAGGGTTCGGGCATCTTCTTCTGCTTGGGAGGAGACCTTGATGGAGTTTCGAGTACTTTACGTGCGTCCCTCGTCTTTCTGTCGCCAGAAGGAAAGTATTGTCGACGAAGAATGAAAGACATGAGTACTCCGTCGTACAAAACGAATTTGTTGAGCGAGAAACCGTTTGAAGCAGTTTAAGGCTCCGGTGATTCTCAAACCCGCGTACTCCACAACTCCCTTGTAGTCAACCGACTCGGCGAGAGAGATAGCGATAGAGATGTCGGCGTTTGTTAGACCAACACCACGGCATTGTGAACTCTGATCGCCAGGCCGCTCGGTCGGACGGTGAAAGTTCGTCTGCGACTTTAATTTCCGTTCCGTCACTGAGCTTTGTAGTCGGCTTCGGTAGTGGGGAAACCTCAAATTGGCCGAACGGTCTCCCACAATGCTAACAATGATCGCTCAACGGGATTCTAAGGAGATGTTTTTACAAAATAAAGGAAGAGAGTGAATACTTCAATGTCGGAGCCGAGTGGAACCCACTGAGCTATTGATCTTCAACGCAGGCGTGAAGTACTAGTTAATGCTTGTCGGCTTGCTTGCTTATCGGGTGCTCATACCCGCGTCATCGATGATGACGACAACAACAGCAGCAACGACGACTACGCCGCACCGCCGCCACGCAGATGATGAACTTTCGCTCCGAACTCGTTCCGATTGCAATCCGCAGCGGAGCAAGGTGGGTCTGGCGATCAGCCATCGGCATCAAATAGTAGTTCGCCGCGGAGCAGGCGAATGTTTAGAGTAAAATTTCATTTTCAACCCAACGATCCGCAATCGTTTGCAATCGAGGTGAGTCCATGCGGAAATTCGATCCACGGATTCATACGATCTCTTGGAACTTGTTCAGGGAGAACGATCGATCGAGAGATTGAGGAATCCGGGCGAAATTGCGTAACTTCCGTTCGCGATTAGGGCGGCATCCCTCCTGGGTTTGCATCTACTCACCTGGATGGAATATTTTGTTGTGTCCGAAGTCAGCTTTCCGCGGTAGTATATATTCCCAGCGCTCACGATTCTAGACTCTACACCGTGATAGATTCCTCATCCTTGATTCTCATGGAATTGATTTACGGGTAGCATAAACTCTAATTAATTCTCTAATTTCTTCAATGATTATCCTAAACTATCCAGTGTTCGATGAACAACTCGATCGGATGATGTTCATTCACAAGATCTTTCGGCGTCAGGGGAGCGCATGGCAGTAAGTGAGCTGCTGTAGCCGCTGCAGCAACTCTCGGGCCCGCTCAGCAAGATCTTCGAAGAGTGTAAAGGCTCGAAAAGCTCAACGCGTGAAGCTCCCGTGAAGCATCTCTTGAAAGCACCACTTGACTGAAGGAGACCATCTCCTGCGGGGTTTGCTTGCTCAGTCTGGGTGCTTGTGTCGTTTAGTTGTGTGTAGCCAGGGCACTCCGCACATTTTCGACAACCACGGTCGAGACAAGCTGCATGATCACTCGCAGCGAGCTCACTTGTGACACTCAGCTTTTACATGGTAAATTATGTACGTGGGATAAAGATCGAAGAAGATGAGCAACACTCTCTTCGTCATTTGAAAGAGATAATCACATTTGCGGATGTTGTCCATCTCCACGCCCACTTAATCATCATGTGTGCTGGTCCTCCTTGCCAAAAGACTCCTGTGTCACTATCCTGAGCGGCTTGGTTTGGCATCCGGATTCCTTTGTTCAGCCATCTGGCCTTGTTCGAATTTTATAAGGATGAATTCGTTGCGATCACTTCATCAGATTATAGGCGAGTTGTGATGCTCATCGTAGATTATATTATCCTCTACGACCGCGATTCACTCTGTCTGTCGAGCCCTGATGCGTGCGGCAAGTATCATAACGCCACCCGTCCTCCTCATGGCTCTTTCCAAGCGAATCGAACGATTGAGCTCCTTAAGACAGACCTCCAGGGATCACCTTTGACGAAAGGGAGCATGCAGATGGTCCATCCCTTTTAATTTATCTGTCTCTTTATTTATTCAGAATCAGCCTGGTCGATCCTCGGGAGAGAGGCCCGACGCGACGTCTCGCCGATGTGAATATAAGTTTTGTTTACTAAAATTTTCACGCTCTCTCTCGCTCATCGGATCACCATCAAGGAATCCCGGAGATGTTCGGGGAACGTCTTTCCCTCGGCTCGGGCAAAATGTGGGATGGATCCGCTTTGACGCATCGGAGTCCGAGCTACTTGGAGGCGGGGTGAGTTCGAGGACTCTGTTCGTAACTTTAGACTCGAGCAGTAGTCCTTAACTACAGCTCGCGCCTGGGACACGCACGCCCTCTTGTCGTTCGAACATCACTGAAGTTCAAGAGGAGAAACAACGCATATTTACGACTAGTCACGTGATCGACTTCCGGGGCAACTTCCGCTAAAGTCACGCTTCGACCTCTGGACGCCTCTATGAGCAGATCCACCCATACACTCATCCACTCACCACCCACCCACTCATTTACTAAGCCAGCTAGCTAGCTCGGCCACCGTGGCTGTCGTCGTCGTTCGGACTTCGGAGATTAATGAAGTGCACAAACTTACGATGTTATAACGCCGAGTCGTTCCGAACGCCCCGACCGACGACTATGGCGACACGGCCAATCATGTTGCAAAGCAGCGAGCGGCGACTCGAGAGACCGCATTACCAATCGACACTGAGGAATGGTCCGCATCGGATGCGTCACCGCAATCAATGCGGAACAAGAGACCACAGACTCGAAGACTACGCTGTCCACATAACCAACTCAGGGAACTTCCCTTAAGGAATCCAGCCTGGATCACGCCCGGAAATGGCTTTCCCCAGCTCACTTGAAACTCGGAATCCTCACCGGGCAGATTCCGAGATTCGAGGGCTCGCATGCTTGCTATCGAGACAGTTGGGGGATGCAAAAAAATACAAATTTTCATCACTCGTCCTAGCGAGCGCGAGCTCACTCTTTCACCGAGACCGACAATATAACCAACGAGGGGGAGAACCAGGGAGAGTCAGGAGAGAGACACAAAGTTTGCTTAGGGAGGTCGGAGGCAGTTGAGTCTATTAATTTCGGATCCCTGAATCTGTGCTGCCGAAACTCCCTGTCTGCCAAGCCGACCGACACACCAAACAACCGACCGAGCTCTCGCTCGCTCTTCGCTGGGGTCGAGCAGGCTAGAATTACAATCGTCGTCCCCCTCTTTTTCACCATTTCATATTAACTCCACATCGTGAGGTTTGTTTCGAAGCGTCTTCTCGCTCGATCTCCTGATGTTCCCACCTTACGGCGCCTCCGAGCTCGACCTACCTAGAGGATTATCGCCTACCTTTTTCCACTCTCTTTCCTTGAAAGGGACTTCTAAGGACGAGGTGAGCGGTGCCGCGCTCTGAAGTGAGAGAGTTCGCATCGGATCTCTGATTCCACTCACCGAGGGGAAACTCTCGAGCTGGAATCCCGGAAAGAGGTCTTGCTCCCTGGAGCCTCCGGGAGTCTCGAGTCGCGGTCCGAGGAGTCCCGATTCCCTTCACCGGGGGTTTCGAACGTTGCTGAAACTGACGTGTCGTGTGATTCCACAGGAGACAACATGTATTTGATAGCGTGAAAGAAAAGCTACCACCCATCATTCGTCAGAATTTCTGAGCATTACGGAAGATTTAGCCCAAAAGTGAATGATCTACTGTTAGTTTGATTTTTTTTCATTGGGATGACATCCGAACGAGTTCCGTGCACGTTCAGGGATTATGGACAGGGTCTCCGGCGAGAAATTGATCGGGAACCGCGGCTCTTGAGCGTCGGGGACCCGATGGGGGCTTGCTCGTTCCTGTTGCATGACCGAGCCGGCGGCGGAACCCGAGTGGAGGAGCTGAGAACGCAATCGGCATGCGTCATGCCAACTGGAACTGTCGCAGACCGGAGCCCGCAGCGTTGGCAGTGGTCGTTTCGGCTCAAACAAAATACAATGCAGCTCCGAGCTACAGCCAAACAGAACTTGACTCCGGTCGGTTCAGCTTGGCCAACAGCAAAAACCACTCTCTGTGCCGACAATAAAAGTGTTTCTAGGGGCCCGGCGTCGGTCAGCAGAGCTTTGTTAGACTAAAAGCCTGCTGGGCCACCGCACTACTACTACTCACTCTACCCATATAAATGTATTTATGGACAGCAGTGTACACTTATCGTGGCCCCGCTAGTGTACATTACATTAGACAGCTTGCCCGCTCTGGTGCTACCCGACGACCAGTCAGCGGTCGAGACGCCTCGACCGACCACAGCACTACCTCGAAGCAGCACCTCCTCCCGAGCGACCCCGGACGACGACACCGCGCCCTACCCACCTTTTCGATTCCGATACGAGTCCGCAAAGTGGCTCGTTATTCGATTGTGGCCGCTTCTAACCCGCCTTCGCGACTGGGATGAAACTCGGCTCAATTAGTCACCGAATTTTCGCATTGCGGCGGTAACGGTACCTGCTTGAAACCGTATGCGTTCTATGGATCCTCGACGAGAAGCTTTCGGATCGAAAGGATCGTTTCCGCAGGGAAGTCGATACGATCGCGGTTTCCTGCGTGTATGTCACTTTCGATCGGAATGAAACGATCTCTTCATCTTCGAGTAATTTCGATGCGGCTTGGAGCATCGGGGTGGCCTCCTCCAGCTTTGGGCCTATGACGAAGATCGCCCTTCCTCCTCGTCGGCATGTGAGTCGACTGACTTGTAGTTTGGCTCGTAGATAATCGCGGTAGATGTGGACCGAGTGAGCGGCATCAGAGAATCAGATGGAATCATCATTTCCGTATCCGGTCTTAGAGCTTCATATGTCTCTTACTTATAGTGTGTGACAAGAAGTCATGCTTCGCGCGCACCGCCTCCGCAACAGAGGCCGTAGGTCGAGATGAAAAGCTGCCGGTAACGATCTCTTCCTTCATCTCGTTCCCAGACTCAGCTCGTTTGCGCGGAGACAATCGTAACATGCAAACACGACTTATGCAGTGAGACTCCTGCAGGCGTCCGATCTGATGACGGGACCGGGTGGGGGCGAAACGCTTGATGATCCTATTTTCTTCTGAATCTTTACTTCATGATGAATGTATGTATCCCTGAGTATCATCCCGAACGATGGTGGAAATGTCTGATTGCTCGCAGACTGGAGGCATCGGTGGGAAGACGTGCGGACCTGGGGACGGCACGCGTCTCGTGACCTCTTGACGAAGAGGTCTCCCCGCGCAATCTCAAGATCTCGAAGCGAATTCCCTGGTTGTCTGACAAGTGAGACTTGCAGACATTGAACCAACGACAGGCGATCGGGGCGAATCTGGGACCCGATGCCGATCGAATTGAATAACACTGATTCGGGAGATATTTGGAGAGTTCAAAGCATAATGAATTGATCCGCCAGGTTTGCAATGTTAATCAGAGAAATCCATCTGCTTGGCCGTCGGTCGGTCGGTCGCCTGGCGACGAACGAACTAGCGAGCGAAACAAGGAACGAACGAGCAAGCGATCGATCCGCAGTGGAGTGCCTGATCTACTTCTTGCATTGTGCGCGTATCTGGTGAATTCACAATTGAATTATTAATAGCTTTGAGACCCGCTGTGCCGGCGCGGTTCTGTGCAGCTAGCTCTCGATCGATCGTTTGCATGCTCACGGATACGTAAACAAAAGTTGGAGGCGTGTTCCGCGGGTAATCAGGTGATCGGCATGTCATAGTTCAATCACTGCCAATAGCTCCGGATTTTCCAGATAGTGACCTATTCTTCTTGGCCGTCCCGATGGACGAGCATGGAGACGAGGTGAGATAATCCGTCGGATCAAGTCAAGTACAGGATCGATGTGGAGAGCGACAATAGTTCGGAATTTCGAGTGGGTACTCTTGGGCGCACGGCTCAATGTCGATTGCATTGTGATATCGTCATAGAGACCCGATGCTCGTGATCTCTGAGCGAGGGAGATCAAGAGAAAGTTTTGTTTATTATCCAACCCAGAGCTTGTTGGTGCCGAGGACATGGAGAATCTTTCACGAGCTCTTTGTCAAGACGAACAACCCTAGCAGAAGCTTCGGGTTTTTCAGCCTCACGACCCTCTCAGACCCATTCCTTCTCTTCAGATCGCTCGAAGCGGAAAACGGCGACATCGACGCCGAGTTCTTATTTTCGCCATATATTGTCTTTCGGAGCTGAAATTCGCAATCTCGGAGATCCGATGGTCCAAACGCCCGGCTTCTCATGACATCGGACACATCGTGCTTTGTCGGCGGAAACAAACAGCATGAAATCCATGTTTTGCGGCGGCGGCGGCGACAGCGGTTCCTGAGGGGGGGGGATCTCGTCGCATATGTTGTCTGTGATACGAGAGATACAAAAATTTCGTTGTTGTTGTTGCTGCAGCCGCTGTTGTTGTGGTGATACTCGTCGTCGCGGGCTCTACGATCGCTTGATATGGTAGAAATAAACTTACGCAACGATTGAGCTTTTCTTAGCGGGTCGTAGCGGAACGGGAATTAGGATCCATGCAGGCAAAGGGTCGTTGAGGTTAGTTCCGAAGCATGCGGAGCACTCAAGCAGCGAGAAGCGCGTCAGCGAAGGAGCAAAGGTGCGAAACACTTAGTTTTTGACCGAGGCTCGAGTTTCCAATCTAATTTTTCTTCTCGGATTCCCGTTATTCAGAGCGCCGCGCCGTGATGTGGGGCTATGCCCCCTGATCCGCACTTTGCGAAAGTTGATCCCAGAGCAGATATATGAGCCGTCGCTCCGCTTTGCGTAAGACACGCTTCGATGGAGATAGCTGTCGGTACGATTCGGATCTAAATCGCGATTGAAGTCCAGAAAACCGAACGTCAAGGGAACATGCGGAGGAGTTCCGCCAGTTCAAAGTTCTCAACCTATTTCTTCGCAGGGTCCAGGGCCGCTCATGGAGCCACATAATCGATACGCGCTCGAGTTCTTTCTGCAGTTTGATTAGCGCAGACTCGACAAGCCGACATTATCCGAGTGGACAGTGACGCGAAGGTACCTCCGTATCGGTGGAATCTTAACGAGTGTGCCGTCGCCGCTGTGAGCGAAGAGACATCAGAAATGTCATTTTGTTAATTCGAAACATCGACAGAGGCCTGAGACTCTCAGTCGGGGGCGAAGACTTCAGAGGCCGCGCCTTACAACCTCTGACCCACCCGCTCGCTCGCGAGTGAGCGAAATGTGAAACAGAAGAATTTTAATGTAGAAGAGCATCTCGGAGGGCTAGACACCCTTCGTCCACACATGTCACACATCGTGCAGTCGGTCCACTCACTCGAAGGTCGGTCAGACTCTGACCTAGGGAGCCCAATCGCCCACATCCCCGCGGGGATCCGAGTTCCGTTTCTACGCTTTCCATAAATCAAAAATCAACTAAATTCGATGTCTGCTCGATATATGTGGGTACGTCCAACAACTGCCAGGATCGAATGACTAATTGTCTGACGCATCCTTTCATCCATAGCTCTTCGTCTCTCAATCCTTTCACGCGTCAGATGCCGAAATCGTGGTCCCGAGTTTGAATTTTCCGCCACGTCACGTGAGTTCACGAAAGTTGGGGAACAAATTTTCTGTCCGTTTCCTTTTTCCTGTCGGGGAAACGGCACTCGCTTCGCCGCCTTCTTATGCAAAGGCGATGATTATGTGCGCTCGCTCACGCCGAGTCCATCCAATGATGATTATCTCCCGGGGTATTCGGTTGCTTTTGGTTCAATTAGCCCCACAATTAGGTTCCGCCTCCCCCGTACCCTCGATAGACCTTTGACTTTCCGTAGGTTAACTTAAGCGATGTTTGTGATTAATACCTGTGACATGAACGACACGAGATGCCCCACTGCGAGAGGCCGCGAGAGCCGGAATCGACGCATCGCTGCAGATAAATGTCTGAGGCAAGATCGAGGTGATGTTCTTAGGTTAGGTTCTCCCGCAGTGAGGTTATGTCACGACGCGAGCATATGGATCAAATGATTGAGCGCTGAGGCCACCACGGCTCCCTCGACAACAGTACAAACCATAGCCCACCTCAGTTTGGGGGACGCGTCGCCACAAGCAGCGTAGAACTCGGACCCGATTCTGAATAGATCTAAATCCGTTGTATTCTTCGTCTTATGGTCTGAATGCGTGGCCCTTAGGAAATCATCTTCATGCGACGGTGATCGGTCGGAAATCCTTCAACGACTCCGTATCAACTCCGGGGAGCCGTCTCCACTGATTTGCTGGACGTAGGCAGAACGCAGGAAGAACAAAACGCTCGAATCGGATGTATTAATTGGCGGACACGAGGGAAATATTTCGTGGATCCATTGAACCTCTGACCCGAAATATGACAGCCAGTGAGCGGAAAAGAGGCAAAGTCGAAGACGTTTCATCGGATCAACAGCAGGAATTTCCAGTCCTATTAATCACGCGAGCATTTACGCAGTACAGCCTCAAGATTTGAGAAATGGCCCTCTCCAGCGAGAGCGGCAGCGACGGATAGCGAACTATGATCACTGATCCGTTTGCGAACGCGCCTGCTATTGCCGATTTAATGATTTTACTGCTCATTTGAGTATTGCCAGGGTTTCCCAGCGAATGGAACTCGACTTCATCATCGAGAAAATGGATGCCAGCGGAAACGGTTACGCACTCCCGAATGTGCGAGAAAACAGCAACCGACTCAGGAATCAGTATCTGAATTCGTTATGTCTGAACTTCTCCAGAGACCGAGAAACCCGGAGCAAATCGTCAGATAAGATACCGCTGGCCCTCGAAATCGTGCAGACCGTCCGCATTCCCGAATTTGCTCTTCTCTTCTGAGACATTTTCGCGGCTCGGAAGACCACCTCCGACGAGCTGATAGCGGCGTTCAAAAAATGATGTCCTTGTTGTCGATCGGCGGCGTCGGTCTCATGCGTTTCCCGACGAATATCGCTGAATTATGACTTCTCCTCCCCGGAGGAGATGGAGAACTTCCCCGCGGGAATATCCTGGGAGCGAGTTATGGCTACGCATGGGGGTCGAAAGGATCCGACATGCGTCGCGAGCCTAGGTCCAAGCTGAGTTCGACAAGGAGACTTGAACCCTCTCCTCCCTTAGGGCTCGACAATTCCTGCAGCATGTTGCATCTCCGGCGAAGATTCAGTTTCGGTCCGAAACCCAGCGGTCGCTGTCAATGGTCACCGATAGCCGGAATCTGCGGATTTTGATCTCCGATCCATTCTGAGAACATCTACATATTTCAGAGCGGAGACGCACGGCTTCGCGTCGGAGCTTCTTCCACAACGCGGCGATCTTCAAGATCTTCTGACGCCGCCGCTGCCGCTACGTCAATCACGGCTCAACGTAGTTCCTCACGCAAGCGTTCAATGGACGTAAAAGCGTTCTAAAGCAAGATGAACAGCGGCGCGGCACAGAGAAACGATCAGCGTCGGGACGACTTCGTCGCGAACTGTCTCCGATCGTCCAGAGACATCTCTGCCGGTGGATGGTCAGTCAGCAATCTTGGGCTAATTTACGGAGGGGACATTGAATCGAACGTACGACTGTCGACGACGAATTACTCCGACGGATTCGCTACGATTCAGAGCGGGCGTTCAATAAAATTCCATTCATTCACAACACTACGCGGCAACCGCCATCGTTGTCGAGCGGTCGTATCGCAGCAACCGCTGTGACAATAAACTGTGTTACCTAATGTTACCTTTACAAACAACGTACGATCGATCTGATCCAATCGTCGGAAATCGTTTGTGGAGCGTGGCCAGGTAGCCGCAAGGTCCGATCGCGCCGGGAATTGACATAGCCCAAGCCGGACAACATGCACTGCTCAAGCTTTTCCATGTTTTCGTCGATTCAGTTGCTCAGATTCCTGCGACGAACACGAATCGTGGACTGCAATGAAGCTCATGCAGACATCCCACCCCGCAGTTTTGGATTTTTCGCGGCGCGCTTTGTATCCAAACGCTGTTCGAGAGTTTTTTCGCAGACAAGGAACAGATCCCGGATTTGCGGGAATATAGGGTGCGGGACGATCGTTGGGAGCAACTGCGGCGAAACTCTTTGAAGGATAGACAACGGCTGGCTGGAAGCTCTGAAGTCAACAACAGCGCTCCAGTGCGACATGAGCTATGGAATTTCCTTCGTGACAAGAAGCTCTCAGAGATGTCATTTCTGCGTCAACTCTTCTGGTCATAAGCTCTCACTCGTACCTCCGTTGGTTCTTCGTCCGGCCGATCGCCCCTTCGTCCGTTTGTCGACACGAAGTTACTCGTAGCGACGGCATCAGCAGCGAGCGAATTATGAAAGCATCGGAAAACACAGACCGCCCGAACATCACGACCGAGAGCTCGTTCAGCGGATCCATGATCACGACTCTCTCGTTCCGATGCAGAATTTCGCTTTGGCAACTGAGCATCAACGAATCGGCAGCAGCGGCGGCGATCGAGCAAGAAATTCAGCCAGCCAGTCAGATCGCCAGCCATAATAACAACGAGCGAGCAAACGACGAGAATGAAGCGTCAGCGAACTCGTCGTCGACGTTCATTTGAAATCAAAAGAACTGAAAACACCACCGAGGAGACCGATCGACAGCAGCTCGCGGAGCATGTACGGACGCCGACCATACCGGGAAAAATCCGATGTTTACCGCTTACCGTGACAGATCCGGATTCTTTGAATCGCGTCCAGTGTTATCCGAAGCCATTAATTCCCCACGATCGCATTCCCTCACTCAAGAAGAACACAAGCTCTCCACGGAACACGATAGAGTCGAGGGGGAAAGTGAGGTCGAGTTATTTTCCTTAGGACGGGAAGAAATTAACCGCAATCTTTGACATCGATCCGTCGGGCTCCGGTCGCAGTTAAGCACCGAACCGAGGAGCGCCGGAATCGAGCCCTGGCTCCTCTACCGGGTGCCCCGTATTCCATCTGTATTCCGAATCTCTGCTTTTTACTCTGGAACGCGGATTCCTCTCGGAAGGTGTTCTCGTCTGCCTGTCTCCCGGTGAACTAGCTCAATACCACCGAACGTCGATCGGGTCATCTTGTTTCAGATCGCTGCGAAGGCTCTGTGCCTTCCGATGTAATAAGTCGTGATGCAAAATATATTAAACAGAGAACAGCGGCTGAAGCAACGACACTATACCAGATATATTGGAGGAGATCGAGACACAACGAGCAGTAGGGAAAACAGGGTCGAAAAGAAGTAGTAGAAAATAGAGGAGCAGTAGAGGCAGCGCTGCCAGCAGGAGGAGGGGAAGATCGGAGGAGGCAAGTAATTTCCGTTTCCCTTGGAGACTACATCTGGGGAGAGCGTAGGTTCACTTTCGGCTTTCTCATTGAGTCTCTTGCTCGCTCGCTCGCTCTCAGATTAGCTTTCCTTGAACGGATCAACAAACTTGCAACAGAAGGCTTTGCGTCTCGTCGACCCAATGGTTCTTCGGGCGGTCCGGTCTCGGCCGCTCTAATTGGGGACCCTCGCGTAAGGCAACTTTCGTGACGGCGAGATCAATTCCGAATATTCGTCGCGAATTGAGTCGTGAAGCGAGTTCAAGTTCCCCCTGCGATCAAAATATTCTAGAATCGTCATTCGGATCCCCTCTCTCCTCAGGGAATTGTTTCACGTCCAAACCCTCACAGCGAGACTGACCACTGTTTTTGGATGTGGAGAGCGGCCGCTGATCGAGGCTAGCTTTTCGGGGCTTATAGAGAATGAGGGGTGGCGGAGGGGGGGGGGGAAAGCGGGGAGAACAGGCGTGTCTGGAGCGCTTGAGAAATTAATTTCAAAGATTTTGTGTGCGACAGATACCGCGCTAAAGAAGCATCGCTCAATGAGAAAATCATTATAAAGCCACGGCCGCCGTGGTTGTCACTGACAGCGCAAAAAGCCTCTTCTTTCTTCGCCAGTCATCGCTGGCCCGGCCGCCGCCGCCACAAACCAGCCGGATAGTCGTCCAACTCTGCAAAGGAGCTGTCTCCTCGAGAAATGGAGTTTCTAAATCTCTTCATTCTCTCGCTTTCGCCTCGTATCTTTCAAGCTTTGAAGACCACGGAGACGCAGCAGTGGTCGCCGCCTTTGCTGAAAAAAGAACTATCCTCCACCGACCTAGTGGCTGTCTTTTAGCTCACTGAGTGCCATTAGCCCGAAAAGACATGATCATCATCATCATCTCCATTCTCCACTGATTTCTTGATTTGTAGAAGCTCATGCTCCGGAGTCTTCATCGGGTCAAGCACGCGATAGGCACACTCGTGAATATCGTTTCCAGAGGTCGCCTCCGCATTTACTCTCTCAGGCGGAGAGTCGGATTAATATTAGAAGATTCCGAGGATGCGTTGGGAGTAGAGCTTCTCTTCTGGGTCGGGGCTCTTCCAAACTTCGATAAACTACCGTGACCCGGAATATCGCCGAATTCAAATCCGATGGATACCGACGGTACGGTAAACTATCGTTCTCTCTTTCAGCCGATTCCTCACCGATACCACCGTCGGCTCAAATGGTTAAAATGTGTCGGTTGTGTGGAGTTCTCCGGCTTGGAGTCTGGGGGCCCATTAAGAGGCTGTTTTCTACCAATTTCGTAGAAGGGTTTCCCTCGAAGTTAGGATTTCCTCCTAAGGATAGATCATCCCGAGGCGGGCGGAACTCTTTTCCCTCTCAGAAACGGAGCGTATCCTCTCCCTAAGGCTCCATCGAATATGCATCTAAAAAAGAATAATTTTCGGGCTAGACAACACAGCCGAGCGTTTACGTCCCGGCGATTGTTTCTCGCGTTGATTCCGAGGTCGGATCCAGAGTGCGAATTCCCCCACGAGGATCAAGACCGAGTACCTGCGCTCCAGCGGGGAATATTTCGTCGACTGCGAGCAATGAACCCACGCCGCCTCCCGAACAAGCGGCGTCGCGGCGGCTTTGCACGTTTGCACGAGAAATGACGAACTCGCTAAGCAGCATCGAGACCATCTGAACAAAGATTCCAGTCTGCATTCTACCTCTGTCCCGCATCTGGGCCTCGACGGCTCGCTGACATCGAATGTTTGTGGAGGCGGGATACTCGCTGAAGGAATCCACTAGGCACTGAGGTTGGCTGCAGGCAGGCTAAGCGGTGGAGCGGCGGGAGGAGCTTTTGTCTTAATTAAAAAATCTTTCTCATTCAACGGCAGCTGAGTGTAATAGGGAAAATGAGGATAGTGAGAGCGCCGAGCAAGAGGGGAAGTCGGCAGAGAGCGAACCTCACAGACGAACGAACGAGCGGGAGAGCCAACGAGCGAACGAACGGACGGAAGAACGAGGAGTCGAAAAAGAACGCCACTGCCGCCGTCGCTCGGTCGGCCGGGTAAAAACGAATAAATTATCGCCAGACCCGACATCCTGCTGCGCTTGCATGATCTCCTTTGCAACCGCCTGCCAGAGTTCTTCAGCTATCTGGTGACGTCATGCAACTTATCTGTCAGCCTGCGACCGAAAATTTCGGTTAGATGAGGCTAGATCAGAATACAGAGTTAAGGCGGACTTCCCAAATGTCTAAGGGCACATCCGTTCTCGCCCGATCGATGATGTGGAGCTTTGGCGATCTCGATGGAATTCCGCACGAGACACGCGAGGGTTGTCCATTCAGATTCAGGAATTCGAATCTTCGTCGGCAAGTGAATCAACTTTTCATTTACGCAAATCAGACCCACGGCTGCTGCTCGTAACAGGCTTCAGCAAGACTCCTCCGACATCATCAACATGTTTTATTGTCCTTACCAACGTATTGTCCGCCCTCAGCAGCTCCCTCGTTGAGTGAGCTGCCGCTCTCCATTGTTGGCCATGTTGTTCAGCGAGTAAAGTAGCAGATCCTCCTCGTACCGTTGCCTCTGCTGCTGTCGTGATTCTCTTAGCGGTTGGGGCAACATGCATTGTTATAGAGACGACAGCGTCGACAACAGCTCCGACGACGACAACGACAGCGACGCATCCTCACAGTAGAGTTCCAACACTCTCTTGGAAAACATTTTTTCGCTTCGGTGGCGATCTGATGCCTCTGCCAGTGATTAGTAGTGCCGTTAGCGTCCGGGTTAGTGCGCGAGCGGACGAGCAAACAAGCAAGTTCGTCGCTGCGTCTCTGCCATTGTCTCTCAGAGAACCCCGCTGAGGTCGCCTTGCTTGTACGCGGCGTTCACTTCTCGGCTGCTCGAGCAAGTGACCGTGCCGAAGTGAGCCCGGCCAGTCGCGAAATATAACTAGGTTCGCTGACTGAAGTTCAGCCGTTAGCGATGCTGGAAATTTAGCCACGAGACGGACTCCGAGATGGGAACTCCATCTGCTATTCCTCGCAATGAAATTCCGGTACAACGGGGGATTCGGGAAGTCAGATAAAGAAAGATTCGAAAACGATAGAGCGTTTTTCGGTCGAGCGCCTGGCATTAAAAAGGAGGTGGAGTGTTCCTCCAATGTTCTTGAAGTTCTTCCTCAGATCTCCGGGAGCGATTATTCCTCAGGGGAATGAGGCTTCGTAGTCGGAAGATGAAGCTCGAGGAAAGACATGAGTTGAGTCGCAACGCTAGAGGGTTCAGGTTTCACGCTCCATTGATGCACTACGGGAACAATATTGAATTTATACGAATTGGTCGGTCGACCGAGCTGGTTGCCGTTCGCGATACCGAAATCGAATTAGCTTTCGAAAGAGTTGTTTCTCCCCTGATCAGATTAGCGTCTCCATCGCGACAGACGGAATATCACTGTGTGGTGTGTCGCTCAATTCAGATCCTCCGCTCTTCCTCGGCTGTCGGCAGAACATCATCGCTTTCTATCGGGCGATTCTTGAGAGATTTATCAGCTCCGACATGGATGCGTGTTCGATCGGATTCCGCGAATTCAACCGCGAGGGGAAATCGCAATTTTCTCTCATTTGAGACCGACAGGGATCGATCGGGGAACTAACGAAAAATTCGAATTTCGCAAATCATAATTTTTCTTCTCGAGGTTCCTCCGAGACAAGGCGTCGCGGTCGCCGATTTAACCGCTCTAGCGTGAATATCGAAATTCATTAACATTGTTGAGAGAAAAAGAGCGGATCTTTAGTCCTTCGTGATCTCGAGTGAAAATATGCAAAACCATTTGCGCCTCTCCCAAGCCAATACATTTTGCGGCCAGAGCCATTCTGACAAGTCATCGGGAGTGAGTTCGAATCCGATCAATCAGCGCTCGTAAACCGTCGGAGGGAAGAAATTGAAGCGTAGAAGCAATGAAACCCATGAGGTTCGGATCATTGAGCTTGTTTGGTCTTCCCAAGCAAGCCTGGCGCTTCTATCATCCTCATGCTCAAATGAAATTCATCGAGTTGAAAGGTGGGATCTAATCGATTGAGATCGATCCTCCTACGCTAACTGACCTCTGACTTAGTTCCCTTCCGACTGGAGTTGAGTTTCTAGAGGTGAGTCCCCGAGTTCAATCAGAGGGAAAATATCTTCCGTGGGTACAAAGATGAGTGGTAGATGATAAAAGGGCGATTGATGATGAATGAATAGTTGACAATTATTTAAGGAAGGAAAATAAAAGAGCGAACATCAGTATATGAACGGATCGGAAAAAAAGACGAGCAATGGCGTACGGACGAGTGAATGTGAATCAACGATTTTCAGAATTTCGATCCATTCCTGGACTCGAAAAGCGGGGACCTCGGAGTGTTCTAGTGAAAATAGCTTTTCAATAGCTTCTGAGTCAGCTTAATTTTTGCCCGTCAGGGTGCGATGTCGACCGACAATGCCTTGCAGGTGCGCGGGACCGAGTGATATATTCAATAAAGGAGCTTGGCATTGAGAAACCGAGCTCCGTGGCTTGATTCTTCACTCACTTACTTACTTACTTACCGGCTCGCTCACTTGCCTGCCAGCTCACCACCCGCCACCTCGCCCACCCGCCCGCTGAATGAATGACCTGCTATGGCAAAAGAAAACCCGGCAGCCCGATCTCCGCCATTGATCTCTCGCTAGCTCCGTATCAACTTCATGTGACAGTGAAGCCCAAATGAAAACATTGCGCAGGGAAACAGGTGACTCCGCTCGCTCCTCGCAAACTATTACATACACAAGAGAGGACTTTGTCAGATTCGATGACAGCTTAAGCAAAACAATCCATATATTGAGATCTCATGATAACTTATGTCTGCGTTTGTCCGAGGCTCGTCCATCAGAATTTCCTCCGGGTATTTACTCGATTGTGAAATTGGGTTTTCTGAGCTTTTGCGCGAGCTCAATGCGAGCAGGCGGGCCGATCCGCCCACCTGATCGGCTAATTCCTTGGGACGTTTTCCGGTTTCTCGCCGTCGGGAAAATACGAGCGAAGACAATGGAAAGCCGCGGCCGTACATCGAGGTCGAGAGGAAAGCCGAGACGAACTTTTGAACCCAAAAGTACGTGAATAATCGATGTCCTTTGTTGATGGTAAATCGTCGATCCGGCAGACTCCCGTGTTAAGCTCAAGCACGGCAGATAAGCAAGCTATCAGAGTTGAGATAAGACATCATAGTGATCAATAACTTGACAACGCGCAGCGGGCAATACATTCCTGACATCGGTCGCTCGGTCGCAGACACTGACATCGACAATCGACGGCGTCCAACGACAACCCGAAGAACATAGCTATGATTTTGCAGTCAACGAGAGTGAAGGTTCTCGACGTCGAGCTCTGGCGGCGGCCTCCTCGTCTTCAATACAAGATCCGCTAACCTACTTAAAGAACATCTCGTTGCTGTCGTTGTTTTCGTCGTTGTCGTCTTTCTGGGCGGCGAGCTAGTCGGCTCCGTGGTCGACTATCGAGCCAGCCGGCCGACCAGCCAGTCAGTGAGTGAGTGAGTGAGAGAGTCGGCAGCACACAAGCCAGCAAAACGACCACTTGGTTAACTGTGGTCAAACTGTCGCTCGAAGGAATCGTCGATGTCTCTCCCTAATCTGCGCCCCTGAAGACCCCGCTGTGAGGACAACAAATTAAACATCGCATACATACGAGTTACAGAGAAAATACAGAAATCGGCGACACAAGAAGCTTGCCGTCACGACGACGCGGCCTCCCTGAAAATCTGTCGAGTCTCCGAGCCCCCAGCCAACTAGTTCCCCCCGCTTTTCGACTACACTCCGTTCTATGACGGTCAGGCCGGAGGCTCTGGAAAGCTATGGATCGAGAATCCTCGCAAAAGGAAACACGACCTTTCGAGAGCTTCCGAGGAGAGCCGCGAGCTCGGGAATAATATGAGTTCCCCGCTTCCCTAGAGAGGTTTCCTGACGATTGCTGCCAGAGCGTTTTTGGAGAAGAATGTCGATTGGATCGGGCCTAAAAATGATTGACCGCTTGCGGAAGGAGAGCCGACATCATCTTTGACAGCAATCGATCTTGGAGCAGTTCGGTGTGGCTGCTTCCCGTCGCACACCGCAGAGTAACCAGCCTCGAGTTCGCCTTATCCTGTGCCGTATGACGTATGAGGCATCCGCGGAACATCGTCTGCGACAATCGAAATCAATACGCCATCTCGGATCCGGGATCGGTGTTTAGTCCACAGGATCGAAAGCGACACGTTCCACAGAACCGTCCTCGCCGAAAGATGGACATGGGGCGACGTGCGCTACGGGCCCTCGCGTCCACGACAAAGATTCGTCAAACTGAACGGGAAGCTTTCCCCCTCCATGGACAGCATTGGTCACCGTCTGCATCCGATTGACCCTTCACCAACGGATCAAGCGGTTGGCTTAGAATAAATCGCAATTATTCGTGACGGAACCTCTGCGGAGCTCCAATCCATTGTTTCGATTGTTCACAGTTGTTGTCCACACGCACGAGGGGAGCCGTCTCCGGAGCAGTACAAAACCGGCGATTTCCTCGAGCTTTAATCCCATTTAATGCTGGAGAATGCGGATCCCGAACCGAATTCCAACCGAAGCTATTCGAAATCGAAACGCCGACGGTCAGTGAAAATCTGGCGTTCGATCCCTGCAGATCTTATAGTTCGAACGCTTCCGGGGAGGGGACCTAGATCATGAGAATCGGCTCGGGGAGCTGAGAGGAACTGGGACTTCATATCTGAGGAGTTGTGATGGATCAGTCGCGTTGCTCGATCCCTGGCAGGAGTCTCTCAGATTGTCCGGGTCGAAGTTGATTTCAGAGTGTCTTCTTCGCATTATCTATTACAATATTGCTCCTCTCGTTAGCGCTCGGTGGAGGCGGTTGATGGGATATAGAAGGTAGCCGAGCGGGCGGGCGAACGAACGAACACTCCGACAAGCAAGCAAACCAAGCAGGCAGGCAGGCGGGCGGGCGGGCTGGATAGCTTCGTAGCCCAATTCTTGGGCGTGCAACTTCATATCCATCGTTGTTGTAATCCCCTGCTCCCCTCGAAGCTAGACTAGTCCATATTGTACACTGCAGGGTGTCCGTGTGTGAGTGCGCTGCGCGCCCCGACTTCATGGGAACAGAGAACGCTTGGCTCGAGCAGGGAAGGCAGGGCTTACCTTTACATTTGGTCTCTAGCTTTGGTTCGTTGACGGCTACCGATTCTTATTGAATCAAGAGAGACTGTAATTGGCTGTTTATCGTTCCGCATTAACCCGATTATTCACGAGAAGTGTCGCCTTCCTGCGCTCGCTGACATGCTCGTGCACGCCCGCGGTTATATTTCGTTGCGGACAAGCGATCGAGCGGACCACTGGTGGCCTCTATCAGAAGAAGAAAAAATAACAAACCTCACCAATAAACACCTCATTCATCTAATAGCATGGGAATACAGCTCGCGGCGGAATCGGTCCTTACGAAACCCCCACATCGCGGGAGAACGAGTAAATGGCACGATTCCGCGAGGAACGATCAGCCTAATCTCCTCGAATTCCATCTCAGAGTGTTCCTCAGGTCGCCCAGAGCTCGTGGGGCGTAATTCTGTGGTCCGCGGCTTCTCGTGGGTACGATGCGATCTTTTGTGCGAAAAAAAAGTTTGTGGATAGCTCAGAGAGCGGAAACCTAACTCAGTCCGTCCTTCTGTTCGAGCGATCCCCGAGCCAGACTTGCGAGACGACGAAAATCGTTGACGAATCTCGTGATTGCGACGATAATAAGCACGATATGATTTGCATCGAACAATCTTTCTCATGCTCCCAAATGGGCAAAAGTTATGCGAACCGAGACTTGCTTGCACCGCATGAGTTTTATGTTAAACACGACGATGCTAAGCGCTCTCCAGAGGGTGACTGGATCGCGACCCTGAACTGACTCTGACTGAGAACTCGAATCGCCGGCGGTTTAGTACCTACCCTAGTCCGGGTCTTGTTCTCATTCGTCTTATTGTGGCCGCTGTTGTTCTCGTTCATCTTATTGTTGTTGTGTGGATCTTCTTCACATTGTCGTTGTTGCTTAAGTTTCGATTGTTGCTCTCGCGGCGGCAGCGCTGCTTATTCTGAGTGAACTTCGAATTGACGAGCTGGGTTTACAACGCCTGAGAGCGATCGATGTATGAAGATAGGGATCCAGCTTACAAATACCACTCAAACAACATTCGATTGCGGCCAAGTGATAATGGGTAATTGATGACTTCTGCGGGCTCGAGGTTGTGTCGAGCTCTTGGCGCTGAGCTTCTGTCGCTGTCGCGTTCGGAGGCGGCTTCGGCGGCCAACTTCGAACGACTTCTCGAGCGAACAACGAGAAGACGATCATCAGATTCTATCGGGTGGGTCTAAAATCTATACGCTTCCGCTGCCTTCTCGATCCGGACCACATGAGCTACCCTACAGATGTGTGGTCTTCACTCCCTCTGAGCCTTCAGACAATTATTGCATCTTCCACGATTTCTCTCTGGCCGAGTTTTCTGTGGGATCGAAGACCAAGAGCTTTTCGGACGAAGTGGAATACTACAGCTGGAGAGAGAAGTCTGAAATCGAAGGATTCCTAAAACACTGAAGGTGAGAAAAAGTCCACGGTCGGACTTGATTGGCGTTTTTATTGACACAGATTTACAATGTTCAAACTTCGAGAATTCCCTTTCGTAGAATCGAATTGCCCCCGTTCTGAAGGTCATAAACAATGGATTTGGGAGTCAACGAGATCTCGTTCACGCAAGCCTGTCGCATGATCGAGAATCGGGAGGAGTCTATCGGGGTCGGGGGCCTACTTTCTAGAAGTCGGAAATGGGAAAACGCGGGCCCACGGCGGGCTGGGGGAACTGTCGCCCGGAGCTAGGGCGCAGCAACGGCGTTAGGGCTTCTGGAGCTCAATATACTCCTGACTCCATCGGTCAAATTTTCCTCAAAGCAAGATAGGTTTTGGGGAGAGAAGGACTGCTGCTTGATTATAATGCCAGGGAGGCACGGTTTCCTGTCGAGGGGAGTCCGCTTTCGGGTCCTGCCTCGACAGAGTAAGATAGCGACGACTGGAGTTTCTCCCTCCGCATGAGAGCGAAGCTCCACGGTTCCACAGCGTGGAGGAGCTCGGAAACGTTTTCGCGTCATATACGGAGAATTCGATAAGTGAAATCGGAACTCTTTGCCATGACTCTTCTCCTACCTCAGCTCGGTTTTCAATCAGGGTCAGGTGTCCCCGTGCACTAAACCCCTCGAGCAGGAGACCGAAGTCGTGACTGACGGGACCTCCGAGCTCGGTAGCGGAGCGGAGCAGTCGAGCAGCTTCGCTCTTACTCGACATCCGGAATCGTTCAGATCGAACTCCCCAGGAGATTCCAGGAGGGAGCTCTTCGAGTGATCATTAATGAGTTTATGACCGGAGAGATTACTCCAAACATCAGATCGAAGCGGACTGGAATCGAAAGCCGGATCGCTCTCGGCGTCCCGATGAGGCTTTCGTGTGCGTCAAGGCTCGACACAGCTGTCGAAAAAAGAATAGAAGAACTACGCTCGCAAGTCGGGAAGACTCTAGACCCTGTTATCGGCACTCGTCCCCCCTGCACAAAATCTTTGAGACAAATGTGTTTCCCTTTCTTGAGAGTCCTGCCGAAGCTCGAAAACGTCGAACAATAACAAACGACGCTCAACGGACGTCAAGCGTACGAGCGATTGACTTCGTGCGCCGGTCGTTTCTCTCCATTCTTTCCTATGTCTTGACTGCTGCGTTCAGATGACAAAGCGCTCACCGATCAGCTAGTCAAGCTTGCAGAATGTGACTCCGCTTCATTCGATGACCATCGATAGAGAATTCCAAGCACACGACCAGGAAATCGATGTGCAGTGTTGGTTCAGTGAACCAGACAAAGAGGATGAAAGAGGCAGCAGCAGCAGCAGACAAAGACAAAATGCTGGAGCTGACAAGCCGCTCTGGAATTCTGTCCGAAATTGATCGAGAGTCATTCCCTGCGACGTTAAACAAAAGCCTCCTTCGCTCCGGTTCGATTCCCGATTTACGCGCTCCTTTCCAGCAGCTGCAGCGCGTCTTCCGCGTGATGCGTCACCGGAAATTTCGACAGGGCAGGTTTGCGGCGACGGGTAACATGTTCTGCAAGAGCAGTCTCCGTCGCTTCTCGAAACTAGCGGATCCGAGGACTCAATGAACAGACGAAAATCCCGGACCCGATCAGACATTTATTTGAATCCTTCTTGAAAGAAATCATGTCGTTACCATTCAAGAAGTTCCGGCTTCTTCCGATCCGCTCGATGAGCTCAGCCTCTAACCTTCCTCTCAAACAGCGATCTGACGGGCAGCGAAAACTGCAAACATGGTCGACGGATTTATCTAGGGGTATGGTGAGGTTGCTCGCGATTCGATGATGTATGATCTCGCTCAAGTTCCTGCGACACATGAGTGCATGTTCCTTCCACATGCTACACTCAGACCGTGGGTCGTGTCGATGAGTTGATTAGCAATTTCTCTCACAATTAGTATCGTTCACGGAAGTATCGTCCCTTGTATACATTCCATTTATACAAACACCGGGTGAATCTATGTTTTAAAAAGTGACAAAGCTTTGGATGAACACATCGTGACAACAAGAACAAAATTCACAAAAGAACAGCGACAAACAGAAAAAAATCCTATCTCCCTTTCCGCGAAACTCCCAGGCGTCGATCGTGAGATTTCAGCTCACTTCAAGTATTTTTTTATCCGAGTTGTGCATCACCACGTCTAAGGTACTGATGTGAACACAGGTATATATCAAGAATGCATTAAACAACGATTAGACTCTCGATGCAACTAACTCAAAAAAATAAATACACTCATATACTCAGGGAACGAAATAAAAGACTTCTGCCGGACACGGCCAGAAAAGCAAGAGAACGAAATACCTACCGAAGATCGTGACACCATTTCACTCGATGCATAACGTCCCGGCAATCGCTCTCTGAATGTCAGGCGTTTTTGCTTCTCATTTATATCGGGCTGGCAAGTGTATGGTACAATGACTATGGTGTAACGGTAGCGATCGGCTGAGAACGCTATCCGCGCCGCACCGCAAAGGCAAACAAACTCCAATATGCACATTTCATCCTCCCTCTGGCTGACTTCCTTCGCTTCATCTTCCTCCCTTTTCATTAGCTCTTTCCGCTAATATTCCGACCCAGGAAAGGACGACGCCCCGTTGCAGACATTCATGTGGTTCGATCCATCAATCGGGGACCTTCGACTAGAAGTGTTGCTCACATCGACGAAGAGCTAGACCAATGGTTCGAGCAGCTGTGCTCTGCGCATTCTGAACATCTCTCGAATGGATGACTCGATCGGATTAGATAAACGCTAGCTTGGGAATGTCGCCGCTGTTTTTTTTCACAGAGTGTACAGATTCAATAAAGGGTCCCGTCTACATTTTCCCCCCTCGCGTTCCAACATCAGTCATCGAAACTGCATCGAAGTTCCTCTGATGACGCCTCTGACTCGCCGGAATTCCGATCGCTGTTCACCGAATATTGAGCACGCTTAGTTCGAATGCTCTCGAACTTGGGTTTCCGGACGACGCCGAAGTCGGAGCGGAATTCAGCTTGAGACCGACTCAGGAGTCACAAGAGATTGAACAGCAGTCCCTTCATTCAACGATCAAGGGTTGATCATCAGTAGTCGACGAAGCCGCGTCCGTGCCAACCGCGATCACAGTGGAATTCGAGGGCGGCAGTACCGAAAATTCGATCTCTCCCGTAGGCGAGGGATTCTCAAATCCGTTTTCCGTTTTGTTGAGGTGTTCCCGGACGTCCCTGCAATAGGCATCAAGAGAAACTCGTGAGAACGGACATCGCATAACCAGTTTGGAAAAGTTCCCCAATCACCGAATCTGCGCGGAAACTCCGGGAAAGTCCGGAACAGTTGGCTGTGTACCTTTGCGAACACTCTTCATGAGTCGGAGCTTGTATCTCGTTCTGGGATGGGCCTGGCTTAGGCGATACCGGCTGCGGAGGGGGCGACGACGGCGAGGCGTCTGGGTGTACCGCGGACGGTGGAGCCGGCTCAGCTTGCGAACCACCCTGCTCGATCGTAGCTTCTACGGTAACTAGATTGTTTGAGCTTCTTCTCGAAGTGTACATTCGCGTATGATGAGTTCGCGAGCGTCGTCGCCGCCCGGACGTCCCGGGAGGCGGCGGAATAACGGGCGGGTCTCCCGCAACGGCGACACTGTACGGCGGTGGAGGATCCCTGAAGCCGTAATAGCAGTAGAGATCTTGCAGGGCATCGAAGCGAAGAAGGTCCGAATCAGAAATCGAGCTGCGCCTTCTCCGATCCTCCGGTACTCCACTGCTGCAGTTTTGTTGTCGTTGATACGATACCAAGCGTAGGGCGTATAGTCGGCAAGTGCATGAGATCGCTATCACGACCAGGATGCCGCACACGAGGGAACCCATGATAGCGGCAGTGATGACCGAATTCTTGATGCAGTACATCTCGTCCTCGGCACCGGAGCAGTCGGGCATGTGGTCGCACCGCCTCTCGTCGGATATACAACGGCCGTCCCCACAGAGGAAGCTCCCCCAATTCGGTCCACACCTTGCCGCCAAGCAGTTCATCTCATCGAAGCCGTCATGGCAGTCGTCGATGCCATTGCATCGTTGACTATCGTTGAAACCGCATAAGCCCCCGTAGTTTGAGCTTGAGGCGTGTTTCCCGCATCTTATCAGTTCCGGACACGGGTCGCAACCCCTCTCATCGTCTCCGAGAGGACAATCGAGTACACTGCGGAGAAGAATAACTAGATTAATATTTGGGGACGCTCCTGGACCCTCCGAGAGGATCGGCTTCTGGGTCGGGTCGCGCCGAAAATCTTGGCACTACTCGTCGCTCGCATCGATGGAAGGAAATCTTCTCTCAGGAATCCATCATCAGAATTTCGATTGCTTACCCGTCGCACGACTGAGCCGCCTGATCGTAGCAGTATTGAGTGCTGCCACATCGGGTGGCGTTGCCAATGAAGTTTTTGCAGAGAACATAATTACTGCCAGGTGGACACTGGTCTTCATCGAAACCATTCGAACAATCTCTCACGCCGTTACAGCGCTGTGCAGTCGCGAAACAATCTTTCGAGTGCATACCGCAGAATATATGGTCCTGGTCGCACCAAATCCACCGACCTAGAATAGAATCCCATCGTATAGGTAAACATAGTTATGAATAGGATTACTGGTGGGAGATATCTTCCATCCTCTGGGATAGGACAGGCCTCGGGAGCAGAGTCCGGGAGTATTGTCGCCATAAGTCGCGAGAATCTCATCATGGAAGATCCAATCAAATAAAATAATTTATAGCTCCGAAAACTCCAGTCGGTCTGACGTACTTCGTTTGGTCGCGGGATGGTTGTACATGGTCTGAGTACAATCTCGTTCATCGGATCCGTCTTCGCATTCTCGGTTCTGGTTGCAACGCCAAGCGGTGGGGATGCACTTCTTATCAGACTGACATTGGAACTCATGGGGCCCGCAGTCACTTCCAGCTTTCGAAACATAGTAGCGCAATTTGAACCTGTTGAGAACGACAGCAGTGCTCAGAGATCGAGTATGTTTGTGCTTGATTTGAGAACTGATCCCATCCGAGTTTTTCGATGGCTTGCTGATTCAGAACATAGAAAAAGCATAAATGGAAATAACGGGAGATCGCCCTAAATGCGGTATATATGGGAGGGATTCTCCGGTCGCTGATGAACTCACATTCTTGTGATATTCCGTCCCTTGGGAGCGAGATTCGCGATGCTCACAAATTGAAGACTGACACCACTCCCGGCGGATAGGAACGGCTGCGGGAGGCGTTTCTTACCGCTCCCGCAGTAAATATTTTGTTGGATCTGGTCGTAAGCTAGGTCTTTGAAAGCTACGTATTTCCTGCGCGGCGGACCTATTTCGGAAACTTTCAACATCGCTCCCAGACAGCAGTCGGAAACTCGTTCCGCAAAGCCTCCGCACGACACAAGGCTGTCGTTCGCATGGGGAACTGTTGTGTCTGCGAAGCAAACTCGTCAGTCTTTTCTCGGATTGCAAATGTTCGTTGGAAGGTTTTCGTATCTTCATAAGGGCGAGCTCCGTCGTCAATGGAAGGAGCACTCACCGATGACGAAGTCTTCGAAGTGGATGGTCACCATCTGTGAATCATTGCCTCTGATATCGATGGTACAGTTGACATTTTCGTGCTGAATCAGACTCATATCGGGACTCAGAATCTATAAGCAACGACTCGTTTCAGTCTTATGGTATGGCTGAGAAATTGTCAATCGGTTGACGACATATCGATATGGTCTCCGAGGCTTTCACTTACGAATCCGTCCGTGTGGAACTCCGTATAATTCCCGCATATTGAGTAGTTGTGGATTGGATGAGGCAAGCCCCGCCGAGCACCACTGACACTCAACGCCAGGGAGACTGTGGACGATGAAGAAACAGAGTTACCTCGAGCTCGTTTTTCCAAAATGAACGTCGAAGCGCAACTACGTAAAATAATAGACTAGACTCAGACCCGAGTGAGGAGGCGAAACTGGTGGGATTCGCATTCTACGATCACAGAACACTTCGCGACACATGCCTCCAAGATGGTCCGACGCCCGGTTTCGTATTTTCCGGATTTCCTCGCCGGAGGGGGAGGGGCCCTCCCGGACCCTCTTTATTCTATCGAGCTCGATCCCTCAGGAGCCGTTGGATGATCGAGCCCAAGGGCTTCGCTCATTTGAAGAGCATGCTTACGATTGAAGCGGTCGCTCCACTCCGGCGAATCGACGTTGTCTTCTGCAGGGAGGTGCGGCTCCGAGGCTGGAGACATATGGGACGCTGTTTCCTCTGCGCATTTGGTCGATGATCGGAAGATCAAGAGGAGCCTCCATCTCCCCGAATAGTTACGATATTTCCCACAGAGATACGGCTCATCCGATGGCTGAGCCATCAATTATTCCAGGAAGGAACTTCCTTCCGGGGCGCTCTACATGAACTTGCAATTAACTTCCCGACTTCGAATCTGCTTCGCATAACCATTTCGACGAATCGGATAACGTCGTGGATAGAGCAGCGGATGACGTCACAATTTTCAAAAGCACTTGATGGAGCGAGTCATCTTTTATTCGAACTCGAGAAAGGAACGCCTTGAAAAAATCCCTCCAATGTTGATGTAATATACGCAATAAGCTCATCCTAGGTGAGTTCTGACGTGGATGACTTCTCGGTATGCAAGGACGAAAGACCCTCATTTTCTATCGGAAAAAATTTCGGATGCGATTTCGAAGAGTGAAATCTGCCCCTCGCCTCAGGCAAAGAGACTCTCTTAGGCGAAGTTTCTACAACACGAGAGTAGATTCGATCCAGACGACAAAGTCAGGATAGAGGTTCTCGAGTGCGATGGTCTCACATCGATATCCGGGCCAGAAAGCTCCAAATGTAAACAGCTTTCGTCATCTCATCGTAATATTCGAAACGAAGAGGGACGAGCGATGCGAGAACGAGTTATGGGATTTAATATTCGCTATTGGCGCCGTTGCCAAGGACGTGTGAACGCCGGCGCCGCACGCACGACTTCGGTATAGCGAGCGAGTGCCGGGGAAACTTCACCGCATCAGAAATGGTCGATGCCTCTCTGAGAATACATTTCGCACGGGTCCACGCTGGGAGAATTCTCTAGGCGAGCGTTCGATTGCATTTCTGATAATTGAAAACTATATCTTTCGATACGGGCAGGTGGGAGGAATCTTACGGAAGCCATGCACCAAAAAAATATGCCGCTCCATCCGACAATACGGTCGGTGTGAGTGAACAAAGTCGTCTAAGGGCGAGTTACATCTCGTGGTTTATAAAATTTCCGTCGATTGCCACCACTTGTCGTCGACTGTGTCGAAGACACCCCGAGGGCATTCAAGGTCGAATCAGACCCACTACACACGTCCTACGAATGATACCGCCATTCGGGATTCGGCATTACGCAACGAGGAATCCTTATCGTTCTTTTCCCATTTTCTTCCGAGTAACTGATCGGAAAGCACTGCGCTGGTTTCCGATCGGATACGAGCTGAGGAAATGGAGCAGTCCCAACGGTGTAAATAGCTCCCTTCCACTTCACTGGGGCCAAATTCATCAAATTGTGAACTAAATCTCTGGAGCGGTCGAACACATTAGGAGAGAACTTCTCCACAAGAACTTCCCGAAAATCTCATGGTTGCGGTCGCGATTTCTCGATTTATTCCATGAAATGAGCAATTTGATCATAATAAAAATGGCTCGTTCCAAAGCATTTCGTTGTTCATATTGTCTCGAATGAATGCGATCAGACTCCATAATTGAATAGGAACAATGAAACGGAGAATAATAGGGATGGCATTGGATCGTAGGAGTGCGCGAAACATAGATGATGCGGAACTCGGGTTTCAGTTCACACCAGCGATGATGCCAAGCTGACACGGGGCTTATTTCCCTGCATAGAGGGACCGCTTCCCGTGACCCGTGATGGAAATGCCGAACTACGATGGGAGCAGCAGCGTTATTGCTGCTGTTCTGTAATTGTTGCCATCTGCTCACTGAGGAGCGTTGGCCGACCAACGAACCAGTACGGTCGCCGGGCGATAGTGTCCGCCTGCGAATAATCAGACCGGAGGGTCTCTTCCAGGAACGAGGGCATGACACTCGTATCAATTTCCCGCCGGCGAGTGAAAAGAACAAACAAGGACCTCCCTTCCCCATCGAAAGTCTGTCGCGCATAGGGTCCTCTCATTAGCATGCACTGAGCCTCCGCGAAAAGGAGAAAGACACTTATTCGGCGTTTCTTTAAAATTTCGCACGCGGTGCGTTCGAGTTATGGGAGAGCGGGACGGATGCCTGGCGGCACTTCTCCTACATCACAGTGGAGCCGCTGGTGGATCCCGCACAGGATTCGGGCAAACGTTGTTGCAGCTTGGTCGTGAGAACATTGAATCCGACGTTGGCGATGAGGAGGCTCTGTCTATAACAACTTCATAATATACTTACCGAGGGCAGCAGCAAGGGCAACCGTCATCGCGACAGGAGTTCCGTATTCGGTCACAAACGCGGATGCATTTCAGGGGACGCTCTGCAATTGAGTCAAACGGAATCGAATCAGTCAGTTTGTTATGAGGTGTATTGAGTGTTCTAGCGTGGATTGAAGGCGCATTGACCGCTTGGCAGTTCTTAGTTTTCATTTTTGGGAGTGTCGTCAGATGTGTTTTCCATTGAAACATCAACGACGGAACGGAAGTAAGTCGCTTCTCAGCTCTGGGCCGGGGAAGTCGTGCTTGTGGTCCTGATGGAGAATGAAATAGCTTCCATTCCTCCTGAGGTCCCCGTCCCTCAAAGAGAGAGGAAAGTCGGATAGGAGGCTTGTCAGAGGATTCGATTTCACAATTTATGCCGTCCGATCGCATGAAAGGAAACAAGACCGTCGGCAGGGTGGGCCCATGATCCAGAATCCTCTTTCGACCTCGCATTCCGCCGACGTGGGGCGTTCCAACTTCTCGAAAAGTCAGCCGGAGCGCCCGAACGCTGGGGAAGTCGGAACCGTCCCTGGGTAGTTAGCCGCCATAAGAAAACAATCGGGGCTAGAATCGCAGGAGGCAGCGAGCCTTCATTACAGTTTCCTGTTCCGTACCATTCTCTGATGCTCGGATCCGAGAGCGAATCATCGCCGGATCGTCTTGCGATCCGCGTCGCAGCTCAGTGTAACAATATTGACTGTATTCTAGCATTTCCAAACAGAGCCTATTTTCGAGCTCGACGTCCTGCTTGATCAGTGACAGCTCTCATCAGGTCGTACGCATCGTCCTGCCAACTTTCACGGATGTGACTCGTCGACGCACATCGCGGCTTCAGCCGAACGTAGACAGAGAGCTTATCAGTTTGAGATTTCCGCACCAATGCGCGACGCCCTCGAGGAGCTCACAGGGGTGTTGACACCATCGGCAGCGATAGTGCGGTCTGCCTCCGCTCGAGCCAGAAATGTCGTCATGACCTAGAAAATCCGTTCATCCCTCGTTTCTGTTTGTTCTGTGCTAACGGGGACTCATCGCAGCCTTGAGCAAGGCCACAGAAGATGCAGCCAGCTGGAGCCAAGGTCTCTTTCTCGGGCTGAAGCGATTGGGGTGAACTTTCGCAAGATATTCTCTGACGCTCGCTAGCCTAGCCGAAGCTTAATCACGGATTATTTTCATCTCGGTATAACGCATCGGAATCGCGGTATGGCAAACGACAGCATTAAGAGCTGAAGTCCAATCAATTGTCTCAGATACGACTCGAGATCAATCAGCACATATTCAAGATGCACGAAGATAGATCGAAAGTTTCTCGCAGCAGAATAGGACATTATCCCCCGAGTGCCCCGGTACTCAGACACCGTAGCGAAATTGTTCGATGGTAGACCCAGGACAGATTCTTCTCGACGAAGCAACGGTCTGCAGACTCGAAGTTCAGGACAACCTTCCGAAGCATGCCCGACTTGGAATCCAATCAGAGCAGCTCGATCGTAGGATATTTCCATCAGCCGATTATCGCTCTTTCATCATTCCAAAGCAATCAGCGTGGAGCAGACCACCGACAGCAAATCTGCTTTAGTGCGCCCCCCAGCCCGCGCGCGCACGAGGGTTTAAGACGATACGAAACGCTGGGTGAATCACTTTTCCTTCGGACGAAGGCCCGGACAATCGTCGACGAGTATTCTACGGGCTGAGCTACAGAAAAATCTTCCAGTGGTAAGATCAAGATTCTCTAGCGATCGCGTGACCTCCCATGTCATCCGAAATAGAAGTCATTTACATAACAGGTCATCGCAGCCAAATATTACCGCTATATAACTCGATGGCGGAATCGGAATTGTCCGACTGACTTTGATCGAAATGCTATAATAAGTTGTGAAACGATCGAAACAAAACCCCTTCATATGAGAGAGTCGACGCTAATTCCCGTAGGTTCGTCAGGTTGGTCTAGAATGTTTTCAGGCTCTCCATGCGTTCAATTATGCGAGCACGGTGGAGATACACAGATGAATGCTCCAATTGAAGAACTGACGTGGCCGATCTTATATTTTTGTTTTATCCGTGTATTTTTTTTTATTAAAATTGTCGTCGAGACCCGATTCTGTGCAGCGCCCACTGGGCATCGCTATTTTGGTGGGAACATCAAACTTTCCAAGCGACTGATCGTCAAGCTTCCGAAGCGAGACCTGTACCGCAGTTGTCTCCATCGATGGGAACCAGGTGGAATTGAATGACCGGAGGGACACATCGCAATCTAAGTCGATTGGCGGGACCCCGTCCGCGCGGCTTCTTGGAATTTTTCGCTGATCATCTTTTTCGGGGAGCTCTGCTCGCAGAACTCTAAAGACTTCAGCAACAAGCTCGAGAGACTCGTTCCTCTAGGGTCTGAGCGGCTCTCAAGCTCTCGGCGTCTCGCCCAGTTCACGCTTTTTTCTTTTGAGTCAAGCACTAGAGGCTCGCTCTGTCTCCGAATCGCGAGCTCGAGTGCACCGAACTGTAGGTCAAGTAGCTCTCTTCTAGAATTATTGCCAATTATTCGAAGCGATGCACTGGATTAAGAGCCGACATAGAGGGGATTGACGATGTCAAATGAATTCCACTTTACTGGAGTCTCACGTTCACCAGGTTGGAACTTTGGAAGTAACATTCGATTCACGTTCGAGCGAAGACGAGGTAAACACCGACTGTTTGTGTGTGCTTGCTACACGGATACACAGCACCAAGCATCAGCTCGTTCTGAGCGTCAGATCGCATAGGGTCAGATCCGGAGTTCTGAACTTCCGTCACAGGAGTCACGACGGGGAATGGCTCGAAACGCTCTTTCCGACTCGGTGAGCTGCCGAAACCCTTGAGCACGAGTCGGGAACGTCAGGGAGCCTCGAGTTCTGCAAGAAAGTCCGTCCAACGCGCATTCTTTGTTCAGTATACGGCCTGGAGTAGGAGAAATTGGACACGCACCTCCGGAGGCGAAAGCAATCCCTCAGCGAGGCCGTCTTTCTTTCCCGGATTTTTTCTCTCACTTCTGCTGGTCGTCTGGTGACAACGTAATACAGAAAGGAACACAACGTCGTCGACAGAAAACGCCCGTGGAAAACGGGTCCGTCGGGGGTGGACGACGCCGGGTTACGGATGGCCGCGCGGGCCGACATACTTTCTTCAGAAGACGAGTGGGAGAATCGGGCTGTCCGGAGATGAGGCTACCGGGCACAGCATCGATCAGCGATTCGTTACTCAGAGTGAAGTCCTGGGTTTTTCGGTGGGCGAAAACATCTTCGTGCGATTCCTCTAGATGAGCGACTCAGCTCAGCTACAAGTGCCCTTAGCGTGTAACTCTCATGATCTGGATTCTATTCCGCCGAGGCTTCATCGTGAATCATGAGCAATGAATACTCCAAGAATTGAATTCCATGGACCGAAGTGAGCTTCTAACGAGGACTTTCCGCCCAGGATCAGCTGATCATTGCGTGAAGTCCTATGGTGTCATGCCAGATGATGAGATTGATGTCGATTTTCAGCAGTTCTTCTAGCTGCATCTTTGATTACTGTCATAGGATGAAGGGTGATCATTGGCAGCGCATCTCCGTTTCATCCGTCCTACCGCACCGCAATCGTCGCGCTCTCCGCCCAAGTCCTCACACTCATCACCTTGGAGCCACCTCTCCCTCTCGGACACCAGAGCTCCGTAGGTTTCCGCTTCGATGGAAACGGAGCTTCGAGAGATTCCTCGAAAATTTACCTCTGACCACCCAGGTTCGACTATTTTCGAGGGCGAACTGGAGCAAGCGGAGAAGGCGGGAAACGTTCCAGATGCCGAGCTCCGATCATGATTATTTCGTCGATGGCAAAGGACCTTGAGTCCAAGCGCTACAGACCAGCGCGCATAACGCACGAGTTTCGTACGAACGGCATCGGCAGAATCGATTCTGTCGATCGTAGACCGGAGAATGATGCCCGTCTGTGGCGCGGACTAGAATTCGAGTACTTCCAGCATTCTCCGCGCAGGATAAGGCTCGAAATACAAGCTCTAGAAGGGGGACAGACTTTCCAGGGAACTCCGCACCTGATCCCGAGGAGGTCCGAAACACGAGACATTCAGAGCAGCCCGCTGCTCAGTCGTAGCAGCGGCAACACTCACTTCCACCGACAAGGAAGACGATATGTGAAATTGCCGCATCGACTTCCGCCTATGCTCTTTTAGAAGTGAGCCACTGAATGCCTCAGCTGACTTGAAGAGCTTTTGTTCCTGCGTGGTGCGTCCAAGGCGCATTTGATTCCCACTGCGTTCTCATCAACTTCATTCATCACGGGACCTGTGTTCAGACGGTGTTGTATCGAGCGGGGTTGACTTTCGTAATTCCATATTCCAGAGCATCATATATTCGCCGCAACACGAACGGATTTGGTATGAGTTCATGCTCTAGAATTCACCTGAACTTACTAATCGGGGCTCGAAGAGGGTTCCTGAACCCTCCTTGCATTCGCAGTTCGCCAAGAAAAAGAGGCAGGGAGCAATCGGAGCGCGTAAAGCGCTCGAAACGAAGAGCTGTGGCCACCTACCAGCTGACTCCGATGGTCGTGGGAGCAGTAGGTTCCGTCCTCACTTGCTTCTTAGACGTTTGCGTCGAGTTTGTCGTCGATGATGGTGCCGACGACAACGACGTTGATTCACGATCACGGTGGCACAAAAACTCGAACACCACTTTAGCAAAAAGAATTACTAAGACTTCGATCGAGTCTTGGCTTCAACTTAGGAGTCATTTCGAACCCGAGCTCTCCCGTAGGGACTCTCCACTCTTTATCCTTTATTTCACTGTTCTCCTTACAGCTTGTCGATTGAGCGACAAAGATGCCCGACGAGTGTGGAACTGACACACGGACTGAGGCTAGCTGGCTGTGAAATTTCTTAGGGGTATCATCAGCTGCCCTCAGTCAGCACTGCTACGACGACGACGAATCCACCACTGCTGCTCTGCCTTTCTTCTTCTAGCAAGCACGACGACGGCTGCTGGCAGCACACACTCACAGACCCACACACAGACACCCAGCAGCAGCGGCGGGAACAGGCAGGCACTTTTCGCCTACGGCAGCAGCTCTTTGGACACCAGAGCTTATCTGATTCCTGCGGTCGCACGCTGCACTCTTCGTACGCGTATACTAACATACATGATAAATACACCGTATGATCGCCTCTGGGTCGAGTCTTTTGGGGAACCACACAAGAAGTACAAGAAGAGGGAAAATTGAGCAAAATCGGGATTTGTTGATGGGAGAGGGATGTCGATGATATCAATGATCTTTGCGAGAAGCCAGATCGCGATCGGGCGATCCTTTCCACCTTCTACAGACTCCGATTTCCCGGCACCATAGAAATACATAGACATTCGGCGGGCCACCTCTGAGCGCCGGAGGAGCTCGTGGGCCCCACAAGTTTCCCTTCGCATCCGAGAATGGATATGCTCGCGAGAGCAAATATTACGGGGAGTGAGAACCGTGCGTGCGATCGTACAAACGGCGTGCAACGTGACAGCACACAAGTCGGATTTCAGGACTGGGGCCTCCGTCGCAGCCCAGGCGGGCGATGGATCCCGCCTCCTCGAGCAAATGCGGCATATCGTGCTATGAAAAGGTATGCTGCGTAGATCTGGGAGATTCGATTTGTGGAGGGATGAGCACTCCCTCAGGGTAACTCGAGCGAGTTCTATTGCGATCATCAAAAATGCCGCTCGAGCACGGTCCTTGCCCTGATTTACCGGCGCCCGATCTTCCCCACCAAGATGTGATCCTTGGATAGCCTTCACCCAAGCTGAGGCGGAAAGCTCCACCAGAGCTCTCTCTGGGAGCCCTTCCTCCAGCGACACTCCGACGTCGTCCCCGATGAGGGAAATACCTCTCTTCTTGCTCAATAATTTATTCGTTCACGATATTGTACAAAACAAAGAACAATGAACTAAAAGATCGTTCACAGGATGGACGCTCGTCATTACAAAGTCCCCGTGGTCCAACTCGGGGCTACTAGGGAGGTTCCGGTTATGCGTCCTCCTGCTCTCGATTGATCCTCGAATCTGAGTTCGCCAGATCGGATTTCGGTTCTCGATCGTGTCGGTCAGACCACGTCCCGATTCTGATTCTACCGTGAGACGCATTAGGTCCCCTCAGACCTAGCTAACAAGAAAAGGCGATAAATTGGACGTCGCGGAAATGAAATTGATCAGCTCGCGTCCACGGCAGCTGCAGTCAGCTCGGTTTCCGTCCCGAGTTCTTGGTCCGAGATTTGCACCCATTCTCGGTCGGCTGCGGAAGGAAAATCACGTCAGTATGGAGACTACTCCCTCAGAGGGATCGTAAACTGGGACATATATCCGGATTATTGAAAATGTTTCCGCTTCCCAGCCGCTCTTCCGCCGACAATTAGTAGATACCGAATAATACCTTCTCGGTCTCAGGTTGAGTCTTGCCCTGCTCGAGTTTCATGAGTTGAAGAGCTTGCAGATGAGCTCGTTTTTTCTCACTTGGCGTCGGGTACATTTTGTTTTTCCCGCGTCGATTTCTAGCGCGACTAGCCGTGATTCGTCCACCGTCAGATTCGGAATCTGACGAGTCGGTCTCGACCCTCCTGGCACAGCCTTTCGAATGAGTCTGTTGCTGGGGCGGTGGCTGCGTCGAACATGCTTTCGCTGAGTGGAGATTCGATGCCGACGTCTGCGTGCCCTGAGTACTCGACTCGTCTCGAGCCTGGTGGTCTGAGATCTGGATGAAGAATTTGTTCCTCTCGCCCTCTATGTCTATGATGCCTCCTCGCTCCTTCTGCCGCAAATACAAATTCGTCATTTGTCGCTGAAGCGTCTCGAGCTGGGGATTCATCCTGAACTCCGGGTCGTCGAGCTGACGAGAGGGAGGCGGTAGAGATTCGCTATCCTCCGCCACGAGGTCCTCTGGAATTTCTACGCGGCACATCGGACACATGAGCTTTCAGAAGAGAGAAAAAGATCGGAGATTAGATCTGGATTTCGTCAGGGAGGTGTTAGGATTCGAAGATGCCAGGTCAACTCACAATGAGAGGTTCTTTTAGAGGACTGTTGTTTTTCTTTGCTTCCTCTTTCTTCTCGTGCATTTCCTCTAATTGGTATTTTATGTAACGACTGAGACAATGTCCGTGAAAATAGTGAAAACAGCCAGTCTTCACGAACACGTCTGTTTCGGTGAAATCATACAAACATATGGAGCATTGGCAATCGGGGCTGTTCCCTGCTGTGAGATGGTCGACTGCGGCCTGCAAGGAAATCCTCAATTCTTTCAGGGAACGTTCTCAATGGCAACGCGGCGTCACGGCGGCCGCCAAGTTCCCTCAGGAGGGACTTCGATAGACAGCGGTTACAGATGAATGAACTTTGAGGAATTCCGCCCACCTGGATTAGCTCATAGAGTACCATCATCCCCTCTCTGTCCTTGGCTCGCTGGATGAGATCCTTCTTTATGTCCTGGATTCTGTTTTCGCTCAATCCGCGGGGATTTTTAATGGCGATGACAGGAATGACGTCTGGATACTGAAAGGAGGGGAAACAGAGATTGAGATAAGCTCAGCGCAGAATAGTTTCGTGCAGTCTCACGGTAGAGCATAGTCATGCCCATGGAAATTTATTCTAATCTGTCCACGAGAATACTCACTCCAACTGGGATGTAGAACCAGAGTTCCATGCACACCCACTGGGCATCGGTATCTTCGCCCGTGGCTGGCTTGAGGTTGACTTTGATCGTCTTCACATATTTCCTGTAGCGAGACGAACAGGGGACTCGATTATCCCCCATGATCGAGAATACCACTGATGGTGGGCAGAAGCGATCGCAATCGGCTACTCGATTTCGGAGCGATCGATACAGAGATCAATATCGGCTCAATAATCCACCCAACTCACTCATTTCTTTCGAAGATCTCCAATTCATGGATGAAAATCGTCTCTAGAGTCTCGAGCTCCATCGAGATTTGCCTGGAAATCGAACACTGTCTTCGTACGGACCGACATTTCGCAATCGTATCGCCTGCGACAGGAGCGATTCTCCCGAAACACGGGAACGGCCGGCGAGAATAATTTCCGTAAGTTTTGCGGCTCATCTCCACCGGGAGAAACGCGAACGGAGTTCGTAGATTCGCTTCTCACTCCAGAGACGTCAAGATGCGCTTAAGTTACAGCTGTGGCGACCGTATTCACATCCAGGCTCTTCGTGATTCGTGAGCAATCCATCCCGCTAGAAATTCTTGGAATCTATCGCCTGCGTACTCACTCTTCCGTCTCATCCATTCGTTATGATATGCTCCTGTTCCGCTCTCGAGAAACGACTCTGTCTCAGGCTCTGCTCCGTAGTAGTACAAACGCGACAGGAGTGAGAACCGTCAGAGTCCCCACTATTATTATTATTTACCGTCTAGCCGATGATGAAATGATCTCCCTCTGCCAGCGGGCTCATGTAGGGGAGAAAAAAAGTGTATTTATGAGGACGCTCCATGGACAGGACCAAGGTTCAGCTCGCGGAGAGCGTCTCTTTAGATGGCTTCATTCCCCATCAGGATGACGGGTATCAGTTCTTCAGACACTCAGGTAAGGATTGGGCGATGATCAGGCGAAAAGCCGGGCCTTGATCCGGCTTGACCCGATGGAGGAGCCCAAGAAGATCGAGTCGGAAATGCCCTAGTGCCATCGGGATTCCTTGGGGAGAGTCTCATGGGCCACGCACAGGGCCGTAAGAAAACATCCAGTTCGGGTTCCCGCATTCCTGTTCGATCCCCGGGAATGTCATTCATCCGGATCATCTGCGTCTCGTATTGAGTCTTACCTCGGTGACTTCCGTCTCCGCCATTCTCTTGCTGTCCCCCCCAGAACCTCAATCGATTCTCCCTGATTGAGAGCTCCTTTCCAGTTTTTCAGCTGCCGTTCGAAAATCCGGCAAGGACAAGGACTTCGATCCCTCGACCATTCCGAGCGCGAAATCGGGTCGCTTTCGAGCCGGGTCCGCCTGGTCCTCGATCGAAACGCGTTTAACTCTACGCAATGATCAAGAGCTGGTCACAGATCATATCTAAGATAACCTTGTCAGCTTTTCCAGATCTCCTAGGAGAAGGGCTTCTGAAGGCTGGAAAGCTACGCGGGCTCGCGAATGGGAGAGGAGGAAATAGCGAGAATGGCCAAGCGAATCCATCCGCGTATTAAGGACTGATTTGTGCGGACAGCTTCGATTACGGTTTCCTGGACCGGTCCTTAAGAAAATGTCCGTATACTAGGTTGACGAGGATGGGAATAACAGAAGGAGTCCATGGGAAGTAACCGAAGAGAAAATAGCTCAGATGGATCGGAGGCCACACAGTTACTTCCACTGAATGACGGAACGGTCTCGAATGAAGTTGGCCGCCACTCGCTCTACACAACATAGCGCCTCAACAGGCAAGGGACACGGTGTGTGTCTCACTCAAATTGATGGTAGCACTCGACAAGTCTTCTCAGAGTGCAGTCGTTTAGTGATCCTCGATGTCGTTGTGATGTGTTCTTCTTGTTGAGCTCCCCGAAAATCCCGTGAAAGAGCTCTGAAGGCAAGATTGAATTCTGGAAGATTTTCCGAAATGAGCATGTTATGTCTTGGGTTGCTGGAGCCGATAGCATTTGCCCCGTAACCGGGGAAACTACGGTGATTTTGGAGGAAGTCAATGCATGAGCTGAGGCCAGCCTGACAGTAAGGGCAGCAATAACTTCCCATCGGGCTCATCACAAGTTGTTAAATGAATTGTCGCATCTCCTCAATTTTCCTCGCTCTCAAACAACAGATGGATCGTGACAAAAAAGCCTCGCTCTTGAAGAGCAGGACCATGGGACCGACTGGCTCGAAGAACAAACCTTTGTTTAATTCTGCCGATCTCATCATGCTGGGACCGAAACAGGACAAGCAAGGGGCCAAGGTGAGATGAATAAGTCATCAAGAATATCAATTCTCCCAAAACTCGAACATGAAAATCAGAGGGTGCTGACTCGCCTGAGCTTTGAAGAACGACGAGACCGTCCTTACGGGAGGTGCAGTGAAACTGTGAAGGGGTAATTCGATGATTATCCATGATTCCTCTGCGTTTTCTCAGAATCTTCCGGTTCCATCGCATGACCGAAAACCAAGCGGATCTCCGGGCCCCGCGAAGAAACCGAAGCTGGCACCAGGACCGCCTTCAACAGCAGGACCCCCGCGCTTTCCATCGGTACGTCCAAGCACATTCGTTCGTCTCGCACAGTGGGGGAAACCTGCGAAATCGGCACCCCGCGATTGATCCCGGGAGAGGGGGCCGCGTCGGTTATTCAATCGTTCAAGATCAATGGATGAAGAAATTCTCCATCATTTGAAATCCATGTTCGAGGGAATCAACGTCGATATTGAATCACATTCCAGGTGGTGAAACGAGATATAATGGGCGTCCGCCGAGACACGTGGGAGTCGAAAATAATCCATGTAGAACCGGAAACGCTCATGACACTTTTCACCATGGCGGAGAAAGAGAACGACGAAGAGCGCATGCAAGGCATCCTCTGTGGCGCTGTGAAACTTTTGAGAATGCAGAAGCCCAAACCGGACGCCGTGCTGTATCTGAGTTTGATGTTCCTCGCGAAAACAAGACCTGCCATATTCCAGGTGAGCGGCTAATCCGGTGGACCGGCTACCCATCAATTGTAATTTCTCCGCGAATCGTTCGTCGATCGAATCGAGCGCCCTCTTCGCCCTCCGCGGGAAGCGATCACCATCAGCTAATTTCCGTCTGACCCGATCCGATTTCAGAGCGAGGTCGTACTGGAGGCCTTCTGCCACCTGCTGAAGAAAGAGACGCCACCCCTGCCAACCATCAAGGGGAAGAGCGCGAACGCTGTTTCCATTCTCGCAGCGAATCTGCTCCTGGCGGTGTTTCAGGATGTCGAGAACTGGCCGGAGATTTTCGTTCGGGTGTATGTGGACGACTCTCTGGGCGATCGACTCTGGGTCGACCACGAGGAGTGTCGGTGTTTCGTTGAGAACATCTTGACAGCCTTCAGAACTCGGATGCCTCCAAAGAGCATGATGGCTCCGGAATTGACTTTCAAGAGTGAGGCGTGCGCGAGCCCGCCTGCATCGTCGACAGCGAGTTTGGATGACGACGACTCTCTCAGCAGTCTCCATCTCGATTTGAAGGAAACGTCCACCTCGATGAGCGTAATTCCGAGGTATGGGAAAATCCTCTCCTGGAGATGCCCGAATTTCCTATCCCGATTCTCGAAAAGGAATTCTGAGAATCATTCATTAATTATTATCATCGAGTAAATTCCGAGGTCTCTGACCGTCGGAGCGGAGTACGATAATTTTCGTCGAGTCATGATTCTCAGCTCAAGAAACTCTTGCAGATACTCGACCCAGGAGAAGAACATAGAGAAATACATTATCGAAGTTATCCAGGAGCACCTACAGCGTCGCCAGCCCACGGACATCTCGCGGAATGTCCTCAAACTCATGGTGTGCACATGCGGAGTGAGCGCCGTGCGGGCTCTCGTCGCGCATCGTCTGGAAACCTGGCTGACGAATCCGAAACTGACGCGGCCCGCTCAAGACCTCCTGTTGACTACGTGCATGAACTGCAATGAGCACAACAAGTCCGACCAGGACGTCATCGAGTACTTGGTCCGGATCCGAGTGAAAACCAAGCCGGTCATCAACCATTTCCTCCAGTGCATCAAAGAGCTGCTCAGTCTTCACGCTGAAAACCTGCCCACGATGCTGAGGAAGACTATTTACAACGAGCTGTCGCAATCTCGCAACCCGAACAACATGAGCCTGATATCTGTGATCCTCCAACATTCACCGGACCGCGCCGCTCGAGTGCTCGCAGAGATATTCCAGGACTTGCTGGCGAACCGTGAGGACTATCTGCGAGCTTTGCGTGCCCTCTTCAGGGAGATCATCCGGTCGTTACGGCACGAACTCGATTTCCACTCGTTCTGTCTGGGACTGATGACCGAGCGGAAGGACCTCCAAATCGCCAATTTCGAACTCCCGCTCAAAGAACGCCTGATGAGTCAAGTCGCCGACTTGATCACTCTGGCCACCTTCATGGCGATTACGCCCGCCGTGAAGGACTGCGCCACGGCGCTCTATCGCGGAGAGAAACGTGACCTGACACCTCTATTCCATTTTCATCGCCAAATTTCAGCGATCCAATGTGACGTTGTGACATGGCTACATGAGAGCGTGATTAAAATCTATCGACCCAGCCATGACGAATACATGAACCTACTGCGGAAATCACTTTTTCTCTGCGATCAGTTCGATCAATACAGTCGATCTGCGGACAACTGGCCCCCCGAGCAAGAGAGAGCCCTGTACATGCGGATCGCTAGCGAAGTACCTGTGATGGAAGATACGCTCCTCCGCATGCTGTTCGTAGGTCAGTAGTGCAACCTTTTCGCCTGGAGTGCCTTTTCATAGCTCGAAAGAAGAACTTTTTTTCGGAATCTTCATGAAACTTTGAGACCCGCCATGAATGTAGTCTCGATCGTGATATTGAGATTCTCGCTCTCGCAGGTATGTCCAAGGATCACCCACCCACCGCTGCCGAAACTATTGATCTCTTCGACCAGCTGATCCGGAGAGCCGGCGTCGTTTATCGGGACGACGGACCGGCGGTTCTCCACGTGGAGCGACTTGAAATCTTCGATATAATCTTCTCGCTCTGTGCCTACCGACGGCCTGAGATGTACACTCTGCCCGAGGGTTACACGCCTCCCACCGTGGCGGTCGCCGACATGTACTGGAGAGCGATGATTATCATGATCATCGTCATAGCGCACAATCCGTCGACCTGCGGCCGGAAAGCCTGGACCGAATATCCGATTTTGCGAACGATGATGTACATGTGCATCACGAATTCGTTCGTGTTTCCTACCGCGGTCACCGCAGAGCAAGGCGAGGAAATGAAAGCGACCGAAGCCCAGATCGCCTTGCAAGAGAAACATTCGATCCTCGAGTACGAGATGCACCTCGCTGCGAACACGACGAACAAGGTGAGCCTGTTCCGCGGTGTACAGCGAGTGATATTTGATCATACTTATAATTATCATCCTGATTATTCGGCCTATAATAATAGATATATCCGGTCCGGTCGGAAGCCGGGGGAATTCCGTGGGGTGGAAAAAGGAAAAATTGATCTCCGGATGTCCAGCTCACATTTTCCGATTATCTCCGTTTCCAGCAAGTCGTGGCGATCACTGAGCAAAACTCGCTGCTACTGCCGAGACTCATAAGCATGAATCCGACCGGTCCGGTGCGGAGACCCCCTCAAGGCGTCTTGGATCAGCTGAGAGCGCTCAACGAAAAACTCCATCTCGGTCATCTGCTCTGCCGAAGCCGAAACCCGGATTATCTACTCGAGATAATCCGCGATCAGCAGCAGGGCTCGTCTCAATCCATGCCGTGGCTCGCCGACCTTGTCGAAAGCTCCGAGGGCTCTCTCGACATCCTTCCGGTGCAGTGTCTTTGCGAGTTCCTTCTGGGCGACGCTCTGGAAATGGGCAACGAAGCCAATCGTCAACGGATGCCGCCGAACAAGCGTCGAAAACTCCAGCAGCTCATGGCGCACCTCCAACGGATCCTCCGCGACGCAGACTCCGATCAGAACGCGGCTCGGGAGGTGATCGAATATTTCATGAAACGCCTGACGTCACATCACATGGGACCGCGCGGTTTGGCGGTTCGGGCTCTTCAGCTTCTCCTCTGTCCTCCTACACCGACTGGCGACGACGGAGACTACGATTGGCTTCTGGAGCAGATTCCCCAGCTACCTCATTTCATCTATTTGCTCGATCAAGTGATCTGTACGCTCAGAGAAGCTGTCCATATCGAAACGGACCCCTTCGCCATTGTTGCCTACGTGAAGTTCCTTTCCCTGTTCACCCCTGACGAGCAGAAAGCCGACGTCTGTCTGGATCTCGCCCACCTCATGGTGGAGCGAGCCACGATCATGAATACCATCCTACCCCAGGACAACACCTCGTTCGTCTACGGTGAACTTTTCCTCAGTTCACTCTTCGATATATTCCTCGGGTATCTCGACATTGCCCGGCGGACCCAGTTCATCGAATGGATCGACGAATACATCCAGGTTCGTGAGCACAAGCAGAATATTTGCTCTTGAAGTCATAAGTCAAACCGTTTTTCGTGGGTTGGATAATATGTTGGAAGAGGAAATATAGAACAGGATGATCCCATTCGCTGTCTAACATCGTCTCCGCGAATTCCTCAGATCGAATGGTCCTCGGGAGAGCAAGCCCACATGCACTGCTTGGTCGTTCATTCCATGATCATCACCCTGACCTACGGCGTGCCGCGACAGAATCCTCAACGCTTCGATCGTCTGCTGAATGCGTGGTTCCCTTCGAACGGTGACACTGTACACGCATATTTGAGCCCATCTAGGGAAGAGGCTCTTCTGCTTCCGGACTGGTTGAAACTCCGCATGATCAGATCTCCGATAGAACAGCTTGTGGACGCCGCTCTGAAAGATCTCCAATCAGATCAGCTCGTCCTATTCATCCAGTCGTTCGGCATTCCCGTGGCCTCCATGAGTAAGCTATTGCAGCGCTTGGACGGCGCGGTAGAAGTCGATCCCCAGTCTGTGACGAACGCCATCGTCGATAGAGCCTACATGTATCAGCTCGTTGAAGTTCAACACATTCGGGGCGCCATCGGCGGGGATCGGTACAAACAGCTTCTGGCCGTAGATCTCGAAACGCCCATGGAGTCGGAGTCGGTTGCACATCCGAGTGTTATACAGATAGCTCCACGGCGCAACTGGACAACTAGTCAACCCGAAGCGGAATTCCATTCGGTCGGCAGAGCTGTCGTCCAGATCTTCCGTCTAGAGCCCGATCGAGCGACCATCAATTCGAAGGAGGAACAAGATCTCTATCGGAAGCTACAGAAACTTTTTGCCGAGGACATCGGGAGATCGAATCTATCGGGAAGTTCCGTAGAAGAGTTCATAATGACCTGCAAGAGCATCCTCCGGGTCCCCCAGGAAGCTGAGCTTTTCGTGACGCAGCTCCAGTCGAAAGCGGCGAGCTCGTGCTCACTATTCAAGCTGACGATCACCGCGTGTCAGAAAGAACCGCAGACGTCGCCCCTGATCCGAGAGCTCACCGCGGTCTGCTCTCGGATCGTTGATATGATTAACGTCTCGAATACGTCGACCGCCTTGCTTCAGATGCTGACGCAGTTCCTGAACAGGAGGACCTCGCCCGGACAGAGAGATCTCGACGTCCAAATCGGAAAGAATCAAGATCTGGCCGATTCGCTGTCTCATGTTGCCGTCGAGCAGCCGGATCGACTCGAAGAAGCGCTGTGCGCACTCGTCCAGAGAGCTATCCGCAGCAGGGATAGCGCGGAACTGTGCAAGGCCGTTACCCGAATCCTCTCGGACGAAAGCCTCGCCGAGCGCTCGAGAATCAACACGACGTTCATTCTCGTCGATTGGTTCGAACGCTCAGAGCCCGAATGCGTATGGACCGACAAGGCGGCGCAGCTGAGGCTACTCTTCGAAAAGACCAACGGCCGAGTCTCGCAGACGTCCCGTTTCCGCTTATACCTCCTATCGGTCTTGATCCACCGAGCTCATTGGACGACTCTATTGCACTGCATCAGTCAGCTGCTGGTCCGACCTCTCGACCCGCGTTTCGACGCGAGTGCCGTTCTCGATTTTCTGAGCGCATGCATGTTCATACCGAAAATCTGGCAGGGTCGCGACAAGAAACTACCAAAACACCACGTCATTGAGAATGTTTTAGCGCTATCTACCGATGAGATCTGTTCGGTAGCCGACTACATAATCGAGGAGATGATCGATGCGAAAGAAGAGGAGCACTCCAAGAACGTGGTCACGTCGAGAATGCACATCGTCGAACACTCGTGCGTGAAACAGGCTCACATCACCTTTCTAGCGGATCACCTGGTGACGATTGTGAGCGATAACGGACCCCGGAGCAACGCCGCCAAGACCCTGCTCGTGAAACTGTACCTCTGCATGCCGTCGATCATCTTTTCAGCCGACTCGGTGAATTACCTCTTGTCCGACATCAGCCCTCAGAAGAACGGTCACACGCGGGTGGACAGTCTGTCGCATTCGATTCTGATCGCACTGTCGGTGTGCGATACGGACAAGAATTTCAAGAGCGATCTGAGATACCTGAACTTGAGTTGTCGAAAGCTGGCGGCGACTCATCCAGATCTATTCTTGCGACAATTGCCCCTAATCGCAAGTCTGTTGCACTCGCGCATGTCTCTGGGCATTCCGATGTTCGGCCAAAAGAACAACCGGAAGTCGTTCTTCACCTGCATGCTGGGCATCATGGAGCTGCTGAGCAACAAGCTCTACCACCAGGAATACACCTCGGTGGTGAATTCGATTTTCGGAGTCTATCTCGAGTCGTTGCTGCTCCACGTGAACGCCGGTATGACCCGCGCGGTCGAGGACAATATCGGCGGTAATCTCAATCATCTTCTTGGTCTCGTCCAGTCGTACGTGAAGCACAATCCGGACGCCGCGCGTGAATTTCTCGCCGCGCACCAGGAGAATCTCGAGGAGCTTTCGGCGACCTACAAGCACATGAATTCGTTGCGAATTCTCCTCAAAGGCGGGGTGTTCCTCCAGGACGATAAAGCGACCGCATCGCTCGTCGAAATGCCTGAAGAAATTCAGAAGTTCCCCTTCAACCTTTCGGATCGAGACGCGACGATGAAAGCCCTCCAAAAACTCGAAATCACCGCCTCGAGAAAACCCAGCATCCTAGAACTCTATCAAAACGAGCTCCAGAGCTTGCTTTCGACCGGCGACAGCCAATTATGTAAACATTCCTTCAAACTGGTGTTGATGTGCATTGAACAGTGTCCCGGATCGGCAGGACGCTTCGTGTCTTGTTATTTGCAATGTCTGGCTAGTGAGCGGCGCGATGTGGTTTCGATGGCTCTGGAGAAACTCCCGGAGTTCGTGGTTCTCTGCGAGGAGTATGCGCCGTTGTTGCTCCAGAAAGCGTTCCAGTTGGGCGTCTCATCGAACGTCAATAGTGTCGAGCCCATTTCGGATGCTTTGGAGGTCCTCCACATGCAGTACGGCAATTGAGAGCAGGTTGACGTTAAATAATTCCCTATTTTGTTACCGAAAATGTAAATATAAATACTTTGTTCTAGAGGACGACTTTCTGAATAAATAAGAGGGAATCTTGGAGATTTCGCACGTCCTATTTTGCGTGTTTGGAGAGGCATTATCTTTGCTGCTCGCCTGGGAACAGGGCGCTGCGACCGCGTCCCCAGGCCGGTCAACGAGGGATCCAGGAGTTGAGAAGTGCCGGCTCCCAGAGGAGGCGCTCAACCTGAGTCACCGTGTTCCTGCTCATAAATGGGCAATTCCCGTGGGGCTCGTATAATCGAAGGGCACCTCCTGGAGGGCGGCCACTCTCTACTTGAAGAGTTCCTCGAGAATAAATACTGGAGAATAAACGAGCCTGCCCGTTTATTCGAAGGAATATGGTATATCTCATGAGGTTCTCCATTCGATGTTTGGAAGTTCACGGAGCTCATGTTCACGACTCGAGAGCCTGCATCCCAGAACGGGACTCTGAGCTCTTCGATTCCTCGGGATTCAATCTTCCCGCTAGGTTAACGATGGAGAAGGGGTTGCATTTCTTTCCAAAGCATTTTCTTCTTTTATTCATGTATATATATAAATATATAATATATAATCATAATGATAAAGTATGCTTTATGTACACGGAAGCGACACCGGAATGAAGTCCTGAGCTTCCGAATAATTTTCCTCTAGCCGACGAGTAAGGATTTCAGCCGATTTCCGTACGGAATGGATCGGGGGCAGTGGGAACAGAGCCTACTGGAAGTTCCTCAGATTTTGGCACAGATATCGATCGAATTCGCCGGCAACTGAGATTGAGACCATGGAGAATAATGCTGTAAACTCGGCTTTTTTGGATGAACATTGTAACGGAAAAGAGAAACATTGAAAGTCGACCTCCAGGAACTACAAACTAACAAAATATTGCCACTGGTCGCCATACTCTTTCGGGAGGGGAACCGGATCACCGCTCTCCTGTCAGAACGCCGGAGCCGAATATCTCTCTGTAGAGTTCGGTGACCTCTTCGGTTTCGCTGACTCGTTGCACGCACACACGCGTGCATGCATCTGATCCAGAAACAAGTTCGGGCCCCGATGTTGCTCGAACGAGGACGAAGAACAGGACGCCATTCTTCGCCCGAGATGCTGCTGTGGGAATATTACATGTGCGCCGGATTTACATAAGTAAATATAGTAATCAACCCGAGATGCCGGGACATCAGAGAAAGCTATCGTCTAGCTTGGGCTTTATCGTACGCCCGCTCCTGCTGACTTTGATGGCCACTTCTTTGACTTGTTGCCATTTGGGGATTTTTTGAGCATTCCGATTCGGCGTTTCAGTTCGGAAGCTCTTGAATTGTGCAGAACTCCGGCGACGGCTGCCCTGTCGCTCACACGGACTCTTGCCCGACGCAGAGCTCGACGGAGACCGCTCCAGACGAGATTGGGAAGAGTCGGATGATACGTCGCTCGATGTTTCCACAGAGTTCCGCTTCGGCAGCGGAGATGAGAAGTCGGCTTCCAGTCCCAACAGCTCTCTGGCTTCTCTCTCATAGTCAACTTCCCTCCGCAACTCCCTCCGCTCAGCCCAGAACTGCTCCGTGTCCGACTCGAGGGGCTCGCACTTCTGATGCTTCATGAACACCTTGCTGAAGGGGCTCACGCACTCGTCTCCGGAGGATTCTGGGCTCGAGTTCATGCTTGAAGGATGCTTTGGTGTTCGCTGCTCCGGCTTTAGCGTGTCCGTTGGCTCGGTACTCTGAAATGTTTGAAACTACTTTTAAAAGTCTGAAAGTATCTCTCTGATCAGATTGCCGTCAAACTTTCCATGCAATCGGTTAATCTTCCAAGACTGCTTGACTTCTCCGGGAGGAACGGATCGTGAATCGTAGATTTGTCATATCAATCTCGACTTCTACTCCGGAAGCCCGGAACGGAGCATCCGCTCAATATCGGCCATGAGAAATCCGAAACGTGCGAGAATTCGACACTTGGCGAGAGAGACACCCCGGAAGACCCGATCTATTCCCGAGGATGCCGCCCGATTCCCGATTTTCCAGGCTCCTGAGTAAATGGGTAGCTCATGAAGTCGACGCTCAAGATATCGATCTGCCCCCTCCGGCCGACGCACACCGACAGGGTATCAAAATCGGAAGAGCGATGATTGACAGCAGATTTCCGAGCTATCTGCATTCACCTTTTCGACAAATTCGATCGATCCGTGACAAGAAGAATCCTAGCGATCGTCGCAGAGTCTAATTGAAGCAATTTCGCAAGGCACTCACTGCTCCGTTCGATCCATCGATAGGAGAGAAAAAATCTAACGAACCTGGGGGGAAGCGACATCGTTGTTGCTGTTCACTGTCTCTTCGTCGGCCTTTTCCGCGGCATCTTGACCGGCTTTTTCGGAGTTCGAATCATCCTCGCGATTCGCTTGCTGTGGATCGACGTTGTCGGTCGCGCGATTTGAGGTTTCCCCTTCGGCGACTCGGAGGCGTCTCTCGAGTAATACATAACATCTCGGCAGAGGTTGAGCGTCACTTTCTGAGCAGCCGATGGGAACGTCGGGCATCGATTCACTGCAAGCCTCGGCGGATTTCTGAGGCTCGCCAATGATGTGCTGGATCGCACGCAGAGGCGTTTTCCGTCGTTTCCGTAGGCTACGACAGGGACTGGCGTTCAGCACAACGTTATTTTCCTCATGATGATCATCATCGTCGCATTGGGTTTGAGGGTTTATCGCATCGATATCCTCGATTCGTCGCTTCGCCATCCGATTGAGGCGGCGTGGGCTTCTCCTACAACTCAGGTCTGATACCGAGCTGGACCGCCTGTGAAATCAGGTAAGTTCTGTTGAGTTCGGGGTTAAAACAAATTAAGGTCAGAGAGAAAAAATGCGCGAGGTCCCAAGACGTCGTCCTCGGATCCAGCGGCACTGGCCCAGAAGGGCGGAGCTTCGATCAATCGAGAGAGACCCCCCTTCATCGAGAGGGTCGGAGGGGAGAGATTGGCTCTCCGGTGAGAGACACGCTCGTAATGAATGAGGCTGTGATTACCGTTTCAAGCCTCTGCTGGCGAAATGTACGATTCTCTTCGTTAGCCGATGAACCAAGTGAGGTTTTTTCATGAGGGACATGAGCTCGTGATGAATACCCTTCCACCATCCGCTGCAATGAGAAAAAATAATGCATTGCAATTGACTGTGTTATATTGAGCGCGATCACAAAACCCTATGTTGGACATAGAAAAGCATAACGTCGATCTCTTTCGAACCCGAGGTTGCCGTTGAGTTGAACATGCATCGATCCAAATTGTCTGACACTCTCGGGCGTGCCTCGTCCTTCTAGAACTCATTAATCCTGACGGGATTCTCTTCTTGACTGAGTGATCCCACTGTATTCCCAACCCTCCTCTCGAAAAGCGAAAACGAATGGTCGCGAACAAAAATACCGTGCGCTCCGGAAAATTCGGGGAGTTCGCTCTATGCTATCTTCACCGAGAACAAGTTTCTTTGATCAAGCTATTTGCCAAGGAGCCTTTGTTGGAGCGTGCTCCCCGATTCCTCGTGTTTCTGGAGCGGTGGGAATAGGTCCGGCTCCCTCCGGAGGAACGTCGAGCCCAAGCAGATCCCTGCGTCATGTCACCACTCATCATAGCTCTCGTGGATTCCGTTCAACAAGTCGAGGCCATACGGGGAAGAGGTATCGATTGTGTAGCGGAGACCGGGGATTTCAGTGGACCCATAAGGCAGCTCAGAAAAGAGAAATTCTAGCGACATGAAGAGCTGGATCCCCGCATCCAGGCGATGAGGTCGCTTTCACGAGCGATTACTCTGATTCTACGCAAACAGCACGATTCTCCTCTGCTGTTACAGCTGGCAATATGAGCGAATCGATGGGCGCAGCTGAACAATGAGCCTGCGCTTGACACCATTCCCAATCCCGTGCACGTGGACGAGGGTCGATATTCAGCGATCGAAGCTTTCTGGATCAAGACGACCCATAGGAGAGGTCTCGGAAGCGGCCTAAGCGATGAAAATTCTCGAGACTCTGTTCCGGGGCATTGGACCCGATCGATCCTCCCGCATCGGTCGGCCTTCGAGAAAGCCTCTAGCGAGAAATGAATTTCTGATAGCACAAGCTCTAAGGGTGACCGATTCACTGCGGTACCGGATTCTGGGGAGTGATAGCGCAATCCGATGCTCCAAAACTTGATTCCCGGCGCAACGCTCTTGTCTCTGGTCGATCGTTCAATCACCAAAACCAGGAAGGGGGGAGGGGATCAGGGAACGCAAACACTCCCGAAAGCGCCAGATAGGTATCGTACAAGGTCCGCCATGGCTTCTAGTATCACGCAGGTCGATTAATGAAGGAGACAAGGTACTTGCAATTTCGCTCCCGTTCGCGATGGTCACCACGTGAATGGAAGCAAACAAAGACTTGGGGATGAGTCTGCCACCGTGCAACTTCTCTGCTTCCCTTGAGTGATACGAGAGGATAGAACAGCGAGCTGTAAGCGCTGCCGTGATTCAAGTGGTTGTGACATCAGACTCGTCGATGGGGGAGGAATTCTCGAGCCCAGCCCGACGGGAAGACGCCGGCACTGTCGATAGAAACATCGAGAAAGAAATCTCAAAACAAAAATGGCCGCGTTCTGATATTCGATGCGGGATGCGGAAATCGAGAGGAAAGTCTCGAAGCGAATGTTTCTGGCGCCTGGGATCGCCGCTCATGCCAAGGTGTATCGAGCAAATGTCCTCGCGTGGGCATCGGGGCAGCTTCCGGAATGCCGCAGAGGATCCTAGATTGATGTTTCCGGGTGATACTCAGGGAATCGTCATCCTGGAGCTGATAGTTCCAAATTATCAGATACATTGACCACAAGCTTGAGGAGACGCTGACTGTGGGTATTCCGATGGAAGGTCAAATAGTGAGCACCTGTTGCATATCTAGCGGGTTTCGGACTCGAGCTCTGCCATATGTCGGCTTCGGCGATGCCGAAGGTTGTCGTCCGACCTGGGGTGATCAAGACACAGACAACTTGCAGATTGAGATTTACTCCTCTCTGATATCGCGACGCCGATTGAGCTTTTTCCAAAAGTGCAGCAGGAACCAAGACACGGGGCGATTCAGCGTAGTCTAGAATTAGAATAGGCGCTCGAGATCAGCCTGCGATTTCGTACCGACAGACCTCCCGAGAAAAAAGTGAGTACGGTGCGTCTGATGTAGGCGCTGTCTGATGCTAGCCAGAAATTCATCTTTGCACGAATATGAATCTTCCTACTCCCCTTCATAGGAGATATCAGGCTAGACCTTGCGAGCTCCAGCAGGATCCTCGAATGTGAGTCAGTCGATACTAATCTTCGCCGGCTTGATAGAATAGGTCAACAGTGAACGATCAGCCCAGCTGAGTCGAAAGCAATCGAATCCATTTCCAATCGAATCCATCATCCTTCTCCTCAGGCGTTTTGGGACCGCCTCTGATAGGGACAGCTCTAAATGGTCTCGACGGCCAAAAGCACAAGCTCCGACGCGCCTCCGGGCTGAAATCATTTACGAGCGAATTCCGGAGAAGACCAAGCTTGCCATGGGGGAGACGAAATATCCGGAATGGGAAAAAAGCAGAAAGCTCAAGCCCGTCAAGATAAGCGATCTCGATGGGCTAACCGAGAAAGCTCGTTCGATCAGGCATCCCGTGGCTCTCCTTGACTTCTGCGAAGTCAATACGCTTTGCGTAGGGAGGAACACTCGTTTTCCGAGGAACGCTATCGGGTCTGTATTATAGGATTATTGCCTCGGCGTAGAAAACATGCAGAATGAGCTGTGGTGGGATCGATTCTTTCGACGTCTTTCCCGGGACGATGTCCGCCATCCGTTATGCTTAGCGACAGACTTTACAGATGCGAATGCGGGAAGTCCCGTGGCTTCCAAGCGGGGTAAAGCGGTCTTTCGTAAAACGCGTTACCCCGCCTGGAAGCCAAGAGGATCCCCACCGAGGTCTGTTTGGCGCTCTCACATTTTCTGGACGCCGTCGTCTCGAGCGGAATCGGTATAGACTCTCGACGTTCGCATTCCTTAAAGAAGACGGGACTCTCACCGGAGTTGTGAGCCCGTGCGCAAAGGCGGCTGAGGGATTTCTCACAACTCACAACGAGTCCAATGTGTGCCAGCAGGTCTAAGGGACACGTTCGAACAGAAATGAATAGGAGAGCCTTCCTCTGACCTCAAGCATAACAACTGAAAACGACGCCGTCCACGAATTCCCACCGTAAATGTGGTGGCTATTCATGCGAACTCACCGTTTCTCCGAGCTTCCAGACGACAAACTGGAATGCAACGAATGCCCAGCGTCGAACATAACGTTCGATTTCCGAAACTGCATCTCTAAGCCATATCACCCTCACTCGAACTCACTCAAACTCCTCTGAGACGCCGGACCACTGAAGTTCGGACTACGAGGAAGTGAGTGGGAGAGACGATTCGGACGAACAACAACAGAGCAGCAGCAACACAACATCGCCGCAGCGGCGGCGGCGGAGCTCGCTGCCACGGAGCTTAGAACAAGCCTCGGGGGAGCGAACTCATTAACCCGAAAAGCAAAGGATTGAATCGGATGAGCTTGAAATTACCTTATAATAGCGAGAGAGATGACGCCGGCTCCTTGGAACAGTTGTTCAGAGTCACACTAATTGTGAGCTAGTCTATGCTCTGCCTAGGCAGGAAACACAGCTTCTTATATGTTGGCGCTGAAAATTTGAATCGGTCCGGAGAGAGGAGCCGTCGAGGGGCGGAATACAAGCTTTCACGAGTTTCGAATTCCGCGGAATGCAGGTCTAGGGGTTCGGGGTCCAGAATTGATCGAAGAGAAGGATAATGAGTGAGGGGAACGTTCTAAGCTTCTCTAATGCAGAGCGCGGTGAGGTGGGTGCTGAATGTCGGAGACCGGGGCGATTATGCAGCGAACCGGATCCGTGTTCAAGAATACTTCGCGCCGATTCGAAGTCATCATACTGGAATGTCTCAGAGTCTAATGACCTGACTAACTTACTCAGAGCAAACCTTCGACTCGTGATAGTCTGAAATCATGATTCGAGGACCAAACGAGCCTGCGGGGGCTCCATACGGTGAGCGGTCCACCAGGGTCCTCAAGTCGATCGCCTTGAGCTTCGAAGTTGCATAACTCGCGCTCTGCTCACGATGGCCCTGGATATCCCGGATTGCAAGACTCACCGATGAGTTGAGATGCTTTCCCCGGAGATTGGCTGATCCTTGGGAGAATGTATCGTTTCTTCAGAAAAGAATGCCGCAAGCGCTCGGAGCGACTTGCACAATCCACATTGAGCCTCCAGGACTCTCAGATCCTCAATGGAAACATGATCAGAATATAAATGGAGCTTTTTCTCCTTCGAAATCGTCCTCCTCCGCCGGAATCCCTGAAGCCCAAAGCTCTACTTCTGAATGATGGGACAACAGGGAAGAGAGGTTGGCACTCTCCCCGGCAAAAAGCGTACTTCCGTGAATAACCGCGCCTATTTTCAGGAAGAACACTGGGGGATGATTTTCATTGAAACGATGAGCCCTTACGCCGATGAATGGATGATAATGATGAGGATTCGTCTTTGGCGCCAGATTTTTGAACTGGCGCGGATTAGCCGCGAAACAAAAACACAGCGAGCAGCGGCAACATGTGACGAGAATGGGATGAGTGCTCCAGTGAATGCGTGAAAGGGGAGAGGAGGGAGACTTTCACGGTGGTCATGCAACACGACAACAACGAGTGAATTTCGTTTCAGCCGCTGTTTTGAACGGGCGAGAGTTTGGAAGTTCGGAGACGCCACAAGGGAGCGTATGCGACAGCGGCAACATCAACAAAGTGAGTGATCTGACAACCCTCTCACAGTGTACTCGTGTCTCGAATCGCCCACACCGATGGTGTTCCAGAACCGTCGTCACCTCTTTTGTCGTTTGTTTTGACTGAGTCAGTCGTATCGAATGTCTGGTGAGAGGCTCGATCTGATTGCTCTCGTCGAGATCCTAGTGCTGAAGGTGGACGAAACATAGTTGATATTCGAGTCCTGGGGGATCCGGCGGAATTGTGCGCGGATCCTCCGTCATCGCCATGTCGACTCCCTTCTGGAATCCCTTACGGGGTTTCACGACTTATGTCGGGTCCTGGTTCCGTGATTCCGAGCCTGCATCTCTGCCCGCTGACGATGAGCTCATGGAAACTTCCGAGCAGCCAGAACTTTGCGCCAATGACTCCCACGAGCGGAGTGAGTCCATGTCTGAGAGAATCACCGCACCCGGAGACCAGCTCACCAGAGCCGTCGACCATGATTACTACGCTGTGGCTTTGGCTAGAGATTCTTCGCTAGGAAACGATGACGCACCTCCGTTTCTCTTCGATTCAATGACGGGAGTTCTGCAATTCTGTAAGAAATACAAAACTTCGCACCCTCGATGGAAACGTTTCCAAACCCGAGCCGAAGCGGAGAGTTTTTCGCTGGCATCTTTTGACTACGAGCCGGAGGAGCAGCTCGTGAACACGGAAGCCCTGCCCTTCAAAGCGCCGACTCCCCAGCAGTATGTGACTTTACGGAAACACATCCAAGACGGTGACATCGATGAAGTACGCAAGCTCATCGAGAGCAACCCGAGGTACATCATCGGGGGCGGGGACAACCCCACGATCCTCCAGGAAGGGTGTCGGTATAACGCTTTCCACGTTTCGGCGAAATTCGACAGGGCCGACATCATGAAGCTCATCCTCGACAAACTGCGCTCCCCGCAATTTTTCGAAAGGCTGTATCCGAATGATGGAGATCGGTCGACAAGAGATCGCATCGCCTATATCGTCGACATGTACCTGAACATGCCGGACAAGACTCGGAAAGGCGAGACTCCTCTGCACTTCGCTTCTAAATTCGGTTGCGTCAGCAGCGTCAAATTCCTGCTGGAGCAGGACGAATGCGAGCGATCAGCCACCAATTGTGAGTGCAGACAAGCTGACGATGTAATCTGCGAGCGCGGCGGCAATCAAGCCGAAGCTCGAGATATCGAGCGAATGTTTCAACAGAATATCGTCATTCCGATTCTAAGAAGCGGAGAGGACGTCGGATTACCGCAGATCATGAAACCTCAGACTTTTCGCGAACTCCAAAAAATTCTATCAGAATCACCCGAGAGGAAACTTGCCGGTTTTGTTGGTCCGCTTACCTCTCAACGAGCGGAGAAAATGATGCAGGAGATTGAAGGAGCTTGGTTTACGCAGGAGAACATCGACCTCCGTAAACGTGACGCGGAGAAGGGGCTCGAAACCCTTGTCCGGGACGTCGCACGAGTACACCAAGTTCCTTTCTGCGAAGACTGGCCCTTCCTTGGATGCGCTCTGGATATCGGGAGCGAAAGCGGCCTCCGTGCTCTGAACACATACTTGGAAAACCGAGTATTCATCCATGGTGATCACCCCACCAAACCAGACTACAATGTGTGGTGCGCGCTGAGACCGGTTCTGGATGAGATCGAAAACAGTGACAACTTTCCAAATATTATGAGATGGTTGCGCGCAATGCGTCGGTTCGCGAATTCCGAGATGAGAACCTGGAAAACGCCAAAGAAAGCGCGCATCCTCAAATATGAACCTCTGCCAGAAAATGACACAAAATTGGTCAACCTCATGGAAAAATTCATGTTAGATGAGGCTTGACCGATGCACCCATGACCCATGACATAGAGCGGGAGAATGTGATTTTTATCAGGTATACTTTAAGCTTGTGATATTGCGATACAAGTCGGAGGCGTTCAACCGGAAAGAGGAAAGGCGACCGCAATCATTAACAGATATGCACTGGCTTTTAAGCTTGTAATAGGATATTGTGTTCCGAAGTCAATCAATAAATCTCGTACTTTTACCTTGTTTTCGGTACTTCAGCTTTTTTCTCTCGGCTCCCAATCTGTGAATCTCCCTTGGCCAGTCTCGATTCTGCCGATTGGGAGAGTCACCAAGATGATGATCTGGAATCCATATCGGAGATTTTTCAGTTCATAAGGATCATGCAGTTTGGACAACGAAAAATTCTGGAGGGAGCTTGAGATTTGGTGCTCACACGGCAAGCCTGCCGGTGAACTCGGAGGATCTATCGATAGCAGAATCCATTCCACTCGCAACTAAGGAGGGATCCATTCGAACCCCCATCTCTCGCATGAGAAGAAATCAGACACGACTCATGGTCGAACTTCTTCCAGATGGATGAGAAGGCGCGCAAATGCGGAGTCCGGCCCTGCCATCCGCTGAAATCTTTGAAAGAGCTCCAGTCCTTTCGTGATTTCTGCTGCTCGTTTGAAAGGGTGAAGAATCAATCCACAGACGCTCGTATTGAGCAGCCTTTACCTGACAGACCGAGGGTTCTCCTTTGCCATGACATGGCTGGGGGATATCTCGAAGATAGGTACGACTCCGATGGGGCTGAATAATTTCAGTTGATTCTGTTGACAGTCTAGAATCATCTGGAGTGAGGTGTCTCTGAGCGTTACTCTGATAAAAATAACGTATCCATGCTGTTCCGATCTCGTCCAGGTACTACTGTACAGAGCTCTTCGCCGAGCAACGAAAAGTTTCCGGTGACTACGATCCCAAGAAAGACTACCGATTCGACCACTGGGACCGTATCGATATATTCGTCTACTTCTCGCACAACTTCATCACCGTGCCCCCATGTAAATGGACTCAGGAGGCTCATGCGAACGGCGTCAAGATGCTAGGTAAGTTCCGAACAAGTTGGGAACGACAGTATCGCCTGGAATCTTCCCGAATTTCCCTACCCCTGTTTTGTGGATGCTCCATATCGGATTGTTTCGCTTTATTGCTCTCGTCGGATTCAGGAACGATAATCATCGAATGGAAATTGGAAGTTCTCCAAGAACTGCTTGACCCCTCCGCGAACGACCAAGTGATCGAAAATTTGGTAGATCTCTGTGTTTGCGGGAATTTCGATGGCTGGCTCCTCAACATGGAAGTGAAGGTAGGCTGTTTTTGTCGAGAGACCTTCCTTCAGGCTCTTCCACAAATTTCCCTATTTAGCTCTATCGGAATTTCTTGGCTTGACCCGGACCTTTCTCGATCAGGGCGACCCCGACCTCGTCACGGCCCTACGGGACATGATAACGACTTTGAGGAAGAGACTCCTGGAGCGGAAACCAGGCAGTCTGGTTCTGTGGTATGACTCCTTGGTCACAACAGGGAAAATCGCTTACCAAAATGAGTTGAACCAGCTGAATAAACCTTTTTTCGATGACTGTGATGGCATTTTCCTCAATTACGGATGGTGAGGCCCGAAAAGTCAGCTTCTCGAATACCTCGTGGATCAGGATCTTCATTGGGAGTTTCTCCGCAGGAACGAGCGATCCTTGGGAACGAGCAAGGCCACCGCCGGAGAGCGCGTTCTCGATGTCTATGTTGGAATCGACGTCTTCGGCAGACAGACTGGGTATACCGGCGGATTCAATACACCGCAGGTCAGTTATCGGATGAGGAATACTTATCATATATCCAGGTCTTTGGAAAACTCGATCCCATACGTTCCCGTATAGATTCCCAAAATATTTCTCGATTACTCCAGGTGGCCAAAGAAGTTATAGACAAAGGGCTCTCCGTGGCTATATTTGCTCCCGGTTGGGTCCTGGAATGCAACGATGTTCGGGATTTCTCCCAGAATCAGGAGAAATTCTGGGGCATCATGCCTGTCTTGAGATAATGAATCATCTGACGGCTGCCGTGCCGGACGAACGTAATGATAGACTCCTCTCTCCCTTGATACCACTGCATACTCGGCATAAGGAGCTCGAGCGCCATGCTCGAAGAGGCAAACTTCGGGAACAACCCTCCTGATATGAGAGACTCTAGTGGCTCAAAGTCCGAAATTCACTAGAGTGTTGGAGCAGTCGCAGCCAGATTTCCGAGAGAGGTTCCCAAGTCTGAGAAACCCGACTTTTCGGGTCTCCCGAGTCAATGGTCGAGACCAATGCTATCGTGAGCTCGATCTTTTCTAGCTCCTCGCAGCTCGCGTAAGCATCCAGATCGACGTCGAATCGAATGAACCTAGTCACCGAGCGCAATGCATGGCAACGGATCATGCTTCAGTATTTAGGGCGAGAAAGAAATATCTGCCCACAAAAGCGAGAAGATACTCTTCGGAAGCTTACTCCTCCATCTTCGCTCCTAGTCAACAGTCAATTGGGTACACCGATTGATCAGTGATTCCCTTATAGCAGAGGCAACACGGGCTATCGCCAGCTTCCCTCTCGATCAGGAATTAGATCCCCGCCCGCGACGCTCCCAGTATTCAGGGGCTCAATATTTTCGCGTTCGTTTGGTCAGTCTCCTCACTAACGGCCCGATTTTCAACGGAATGCCCCGGCAATCCAGCTGGAGACCCTCGATTGCCTGAATTTTGCTGAATTTCAGAACATCGACTGTGTTATAAGGTCGGATCATATTGTTGGCCCGGAGGTCGATAGCGTCAATGAGATCTATTGAGGAGGTCCTCGGTTGGGTCTGCTCATCACGTCGCTGACATCAGTGGTGGAACGGCCGCATCGGCTCGTTATGATACACAGACATACACCTGTCACGCGGAAAAGAATGGGGGCAAATGGGCTATGGAGAAGCGGAAGTTTCCTTTATGACTTGATTTATTTCATTGCCATCGGTTATCATCATGACAATTGCCATAATATTATTTATGATACAATAAGCTACTGGAAAAATAAATTAATATCATTGCTGCTTTTTGTCTTCATTGCGATCTTGTTCTCACAAAATCGTCGTGCGGTGGGTTCCGCTGTCTCTCAAATCATAGAAATCGTTCCATCTGCGACTATATTTTCCAGCATTCTCGTTCTATTTAACATCGTCGTCAACCTGATCCATCCTCTTTCCTCTTGCGTTTCGCTGTTCTTGGTGTGGAGTTGCTCAGAATTAAAAATAAATACCTATTTCAACAAACAAACGAACGAACGGCGCCAACATCTCCGAATATGCGCTGGAGCGGAATGTAGGGACGGAATTTCCTTTCGAGAATAGTTTGAAATCGAACAGGGATGATCTTCTGCGGATTCGTTGTCGGAAAAAGGTGCACACACTTCTCTAAAACTATAATAAATATTTAAATCTATATTTATACAGCCACTACTGGCGCACGTAGTGGGAGCCGGTATCGGTAGTCACAACTCGTTTCTCAGCAGTTCACAGCTTTCCCCTCAGACTGACCAAAGTCTCTCTGATTGATAGATGCGACATACATTCAATGAACAACCTTGATGAAATCGGGCTTCGGCCAACCCGACGCAACATGACGGACTCGCATGAAGAGGAATCCGGCAACGAGAGATGAAACAATCAGGAGCACCAGAAGGGCGACAAGAGCAACGGTGAATCCTGCGAGAGGCATGCAGAGACGATCTCCGTTCAGAGGACTGCTGTACACGGTGGCGGTTTGGTTCGCGATCTCGTTCCCGAGGGAGAACGCCACGTCCCCGGGGGCGACCACCTGGATGACTTTGGTCGTTTCGATGTCTTCAGTGATTTCTCTCCGCTGACGAAGAGCGCGCGGTTTGCCGGGTACGGTGCCCACTGTCGTGGTCATTTCAGCTGACGACAAATCGCCGTGTCTCTTATCGATCGACGTCTCATCGTCTTCATCGCTAGGCTGGACGAAGACTGGCTTGTTTTCGGAGTAAGCTCCGTGCTGGTCTCTGGCGACTCCATCATCGAACTGGGCGGGTGTCTGGAGATGGTCGTTGGGGCATTTGGGCTCGGGGCACTCGTAACGGCACACCTGAATCACGCACTGGAAGTGCACGTTCATGGAGTCGGGGAACTTGAACGCTTGGAAGTAGGCATACGATACGACAGATGCTGAGGATCCGAAGTTTTTGATCTTCTGAAAGCGGGACATGATCTTCGGCCTTGCGACACAGCCCTGCTCGTCGACGAGAGCGATCGGCTGGTGCTTTCCGTCGTGGGCAACGCAATTGCGGACCAACATGTCGAATTTGTTTTCGTCGTCCTTGATTGCCAACACCTGCGCAAAATAAGGGAAACGGTCAAGTCGAATTCGAACCATTCTACAAGAACATTGGGATAGGCGAGTTCGGAGCATGCATATCTACTAATTATTCGACAGGGTTTGAGATCAAGGCTCCTCGGGGTAAATTCTCCCGGAGTTCTCACCATGGTCATCGTCTGTCCGATTTTCACAATTCCTGCAACCTCGCTGGCCCACGGTCCTTTGCCGACTTGGATTTGCATCCAGCACTGGATGTTGTCTCCGAGAAAGTTCGCCGTGACAGCGTCCAACATGTCGACGTTGAAGGGTCGGAACGTGACGGCCTTCTCATAGAAGTCGTACCAGGTGCAGCGGAGTCGTCGGGCCTGATCCCAGATCTCCTGAACTTGGGGATCGTATTGGATGATCACGGTATCCTCGATGTAGAGACCTCCGGCTTCGCCATGCTCCCCGGCGCTCTGGCTCGACGTCATACCGCAGCTCCCGAGGAAAATGTCGAAGTTGACAGCGATATGGCCGGTGTTCGGGGGAAGGTGAACGCATTTTGGATCGCTGAAGTGACCCTTGGAGAAGATCATCCCATGGAAGGGACGGTCGAACTCGATGAACACCTTCATGTGGTTCTTCTCGCACTTGACGTTCAGGCTCTTGATCTGCGGCATGTCCGGTCGGCCCAAAGGCCAAGCGGCGTTTTCCTCAGGATCGGCGTTAGCCACAGCATGTTGCTCTTCGGCCGTCCCGTAGTATCCGGAATGGGAGGTTTCTTCCTGTTGGAGATCCTGTGGCTTGTCGATCTCTTTCGCCTGGAATTCACATGGGAACGGGTCACTTTCAGGCCGAGAGCTTGAAATATCGAATTGAGTGAGCTTCAACCGCGACGACGTCTTACCTGAACGGCGCAAGCGACCACCAGGACGAAGCAAGCGGCGAAACAGTGCATCCCCCTGCCTGGGAAAGAACCAGAAATTTAGATTGTGGCTAAAAACTCCTCGGATTATATTAATTCGTGCGGGACGGAAGCGACGGAACCCGCGTATTCCCACGAACATCCGCTCCGGTGGATAATCCGACGCATCCACCCACTGAGGGAATGAACGAAAACGGCGGGCAGCGTAAAATCACTATCAGCCGACATCGTTGAACTGACGTTTTTCCCCATGATTTTTTTCGTTTAGTTTAGCCCGAGCCGGCAGTGCTTCCGGACTTCGCTGAGCGTATAGCGTGGCAGAATTTATCTTTCCCTGGTCGAAGGGAGTGCCTGAGCCAGGGGGGGAAAGAGGACGGAAAATTTATGCTGGACTTTTTCTAGACTGATAGGAAACACAAAAGTAACGATTTTTGCCAGAGGTCTCATTCTACCAGCAGAGCCGTGCCACGGAGCGCTCGGAGCCGTGTCGGCATTTCTTCGATTCAGGTCTTCGATTCTTGATTTTGGCGTCTACGACACCGCGACTTTGCAGACTGTCTCTCCCGCTGAGGGCTAATCTATCCCGGTGCTATAAATTCGCCGTGGGTTGGTGCGATAGCTTCTGTACCCCCTCGGGTCTTTTCCATGGTCCTTATCCTTATCTCCATGGTAGATTGTCGTCTCCGATCTGAGCCGTATATGAAGAGGGGCTCGACTCTTCAAATCTAATCATGGGCTCCGCGGATCGTATGTTTGTGCTCGGAGTAAAACGGGAAAGTCTTCCCCCCGTTGATCCGACCGCGACGAATGAGCCTGAGCTGTATTCATCTGAATGGAGTCCGGTTGAACCAAATGCGGGAAGAGATGCTTGAAGCAGAAGTCGAGCCAGATCACAAATCCTCAGAAATTTCGAGCAATGAAAGCCCCGGGACGAGGTTTTGATATTGGCTTCTTTCTTCTTTGACAATAATTTCTTGCAGAATCAGTTCGGGAAAGTGAATCAGTCCTGGCTCCTTTTCACTCAAAAAGAAAGTCCACGCGATTCTCCGCCTCTTCTTCTTCCGAACGAAATCGAAAAACTAGGAGCGAGTCGTGCGCGATCTGAACAAGTGAATCGCGACTCCGAAATACTTGGCTGGAGTGGTGCCGTTCAAACTGAAAAGTCGGCCGCCTCTGGTTCATTACCCGTTCTTAAAAGATCTGGTCCTAGAACGCAGAAAAAAAGATGCTGTCAACAGACGAACCGATGGAGAACACTTTGACCCCGCTCAGAACAACTCGTATGGCTAGCACCGAAACCGGAGTCGCTGTTGCCGTCGCTGCTGCTGCTGCCGCCGCCACCGCCGCAGACCACATAGACCGGCAGCAAAACGTAAAAGAGCATTTCAACCGAACACGTATTGAACAAACGTCGCGTGTCCTCAATGCGGCAGCATCGGCCGCCCGAGCGAGCAAGCGGCCGACCGACCACCCGCCCGCTCGACCGATCCCCGGCGGCTGTTTTCGCACGGTTCGACCCGAGGCCACTTTCGATTTCTGCGACGGACTGATAACGTCAAACGTCGACGTTGGAAATCACGGTTTTGCGACTGGATCTTCCTCGGCCGGCAGGCGGACAGCTTGCGCGCCGAGGGCTCGAACGACTGACTCAGCAAGCAACCCACCTACCCACCGACGGTCGAAGACGGCTCGCTTTCTCAGCTCAGTGAATCGAGCATCGATCGAGAGTCAAACCGTCAATTGAGCCCCAGTTGATTATCGGGGCCCATTGGCGGTGGAAGTGCTCGAACACAGAGCTCTTCATCGAAGACAGTCACATGAAAGTGTGAAGAGCCTCTTAGCCGGAAACGTGGGCGTGGTGCACCGGTCTGGCGATCCGTCGTCTAGAATTATTGACAGTCGTTCAGCAATCGTAAACGGCCGGAAGGCTCAAGCGAGACAGTCCCAACCGATTTCGTTTCGATCTCGACACGAACCGATCCAGGTAGGCTTCCAGGCGCAGTGCGAGCATGGGCGATACATCGCGGCCGCGGAGACCTGGGCTTGACCGTTGAAGGTTTGGGGTCTCCTCCATCACTCTAGGGAGATGCTCATCGAGATGAAGATGAACTCGTAGCGAAGTTCCGTTCTACCCTCGTCGAATGTCTTCCGCCTTGAGTAATATCCGAGAATAGATTCGACCGGCTGAGCCGAATGCAGATGTCCGGCGATCTCGATTGAAGATTCCACGCGAAGCGCCGCATCGTTAGAACCGCGCAGGAATTCTTCCTGCGGTAATCATATCAGGTGAAGAATAAATTACCGCGCGGTTCCGTTCGTGTCCATCCAGGAGGCTCTCGGCAAAAACTTCCCTCGGCCAGGAACAGATGGATACGGCGCCAAAGACCGGGGAAGCTCGTCGTTCCCCCGGGCGACTTTTACTGAAGAGCGGGAATCTGGTTGATCAACAATTAGCCAGAGTCACTTCCTCCTATCGCGACGTAGGACATCTAGTCTTTCGGAGCATCGCCCCTGCCCAGTGAGAGGCTCATAGGAAAACCAAGTGAATGACTGTCTGCCTGTCGAGTGGTGGTGCTGCTGCTGCTGCCAAGCGGCAATATTTCAACCGCTTGAGTGAGTTTCAATACAGCGTGAAGTGGTGATGCAACCAGCCGCTCCCGAGAAGTTTTCTTTACGAGTCATAGATCCCCCCGTCCTATAGATCGAGAAACGGGATCTCTGGAGAATCTATCCCACTATTCGTCGCGCGGCTTCTCTCCGAAGCGTTATCCGGTCTCGCGTTCGTTGCAATCCTTCGTGTGTCGGAATCAGATCCAAGAGGAAGCGATACAATACTCTCTTCTTCAGCAGAAGATGCCGACACTGATTGGGGAGAACAATGTTCTATCGCTCCTCGAGCTGACCGCAAGTAGACTTCGCGAAAAAGCAGATTATCGGCATTGTACAGATGTACCGGCGGAAACCGATGCCATTCGTGTCTGTCGGTAAGTGCGCTCACCATTAATAATGTTGACACGAATTTTCAAGACGAAAAATGTTGTTGCTTGACACTTAATTTCTTCTAGATACGATCCCACGGCTTACTTCGCCGGTGACCCACTGTGTGCGTCGTGAACGGTGCTGCTGCCCAGCGGATCTTGCGCTTATAATACAAAAGCAGCATCAGGCTGCTGACACTTTGACCGCGCGCTTTCAAAGGTGCCTGTTCAAAAATGATTTTTCCTCAAAAATTTCACTTCTCCTACACCATACATGAACGCACTCACTTGGCTCGAACAGAGCAAAGCTTTTCCGTTCAAAAGGCGTTTTTTTCCGCCGCCGACTTTTTATTCCTTCCTCTTGTGCGATCCATACACATTGTGTTTCGACCGTGTTGATAACGATGGACAGAGACGAGCAGCAGAGATGGACGAAAATCGTTGACAAACCCCTTGACTTGCTAAACCTATTGGCGAGGAGCTGTCGGGACTTTTCCGTGTCGGGGGAGAGGCGCTCGCCGCTCATCGCATAGGTACGCCCAGTATTTCCTAAGCGAAATGTAATCTGACAGAAGTAAGGAAAGATAACCGCAGGGGAAGCGTTTATTCGGGGTCCGTCGGACCGACCAGCTCCGGCGGAAGCAGCGGAACGTAATGGTATACCAACAGATAAGACAGGCCGGCGCTCGTTCGTCTCTGGTGTCTCCCATGAGGAGAATTGCATGCTGCTTGGTTATAAAAAATAAAGCAGATCTGCTGGGAGGGGAGAAACGGTTGGCGGAAACAGTGTTTTGCTTTCGGTTTCGTTACCACCACCGTCGACAGTAGGCGCTTCCGTTTGGCATCGCAGATCAGACAGATAATAACCTACCGGATGGTCTTCTCGTTACAAATAAACGTCGACGACGACGACAAGCAGTCGAAGATCTTCTGCTTAAGAATAGCAATAGCCGATAATCTGCCGATTACGAATAGCTACTATCGACTGTAATCGCCTCGACTCGAACGCCTGACGCTCCAGATACCGATCCGAGGATCTTCTCGGTTCACAGCAGCTGTCGGGGAAAAGGGGACCCCGACGAAAATAATCCGCTGGTCAACGACTTGTGTCCGGAACTGTACGTTCCTGATCTGCGGATGGCTCGCGTCGCAACTGCTCGTAAATGCAAAACCGATAATAAATAGTATCCGGCATCGTCGTAGTAGAGGATCGGTATCTTCGTGTTGAGCTAGAACAGCAGAACCACTGCACGGCCCCCGGGCACAGCCCATCTTTTCAGAAAATGCGAGAAACACCGACCAATTAACAGGAAGTGCTCTATTTAGAAGCGTGTTTCGGATGATGATGCGGGGCTTGTGAAACGTGATGATTCTCCGAGGAAACTCGTCTCCGAACAGAACAGCATCTTTCGGAGACGAGTTTCTGGTTTCGGCGAGTTTCGCACGCTTTTTACGAATTCCGAATGCTCCATCTGCGGCACAGGGTAGAAATATAGATGAATGGATGGATGCATCAGCGAAGGGACAGACTTAGGCATCAAACACCTCAGCGAGCGGCTGACACTGCGAGCCAATGGAACGTTCGGATTCACGGGTCCGTATCATCAAACGATACTTTCGTCAAACAACTGATGTAATCGCTGAGCTCTGACAGCGGAGACTCAGATTTAATGGTTGGTTGGCGTGATGTCGAGGAAGACCCACCCGTAAATAACGACAACGGCGGCGACACCGGCTGTCTTGAAATGCCGCAGGGAGCTCGACTCGATGCCCCAGGGGCCGAGATTATTCCACCGACTTGTGGTCGGTATCTTGGAAGCACCGGAAATCGTACGCAGTTCGTCAGACCCTGTGACGACCAACCGTCCACAAAACCGTGAAGTCCCAGCTCGGATCCGCGAGCGAAGAGCAGCGCAATGTTATCCGCCGGGCTGGCTCGGGCTTGACTTAACCCAGAATGTTGTACTCCGACTCGACTGCCCGGACACCGTTTCGCTTTTCGTCCGAGAATCCGCTTCACGCGACCGCGGTGTTCGTCTTTGTGTTTTTCTCCAATTTACAAATTTTGTTTCTAGCCTGGTGTTTTCTCTTTCTGCTGTTCCTCAGACCGCCGTTGTGGGCTGAACGAGAGGAATCCAAAAATGAAGTTTAAGTTTCATTGGCTGCGCCATTGTCTTGTTGATAACAAGTTGTTTGAACGGAACAGCCCAGGTAGCCACAAAAAACATGGTCTTCAGAAGCAGCCGGGGCGGTGGGAGAAGACTCTCCGGCGACCGAGACTATCATTCCGATGTTAGCCGGAAGGATCCCCCGACTCGGGTTCGATGCTGAGCCGCCGGGAAGATAGCATCTGATATTGCTCACAGACTACATTGTGGGTCCTCGCTATGATTGGACCGGATTATTCTCACTAGCTGACTCCCGCCCGCTTCTCACTTTTTTTTTCACAGCCGCAAAAGTAGTGGTCATCAAAGTATTGGAAGCTTCTTCCTCACTTTTTCCTGAGCCTTTTGATTCGGATTTGCAATCAACTTGAATCGACTTAGATCGAATCGATTCCGCGACGCTCGGATTCGACTCGGCGAAATCGGAAGAGCTTCCCGTTCGATGGTGTCCTTCCATCCCCCGCGAACGAGCAAGGAATGGTGGGCTTGAATGAAGTTAATTTTTCCGTGGTGGAGATTATCGATCGTAGAGACTGGAAGACTAATTCTTCGATTGGAGTTTGTCAACCCGCTTCGTACGAGCCACGATTCTGACCCCGCGGCAACTCGGGTCGTCCAGGTGGTCCTGGACGTTACGGAACGGGAAATTCCGTTCTCATTCTGAACTGTTTTCCCCCGAAGGTTCACAGAACGACCCAGGATCTGAGGAGGGAATGTAGGCCAATACGGAAACGTAGTGATGTCAAGTTGTCCGACCGCCTTCTGCCATATTTGCATGCCCTCTTCTCAATCGGAATTCGTAGCTTCTGTGAAGCCGTCGAGCGGTAACGTGCTTTGTTTTAAAACCGCGTCAGCTGCTGATGTGGTTTTTGCAGCAGCGACGTGTGTAGGCGCGCCCTCCATCTTCAGTCAGCTGCTTGCGAGCGCGCTATTCAGTCGAGCAGTCTTTTAGACGCTTTATAGGAAGTGCCGACCGGGCTGCGATTTTTTAATATGGTGATGGTAAACACTGGAGCACCTTCCCCCATGACCCTGTGTTCCCAAGCGGAGAAGATGGACAGAGCTTGATTATTTCACCAAGGAGGCGGACAATCGGATTACGGGACTCGGATCGCCCCGGAGTAGTTTCCCACAACTTTCACTCAGACTTCCGCCCATCAGAAACGCAGATTCTGATTCACTTGGCTCATCCGAGGAAACGATACCCCGAAACTGACGAGCGCTTGAGGGGTCCCGCAATAGGAGTAGGGGCGAAGCGATGAAACAGTGGGGCGAAGCGATGAAACAGTGGGGCGATGAGGAAGGATAAACGTCTCTGATACGGGACGCTATCGCCGGGCAGCGAGAGCGCTTTCACGACTCGTTCGCAGAAAACAGGATCTTCTTTTTCGCACCGTCATCCCAATCGTTTGAGTGTCGTCGACATGAACGATGGCGGAGCTGATCCGAAGAGATTTGATAACCGACGATGTCGTCAGAGGAGGATTGCTGGTCACCGTGATAACTACTACCGATACAGACATCGTTTGTGGCTTCCCGGTCACTTGCGGTAATCAAAGAAGAAGATCTTTCTTGATTCGATGACTCGGTCGTCTGCGGAAGAGGATATTCACTTCCGGCGATGAGCCGTTGGCCAGAATCGGGGAAAACCAATAGTCATCTCACATGAGAGGACAAGTCCATGGGTATAGTTTCCCGAAGCAATCACCCACCACGTTCCCGACTTAGTCGATTCGTTGCAGCTTTCCGGTGATCTGAGAACTTCATTCCAGAATAGACAACTCCCAGATAGCTGGAAGATAGCCTCAGCGACGAGTGTCCAGGAGCTCCAGCCTTGCTTCTCTTGGACCGCGGCTAATAGACAATTATTACGGCTTTGTACAATGCCGTTCCCCACAATGACCAGAAGTCCGTCGCGTCGTCAGGGCAATCCGGGGAGAAGAGTTGACCGAGGGAAACTCGGGAAAGGAACAAGAATGCGACAAGCTGCATGCGACGACGAAAGCACCGACAACCATGGTGAGCTGGGGAAGAGGAACGTGCTCTTTGGAAAACGAGGGAAACCGAAAGGTCAAGCTTTCTAATGACCTCCACTCCCCGAGACGAGTCTCCGGCCAGAAAGATGAATCCATTGGAAATGGCGGATCCGATTATCGTTCGGTGACAGTAGTGCCGCGCAGGGTTTAAACTCCGCCCGCGACACCTTTGACACTGCTGTCCTGATTTCGTCCTCGTCTGGCACGTCCGCTGGTAGATAGGGGCGAAACATCATGCCTGCCTGCCAGTTAAGCCGAACGAACGACGGATGGATGGATGGACCCACGAACGCATAGATAGATGACGAAGATACGTTATAACAACAAAAAGCCACGAATCTGCATCGACGCACAAAGTTCGCCATCGTTCCATACCGGCAAGCAACCGTTGGCATGTTTGTTGAACGAGTAGGGAAAAAAGTGGGAAAATATGCACCGGCGCACAATGACGCCGTTGTTTCTGTGTTTGCTGCGCAGATCGACTTTCTTCGCGCCTTCGGAATTCGCCACTTTTCTCTTCCGTCTAGCTGTCGGCCGATAGCTGTCGGGGGATTTCGGCGCAGGAGAGCCGAGGAACGTGAATCATCTCTTATCCATCTCGGTGATCTCCCTCCTCAAGCCTCGTGGGTACTTTTGGATCTCGGCTCCGTTGAACCCTCAATGTTCAGCTGCGACAATGCTCTACCTTTCCTCCAGGTCTGGGGAAGGAGTTGAAGTGACTACTCAGGCAGCCTCGACCCTCGAACTGGAGGGAAAATCATGTCGAAGCATTTTGAGGAAACGGAACGGAGCCATATTTTTCCGCGAAGTCGAACGCTTTCACTCGTGACGCTCATATCAGACCGTTGCGGATAAGAGCATCCCATGGGTGCTATCACGTAACCAGATTGCGATGCGCTGCTCCTCAACTCGATTCCGAGCGACGCATTAATTCTGACGGAGATCACGACCGCAGCCATCGGAATGCTCACCCGATCGTTCGACCGAGCGAGCGACCGCCTGTCCGTCCCGGAATCCGACGAGCGGGGCAGTGTCGGCTTCACGTAACGTCTTCTGCTAGCTACGCTTTCTTCAATTGCGTACTCGAGCATAATTATGTATATTTATGAATTTTCTGAACGATACGACTATTAACCTACTCTTGGCGTCAGCGGTGACTGCGAAGAGCGACGCCGACTGCAATTCCTACCGTGGAAAGCTGAATGCCATCTGCGTGTCAGTAAAGTTCGTAGAGACAGTGCCGGGCCGAGCAATGCTGTTTGGAAAGCAATTAAATAGCCGTAAGGCCGCGAGTTTTCCTTTCCTTCTGCGGCAACAAGTTCTTGTTCAGCCCGCTGACCCGAGATTCATTTCGGCTTTTTCTGACGGGTAGGCAGGCGGTCGAACCCGCTGCTCGGCGCCGGCTTCTGACTCGCATGCTTGTTCGATGTCTGTATTTGCTCGCACGGCGTATTGAAAGCCGAGAGAAAGTTCGCCGAAAGCGGCCGACAACTTGCAGAAGATGCAGTCGGACTAATGAAATTTGCGACGACCGGCCGGCCCGGAACAAGCACCGATTGGGGCTACGCTGATCGATCAGACGAGGCCGTGAGCTCCGCCGTCGACACGTACGTACGCCGCGCCGGATGCTCAATCATTGTTAACGCTCGGCTTTTGATTCAAGAAAGATGACCATCGCAGCGAGACGAACAAGGAGGCGTAATAGACATTTGTGTCAGCGCGGGCGACTCCACTCCGGAAGAGCTTCACGTAATTACGCCAGAGCTCGCACTGAGGAAGTTCTGCGAAGACGTTTCGCAAGCCTCGGAGCTCGAGCGAATTACTGTAAGAACGTCTCCAGAGGATGGAAAATGATGCTCGGACATGGGAGGAGGGAAAAAAACGAAGTTCGGGAGGAACCGGATACATGAAAACGAAGCTACTCATGAAATCCGTCATGATCCGCAACATGCAAGTTTCGCGTTTTGCCTCGACGCTCGCTCCTGAACAGCGACCGCACCACAGCCTCATCAGAGCATTAGTCGCTGACAAGTTCTCGAGTGCCGTCGCTGATGACCGTACTGATGTGCCGTTGATGTGTGTGACAGGAACGAGAAGAAAATGTTGTCGAAGTGAGTGTTCTCATTAACGCCTCCACACCCGAGTCGCGTCAACTGCTGCTCGCAGACACCCAGTGAGGTGAGATCCAGACAGAGCAAACCGCACTCTTTCATTTCTCGCTATCGTGACCCCATTTTCTGTTTTGGCGTTTGGGCCGCCGCACCGCCGCCGCCGTCGCTCAAGACGTTGGCCAGCGCGAGGGAGACCCATGTTGTTCCGGCGGCAACGGCCCAGGCGAGCGCTACGACAGCAGAGCCGGCCGAAGAAAGTGAAGCCCGAGGAGCAGCCTCTCGGTAGGCCGAAGAGCGTCACGCCATTGGCACAGAAAGCGAAACTGGTCTGCTACGAGAGAAAGCTACGCCGACGAGAAGACACATCGGACACCGACAGCTTGTCAACTAATTCATTGGCAGAGACATATTTTTATATATACATTGAGATTAATTATCCGGGATCGAGTTGAAAGCAGGAAATTGGCGCAATTAGTACAGTTCCACTTCCTCCGGTCCCCACGTGTTCGTTCTGACGGGGCCACGCTTCAGCTAGACACTTGAATGTGGATGAAATCGGCTGTGGGTTTCGAGAGATCTGATCGCCGGCATATTCGCGAACCTCTCCCCTTCCACTACTTCAGGAGTCCTACGGTAGGAATGATGAAGTCGGAGGCATGCTCGAAAACGAGGGAAATTCGCCGATCGTTTCCCCGAATTCCTGAAACACCTTCCCTAAGCCCATTTTGCGTTCATTCTTCTTTCGACTCCGTTCGAATAATGTCATTTCGCTCTTCCGAACCCATCCGGATCGGATCCCGAGGAACAAAGATACGGGACCGTTCGGCCGAAAGCGTCAAGAGCTGGACCTGCGTCCAGCTTAGCTGATAAACAATGCCTCGTGCTCAATGGGTAAACACGCAGCGGCCGATCCCGCGTGCGCGAGTGGGTTGCCCAGCGAGCGACGGAATTCCATAACAAAAGGTGACAGGGCTTTCGGTCGCCGATGGGGATTCTTCTGTTTGTCACTGTTCATCTCTTCTTCCTGACTTTGTCGCAGAGAAAGCCGGCGGACAGACGACAGACCGTCGGACGGACGAGCGGGCGACGGGCGGGCGGTCCGCTTTTGTGACACTGTCGCTAAGCTGTTACAGACGAGGAGTCTCCTGAAGCGAAGAGTTTGTCTACGCAGCGTGGGCCTGGGTCCTCCCCACCGATGAGTTCCAGGTACATACGAAATGCTTTTCGAGTGATTACTCGACAGGTAGATTGAAGCACCAGCAATCTTTCAATCCATCGATCGATCAGTCCATCAATCGATCTCCAATCATTTGTCAATCACTCCCTTACGCGGGGGGATCGACAGACGATCGACCGATACACGAAGCGAGCGAGCGATGAAGTCCCATGCGAACAAGTGTTTCCACTCTTCAAAAACGACTGTCCGGGATCGGCAGCGGTGATGTTTCCGTACGACCGATGGGGCCGCTCACTTCGCATGTACGCATAAGAGCGCACACGCCGAATAAAAAATCATAATGACAACAATCTGTGGATAACGCAATTTAGCCGTCAACATTCCGGTCTGCGAGAAGGCACACCTGGAAACGTTGTTGTTGTTGTTGAATTCTTTCTTTCAATGACCGGCCGAGCAAACATCGGTCGTTGCCTGCGTCGTCTCGTTGCGTGATGCCGAAAAACCGAAGAGTCATCACCGGTCGACCTGCGACTCATCGGATGGACAGCTTGCTTGTTTTCTTTCTTTATCTACTTCTTCTTCGTCCGCTCTCGTCGTCGCTGTAGATAGCGACAGTAACAATCGGAAGTGATAAATAGAATGAAACGAGACACGGACACGCAGGCACAATAATATGATGAGCGCGGACAAAGGAGAACGACCGCCGAACGATGAAGACAACGGAAGTACCGGACTCGTTGCCCGGAGTGGGCGCGACATTCACTGCTCGGACGAAGTTTCGTCGACAACGACTGTTGAACCACGAATTCCGTCGCGCGTCGAAAATCGTTCCAGCTCCTGGTACGAATCGCGCGGGCTGGTCTCGCGAGGGCAATTCCGACCGAGAATTTCTGGCGTAAGCCGGGGTATGCGAACCGAATCCGGGAATAAGAACCGTGAGGTTCCGTCTGCTGAAGACTTGGAGCAGCTCTCTCGGATGAGCGGAGATCAACCCATAGCCGGACCCGAAAGGAATTGGCGATCGACAATTGACAACAGGGAGAGAAAATTCCCGGTCACGACTCACGACCCGCTTAGGGTCTCGAATCCAGAGCTGCGGCTCTGAGCGCCTAATTTCCTGATTCCGCAACACGTTTGTTCCTCGATGTATAATCCTCCCCAGCCCAGCTGATTCGGTCTAATTGCAAGCTCGAGGGTCGTCCCTGTCGCCAGATCCCAGGTTGACGATCATAATTTGAACTTGTTGGGTCCCCTTACACCCCAAAAAAGAGGAACAGAATCATGCCAAGAGGTCTGCGTGGCCCTCATTGCAGCTTACAACTTGAAGCCATTGAGAGTTTTTTCCTCCCTTCTGCTCCTTTTTTCTTGGATGCAGCTTGAATGGATGACGACTCGCAGTGGGAGGACCGATTCTGGACCGACGGACCGAACGCCCCCGCTGTCGCCACAAACATTCGCTTTGTAAGAAGCCGTCGTTTTTTCCTCTTCTCCTCCTTCCAGAATTTAAAAAATGATACTAGAAATCCAGACAACTTACGGAAGAGAATACCCTGTGGCGATGCAGAGAGTAGCGCACCGTTCTGGAATTCTGCGAAGACGAGAGAATTCCGAAATTCCAGGGTTTCACACCTGAGAAGGGCGTAGTTGAGAGTACGCCCAGATACTTCACCCCATTCTCGAATTTTCTCGTTCATACTTCTCTCTGTTTTCTTTTCGCTCTTTCGTCGCTTGATTCGATCGCTGCTTTGTCCGTAACTCGGCTCACTCGTCCCTTCGCTCCTTCTATTCCACCACTGTTGTATTTGGGCCGCTGACTCTGCATGATACCCGGAACGATGCGTTCGCCAAACGAATTCATCGAAAATCACCAGATATATTTATTTCGACCGTTTCCCCAACCACCAATGCAGCTAGCTATCCAGCTAGCTAGCTAGCAAGCAAGCAAGCAGACGAGCAAGCAAGCCGACCTCGCTTGCTGTGCGCCGAATCCACCAAATCCTGTATCCAGTGCACACGGTTCAATGGAACGTCGACTTGTTGGAATCGCACGAGAGCTGCGAACATGGGATTACGCCGGAAGGCGACGACAAAGGTCGCTGGAAGCCGCACGGCTTTCTCAAATCTCGCACGAGCTTCGCCGTCGGAAATTCCAGAATGAATTTCCAGGATTGAGCCGGAGGATGCATCCGATCGACGAATTCCCCGTGGATTGGCGCTCTGATTCAATTTTTCCCTCGACTTCCCCCCAAGATTATATGTCTCTAGCGTAGTCTGAGCTCGAAGTCCGTCAAAACGAATATTCTGGCTCTCAGAACTCCACAAGAGCGAATAACGTCGAAGTGGATTGCGCACCTCAAGAGCTCTGTGCCGACTGGCGGCGCTCGTGGCCCCGGAGCCGATCGAAGCTGTGCCGTTATTCTAGTTAAAAAGTTGAACTCTCCCTGGGGTCAAAAGCAAAGTCGAACGCACCAACAGCTTTTGCTTGACTTGTCGATTGAAAACAGTCAGATGCTTCGGTGCCTGCCCGACTGCCAGCCAGCCTGTCCGCGCCGTCCTGTCGTCCAGACAAGACAACACGAGGAAACATGGACTCGGGTCGCGAAACCGGCAGAAAACGTTCCCTATGGCGACGTCCGTTTCCATCGCATTCCTACGAGCTCGGTCTTGGGAGGAATTTATACCGTGCAAGCGGTGGCAGATTTTGAAAGCCGACTGACAGCAGAAGGTACTTCGCATCGTGGACGTATATATCCGTATCACGGCTCCTTCTCGCGGAAACAACTCCTTATTCGATTGTAGATAGAGAGAGAGAGAAGGAGTTCTGTTCCAAGCGAGGATATCGGGGTACAGTATTTCTTCTCGACTGTGACAGCCAGGGAATCAATAGCTGGCATGGCAGCCGCGTTGGAGGCGGTGGCGGCGGTAACGGCGATTCGACATGCACCAGATATTTCCGAACGGAAGTCAATGAGCTATAGTATACGGCTGCGTCGATCGACGTCCGATCGAGCACTTTTACCGCAGCCAACTCGTGCGCGCTTCAGTACGAGATAAAGAATACGCCGACCAGTACCATCGTCTCCGCGACACGAACGGGCTTAGCAAGGAAAGAGATAAGGGAATGCGACAAGATTTCAATCACCACGTCAACTTAATTTCATGGCGGAAGCCGCTGCCTGGATCGAGGAATAATGAACGATCCTCCAGGAAAAGTACGAGGAGTGGACTAAGGAACGCCAAACGAAGGAAATCGATGGAAACTCGAGAGGGCATTCGATCGAAACACCTGAGCTCTACAAGCGGAGAAACAAAACTGGGCAGTGTTCTTCTGATCGCTCCGTACGGACGTGTTGTGTTGCGACGCGTGTTTCGTTCAAGAACATAACGCGGTCAACACGACTTCGATGATGAGCATGATTGATGCGTCAGAGAGCCGAAAATGTCCGCCCACAGCCGACGTTCAAGCCTCATTGATTTTGTTTGCAGAATCCGATTCCCCACCGTCCGACCTACCTAGCGGCCATCCATCCGTCCGGCTGACTGAGTGGCCGAAGACTTTTCCGGTAATCAGCGGTTTTAGCGAGAGTCGGTGATTTTTCCCTCATTTCTCCTCGCTCCAGAGCTGAGGCTCCGCTCCGCTGACTCAAATCCACTTACTTGTCCCGTGGGGTCCACGGAACCCCATATCCTGAGAAAGTTTCCCATGTGCGCGAACGAAACGCTTAGGAGACATCTGACGACGAAGAAGAGCTCCGAGATAGGGTTCAGGGTTTTTAAGCGAAAATCCCGCCATGTCAGCATCCGAAACGTTCAGGAGAAACCCAGAATTCGCCGAAGGGCGGGCGTGACAGCTCGAAGCCTGTCGTAATGGTTTGGAGACAGAAACCGCGTGACATAATTCCATGTCGCGATGGGAGACCCCAGACTTGAGAGCTGGTGAGGAAAGCTGAGCGTCTCAGAAGTTTCAGTACGGACGTCGATCCCGACTTCGACCTTTGGGAAAACGCACGAGCCGGTGCTGCCTCGGGGAGAAAGTTGAGAACCGCTGAAGAGGTTTTTTCTTCTTGTGTTCTACTTGATATCTGCATCCGAAGTGTTCTGCTCTGAGAATAAGGCGAACGAAGAAGGTTCTTGCCTCTAGGCGTTCTGTTACAATTCGTGATTCCGGCGTATTTGTTTCCGAACAGCACAAACAACGATTGTTGCGGGATCGAAAAGTCGGTGAGGACCAGCCACGGCCACCGACGAAGAGAATAATTTTTCGGTGCTTCGAGGGCTCACCCTTCGCGCACGACCCCCGACGATTCCGAGAGACAGCTGCTGAGATCCCGCAAGCGTCAAGGCCTCACTCCACGTTATCGTATTGTGTCTCCGCAAACACAGTTGTCGGTTAGAATCAGGATAACGATCAGGAGAGGAGGAGCTATACTTCGGGAAATGTATCAGCAATGATCAGATGGGCGTTCCGGCTAGAATCACCGAGAGATTACCAATCCGAGCCCCAACACGGGAATCGAAACTATTGATTCCAGACCCTGTTCCTCTCTGGGGAAAGATATACGAAACGGTCAAACGCGGGGTCGGTTCTCTCCGCCGTATACCGGCGTCAAACCCAGACCGGACTCTGATCCGAAGCGGGAATATCAGGAGACCGAAGTTCTCGTCTAGAATACTTTCTAGTTTCCCCAGAGGTGGGGCCAGTTCTCAAATGGAGCCGCACGCTTCCTTCTTCGAGGCTCTTTTCACAGATCATTCCGTTGGAAAACGGTCATATTCAGCGTGGAATCTATTTTCCATTCTATTCCTTCGAAACAGAACCTTCTCGGGTTGCGGGAACGTATCCCTCTCCGACGGCACAGAACTTCGTCGAAGAAGAGATGAGAATGAGAAACCGAAGCGGACAGATATCGAATGGGATACTCGCTGTCGGTCATCTCGATTCATCCGCGAGAGATCCTATAATCCTCGATCAGATCCAGATCATCTGAACGGGAAGGCATTGACGGGATAATACCCGTCTTTGAAGAATCATTCAGCGATCAAAAGAGCTTCACACTGAAGACGTCGAATGCGACGACGCGTGGATAATCCGAACGACACGTGGCGGAGGAGGGTTGTTTGCCAACGACACCGCCCGTAATCCATCAAAATCTGACGCTTTCTAAATTGCTCCCATCAAAATCTCTTGTTATGGTGAGCAATTTCCAGAAGGCTGGGGAATCCTTCCAGAACGAAGAACAGTATGCCACATTACAGATTATGACGCCGACCGGCAAGGCACCCGGTACTTAATGTCACTATCGAATATCAATTGAATGGCGCGACAGTGTTCTCTCACGGTATTTTCTCACGGGTGCTCCTATCAGTTCCATAAGACACGTGCCGGACGGCGCGCTTGAGAATTCCGTGATGCCTAGTGTTCGGAACTTGACACCTCGGCATACGGCACGCGCAACCAAGATCCAAGAGAGGTGGGAACCACCTCACGCGATCACTCTGCTCACCGTGCCGAAAAGTCGATCGCTCACACCGATGTCACGACACTAACGGTTATCCGTGCCGTGTCGAGGCAGCGAAGCTTGCTCGCGAAAGTGTCCGAAAAACTTCCGAGTACGGCTGGTACTCTCACGAAGCAAGAGCACCATGATCCGGAGGCGTGGGGTTCAGAGTACCCTCTGGGGGTGGGCCCACCTCCAAGCTGGGCCCCACAGGCCCCACAAGAGAGCAGCAGTGTATCCGGACGGATGGAACACCTTCATCGCAAAGATCCCAGCGCGGCATTCAGGCACACTTGCCGATGGCTCAGACTACGATAAAAGTGAAAGTTTCTTTCACATCAACCTTAATCCAAAGCTGAGTGGGCTCACCGTGAAAACGAAAATAAGATCCAAATGTCCTCTGAGGTGCACTGTTGTTATCCAAGTTGTTTTCACCACAGTAACAGATAGACCCGCGTCACCCCCGTCGCCTTGAGATGCACTAGCAAAATGTCTAACTGAATCCCCTTGGCAGTACTGACCTATATAACACGAACACTCTTTCCGACCAAAGGAGAAGGGAACCGTTATACCGGCTCAAGATGAATGCTTGCCTGCCTGCTTGCTCGCCGGCTAGCCAACGGGCCAAACGGATAGATAAACCACGGACGCACGGACAGACCGTTAGACCGGTCGGACAAACAGACGGATGGATGGCCTGCCCTTACCGAAAGCTTTCCCTCACGCCGTCAAAGACGCCGCAGCGATCATCTTTGTCAACGGTCACAGAAAGTGAGAGCCGACCGTCGCCCGCCCGCCCGGTCGACGGCTGCTCGGCCAGCCCCACTACGATCATGATGGCAATGATGATTTTGTTCTGGTGGTGGGTGGCGATGGCTCACCGTCGGCTTGATCTGCTTGGTAAACTTGATTTCCCCGCTTGCCTTTCAACCGTCTTTTGGTACGGTAACGGAAATGCGCGCACTTTCATCTAGATGACAAGACGGAACCAATGTTGAGTGGGATGGGAGTGCGGTGGCAAGTCTAAAATTAATTCGCGCGGCGCATTCTGAGGCATAATTGTCCGCTATTCACCGGATGATGGGTTGGTTGATTCGGTTTCGCGCCCTTAATCGATCGTGGTCTCCAGAGGGCGTAGGCCCCTCCACTCCGAAAACTTTCAGGAGGTAGGCGATTCGGACAGAATGCCCCCTCCTCCGGATAATCTTCACCTGTTGGACTCGACTCTTGTTCGGGAACTTCGTGGTAAGCACTTCTGTCCAGCATGCTCCGGGACGGTATCGTCTTGGCCGAGAGACTGGCTGAGGTGGCTCTGGAACCCGATCCGAAGTTTCTCGGCTAATCGGTATTCAAATGAATGATGAATACTGAATCACGAGCTGGAGAAATACAGAAACTTGTCAGGCGTCATCGAAAAATGAAGACAGAAGACCCTTGCGGATCATTATCCCTCTTCACGCTATACTTCTATACCGATGTCCCATTGGGAGACATCAATTACGGCGAGTTGAGGCGACCGCGATTTCGAATGGACACTCACGGCGCGTTTTGACCCTTTCCGTTCCCCTGTATCGCCGTACGTCATGCTCGGATGTTTCCAGATACATCCCGACGCCGACGTCAGCTTCGATCCGAAGGGCTCCGAGACTCGCAGGACAACCTGGTCGACGCCACGATATGGCTAAACGGAGCCTATCATATGGAGATGCCGCTATCGACGATCAGAATTAATTTGTGGACTCATTCGCCCGGGAGTTTCTGTTGCTTAGATCGAACAAGCCGGACACAGGAGCGCGTTGGCTGCTGGATATGATTAATTACGGCGGCTCGTTTATTTTCCGGAACACTTTCCTCCTAAAGGAACTCGTTTCCTTCCTCATGAAGACCGCTCCGAAATCCAAAACCGTCCATCAGTCATGTCTGTAATATCCAATCGGAGTTCCAGATCCGCGCGGAAGGTTCTCATTATTTTTCTGAAACCTGGAAGCCGTTCCTCATCCGAAAAAATGTCCAGCGATGTACCGAGCTGAGTTCATACTCAAAGGGTTCCCTGGATTGATCTGCGAATTTATCTCGATAACGGCTGAGATTTTGTTCTTCCTGTTCATTCACCTTTAAAATGCTCAATCCGCGAGAGATTAGGACGCGTAATACGCTTACGAATCAACAGCACGATACGTAATCTGGACACGCTTTGACCCCCTGACTTTTTTGAGACAAAGTCAGAACATGGGTGTTTCACCAGAGTGAGAGAAAGATAAAACGGGGATGGGTACCTGTGTGGGAAATGCGAGTTTTCAGCTCCGAGACGGAGGCATGTCTCGGTCATGTCGAGAACAAACTGCTCGGCGCGATGTTTCACACTGCTCGCAGTTTCTGTCGATCGGTCGGTCAGCTGGGAAGTATTCGCCGAATATTCTGACCGATAATGAGAAACGAAGATCTGATCACGATCTCGCAGGATCGAACGAGCTTCGCGGTTCTGGACGAGTGAGAGTCTTCTTCTGTGGACGGAATGACGAATTGTCGCTAAAAATCAGTTCCATGCCACCGACGTCCGTGATCGCTGCGTCGTGCACGCGAAATCGGCCAGGAATTCCGCGCATCCGCGAGTAATTCAACGCGATCCGGCTCTTTCCCTATCGATACTGTCGCCCCTTGCTTTCGGAATTACGAGCCGGCGGAGGATCGAGCATTGCACTGGATAGCGAAGGGTAGCTCGCGATGCTTGAATGCTGTGTAAAGTCAAAGAAATTATTGATACGGGTAATCGGATGGGGTCAAGCGGGAGGTTTTGAGCGGATCGATGGAAAGAGGGGAATCGAAGAACACTCCCGTGATATTCCAGGCCCATCGGGGAAATCAGTGGATTCACCACACTCATCATTCGTTCAACTTCATGAGTTTTCCCAGCGGTCTCGAGATGTTGCGTAAGGCAGCATAAAGTTCGAGCATTCCGGCCGTCCGCTCGTTGCGGCCGTTCAATTCACACGGACCGCTTCACTTACGAGCATCTTTAGAAGGGAAACATCGAGTCGCTTGTCCATATCTAGGAGATGGTCCAGCCTGGGAACGATTCGAACGATTCGGAGGAGACGAATCGTAGTGGATTTGACGATTTTTACTCCTCGGCACCTGTCCCACAGGCCCTCAAATTCACAACTCCCGAATGTTCCATCGAGCTCCATTCCGTAACTCTAAAACTAACAGATTTGCCTCTTCCCGGGAACCGATGGAGATCCCGTGAACGGTTGAACGATTCGCCCTCGGCACTGTCTCGGGATCGTCCAGCTGATGGCGTCATTCGTTTTCCCTAAAGGTATAATTTCGAATGGATATCCACTTCCGTTTCTAACTCGGATCAGTTCCTTTCCATATGCCACAAATCGTTCCCAAGTGCCTTAGTGAAAGCAAATTGACCAAGATGTGTGAACATCACCGTTTGCTCACCCGGCGATTGCCGTCATGGAGTCAGTTTCTTCAGTCAATTCCCATGCGCATCAAAAACGATCACTCATGGGATGCTCGCAACGCCAAATTTAACTCGACTGAACAGGAAGATGCGAATCGGAACGCGCCTCCTTTGTTGTTCTAGAGAGCTGTTAATGCGATCATCGTATCTGATATAGGAAAGTCCCCGGATCAATTATATAAGAACTTTCTAGCGTAACGAAAGCCGCATAAACCACCATGGGTCACTTCCGAGCGTCTTTCCGAGCGAGACCACATTTTTTCCACCAGATGATTTCGAGAGGAGACGAGTCGGACGCCAGGAACGGGACGACGCAGACGTCACGAAGCGTACCGTCTCTCGGGAGGCTCCAACGCTTCCTCGATGATCCACCCACGACGACGCGACGCCGCGCTAGAGATTTTCCGGGAGAATCATCTCGCCCGAGAAATTAGCATGTCTCCGAGACCGATGAGGGAAGATTAAGTTCCCGACGAACACGCTCAGGAATTCCTCGAACCTCTATATCTAAGCCCCGCGGTCGTAGACACAGCGCATCCCGACTTTTTTTCGTCGACAGACGATCGGTAGTCAGGAAAAAAAAACGTGTTCTTCGGTCACAGAATTTTCCTTCCGATCACCATTCTTTGTCGCTCGCCGTCGTTCTTTACCTCACAATCGCGAAAGCCATCATCGTGACGTTCCTCAAATACATTGTTCGACCATAACCCAGTGAAGTTACCCACAGTCAAGTTCATTGCGTCATTGAAAATCACCTCACACTGTGAGCATCGCCGACCGCGACCTCTTTAGGAGGACCGCCTTTTCTCATCGCATCGCGATTCGCTAGCAATCAGTTCATTCTACAAAGTACGATCAATTTATGTCACTCTGTGGAAGCTTGAAGAAAAAATAAATTGGAACACGGAATGTTCCCGAAACTTTCAGTTCGAATCTTGGACGCTGAGTTCTCCGCAGCACAAACAAGTCGCTATAGCTACCTCCACACATTAATGCTATACAGACCGAATCGATTGAGATCCAGTCTGAACTGACATGAGTAAGATCCGTAGATGGATCGAGCTAGCGCCGTTTGAGGATCGACGCAGTCGAACCTAGAGGTAGGAGGTCGAGATCCCTCGGGAGAATTCATTTCCGAATTTCCTCTTGTTGGGCAGGACAAAGGACAGGGCTCCCGAATTCATTTTCCCCAACTCATCCCGCAAATTCGTGAGGGGGCCGGCAGAATCCAAATGCCGTGCCTGTTCGGGTTCTGGATATCACAAAACGGCAGAATCCATACCGAAGATCGATCGGCCGAGCCCGCCGTCATAGCGAAGACGCAACGGCAATGAGGATGACATCTCCTTCTGGGCCACAGTGCCATGGTTCGGAATTTCCGCAAATTTTTCATTTGAACGAGCCTGATCGTCCCAGGAGAAAGCACGCAAGTCGGATCGATGCAGTGCTGATTTACCGCTGATACACGGGGTATAAGTGGATTTCCCGCCGGAGAGCTACAATCGACGCGCTGGCCAGGCGTTTAGCGACGCTGTTAGCTGATCATTACGACCCGGGAGGTGCATGGGTTCAAGCGAAAGGAGCGACAACCCGAATCTGGAGTATAGGGTAGCTCTTGCTATCTTTGAGGTGAATGCGGAAACACCAGGTCGACACCGAATCTCCCCGTTTCTATGCCCTCGATTCTGACAATTCCTGATCTGCTCATGGAACAGGAATGAGTCTACAATTCGTCACGAGTACGAGTGCACGCGTTTCCGCTTGCGTGCCGCAAAAGTGGTCGTCCGGAAATCAATCATTGTCTTCCCGGGTGAGGCAGCGACGTAATCAAATCGATATTATAGGATCATCCAGTCGTTTTGTCGTTCGTCCATCGAGCCAGCTATTTAAGTGTATCAGTGGTAACGGTTTCAGCAGCAGTTACTCCGGCCCTACGATCGGTCTGTCGGCGGCCAGACGGGCCGCCAAGCAGTGATGACCATTCTAGAAAGCGGCTTCCGGAGCCCAGAGCAAGTTCTTCTCGCCAGAAGCCCGACCAGGCGAATTACGAAAATTGCCAAAAAACGAAAATCTGGTAAGCAGAAGGAGTGGGTAAAAAACTTTCCGGAAGCGACACTGACTTCTTGTGACGTGTTGCCTATGTTGTTGTTGCCGCCGCTGCTGCTCTGACACGTTCCGACACATCTTGTCACGTCTCGGGACGCTCTAGAATCTCTACTCCGTCCCTTTAAAGGGGTGACTTGTCTTCTTCAAGATCCCGTTACGAGCAAGAAAGCAAAAATTCTTGGAGTGGGACGAAATAGGAATATATTGATGGGACAGTTAGCACAATCCGGGAGATTCGGATGTTAGATCGGTCCGGGCCGGAAGGAGCGCTCCTCCGTTTTCCTCTTCATTTTTTCCCCCCTGATATAGTATCTTCAGTATTTGGACGCCGTTCCGTGCCTTCTTGCCCACTATCTACCATCGACGCCGAGGCGGACAAGATGACAAGCAACGTCGCAGAATTGTGAGGAAATATCCCGTGGAAGTCCGTGTTACGTTCAGGCTCATCAAATACTGCATGTATACGAGCTTTCGGAATCAGACTTCCGGAACAAACTGTTATTGCGTCCGGAACATATGCGGGATAAAACTCCAAGCGTGGGAATTCCCTCGAGTCCGTATAATTTCTATGAGGCTCGCCGAAGGGCCGATGTTCTAATCCGAATCACCTTCCCCCTCTGTAGCCGTGTGAATACTAAACATAGGACTGTTGACCGGACCCAAACAAATTGGCTGGATTCAATAAATTCGAATGACCCATCCCGGGACTTTCCGGACTTTGTTGGCTCCGCGCACTTCCCAGCGAGCAGTGTGGCTAAGGATGCTCTCCTCCCCTGCAAGCACTGCTCATGTGGAAGCGAGGAATGAATAAAAAAAACTTTCCGCCGTACACTTCTATTCTCAGGGCGATTCCGAAATAACTTCTTCTGAATAATTGTTCTGACGGCCGTCTCCGAAGCTCCAGCAGAATGACGGGCACTATCCCGTGCTTCCCCATTCGCTCCATATTCCCAGCCTTCGCGATCCCTCGGCATCCCATCCGAGGACAGATACGATTACCGAGGCGGTAGAACAGTCTCCGACCCTTTTGAGTAGTCTGCAAGCAGAACTCCGGTGAATGATTTCTCTGTCGCTGAGGCTTTTGTGAAGAACAAGCCAGATATGGGAGCACGGGGGCTTTATCTAAAGACACGCTGAGTCGGAACAAGACCCAAGACCGCCTGATTCCTGCGTGGATCCGAGAAAGATTTTTGTCAGCCGTCACGAATTGAGAAGTAGCCCCCTATTCTTGCGCTGGGACGCTGAGTGGGTGTAGGCTTGTTCAAGTTGAATAGATTGCTTGTTCGCGAGAAAATGATCAGTGAATCCATTTTTCTCCCGCTTGCGCTGAATCGAACAGCAGTGTATGTCAAGATCCGGAGCGGTGCATTCTCTCGAAGGCTCTTCCACGCTTGTGGGTACGAGGCAACGGAAAGAAACAGGGAAGTATTCTCGGGGCTCGGAGCAATCCCTGTAACGAGTTTAGGGATTGTAGAATAGTCGAGCCCCTAACAACCGTTTTTATGGCTCTCATTTCGATTTTTCATCCTTCTTCACTCCACCCTCGGACTCAATCTTACAGATTTTCCAGCGAACTTGAAGCGATCAAAGGGAGAGAACGTCTGGAATTCGGAAATCCTGCCTCCCGCGTCAGCGGAACATTTGCTCTCTCTCGACGTTCGATAAGAAATTATCGCGTCAGGCTTTTGTGTCTACCCTTCCGAAAGTAAGCGGATAGCCAACGTCCTCCTATTTTGCCCAAGCTACGGATCGCGGCGAGTCGAGACTCGGCATCGATTCTTCTCTTGAGAAGCGAAGCTTCCCCCGGAGCCACGAATGCGACGTCGATTTTGACTTTTTTTTCCTTTCATAACGCGGATTTAGCGGCGTTACAGTGCTCATTGGAAATGGCTCGCTGCGCTGCTTTCCCCGTTCGGTACTGGCGGACTGGATCGTTGCCTGATCGGTCGACCGAGTGGTCCGTCTGTCGCTTGGTCGCTTTTGATTATCGGTAACTTTTGATTTTTCTTGTGGCTTCCCATCGGTGGCGTATACACTTCACGCACGGGAGGCACAAAAGTCATCGGAAGCTATTGTTGAGTCATCACATTGACCGCACGCCATGTTACGCGCTCGTCATTGATCTTCTTTCTCTTCTTCTAGTTTTTGCCGACGCAGACGATCGAAGGAAAGGAAACGGAGCCGATTGCCGCAGCCAGCCGCTCAGTCAGCCTCGTCCGGTCGATCGGATGGCCTATTTCCGAAGAGACACATCCACCGCTTCTCCTTTCGATTTCAATCATTTATTGCGCTCGAGTCGAAATCCCGTTAATCCGCGGATTATCTCGCCTAGGAATTACTCGAGCTGACCCGGGGTGAAAGGGCTCAGAAGGGGCTGGGGTGTGGGAGATCCAGAGAGCGAAGGCAGAGACGAAGACACGAGGCCAGGATTTAGAAGGTGGGCGGGGGAAGGGGGGCGAGGCGTTGTCTCGACCCGGAAATCGTTGACTCAGAGCCGGAGGCCGACGTTGGTATTCGCTCTGGTACTTCAATGAGTACCACCCTGTTCGGACGAAAACAACAGAGTGTTCCACTGAGTGAGCGAGCTCTGAGGGATGGGCTTTCGCGCTGCACGCGAGAAAGGTCCCTCGCGACGCGGAAGCCGGAGTGATATCCAATTATAACTTTTAATTTACCCACCGAATGCTCGACTGCTCGATTCGGCGCGTTTTTCAGCTGGGAGTCATCGATACACTTCCCCGCCGAAGAAATTGATCATCTCATTCGATCAGTAGGGCCATGACTCCGCGCAGGTCTCGGAATGCCGCTGCGAAACGACAACTGCGACAGAATCATGGGGAGAATCTTCCGGCATTTTTTTCGCTCAGGGATCCTCCTTTTCCATTTTCATAAGCAGGTAGTAAAAGTGATTCGACCGCAGTTTATCCGATCGACCCATGGGCGCTCAGTCATTTCTCGAATTCGACCATATAATGCGACGTTTTGAATACAAACATTCTACGACGCGACGCCGGAGCGTCATCCGCTTCGATCTGTGCAAACATCTGGGCTTGTTTGGGGAAGAAGAATTTTTTGACAAACGTCAGATTCATGGCGCGCTGACGGAGACCTCTCGTGCTGGGGAACGTTTTCCTTCACGTGTCAAACGAGGAGGAAGAAGTTCTCGGTGTGAGCTCGATCCCACCCGAGAGAAAGAGGAATCGAAAACCTCCCATTTTGTTCCGTTTACAAACAATTCCATCGATCGAGCCGACGGGCTCAAGTTGCTCCTGGCCTGCTCCGCTGCAATGATCGAGCGCCGTCCACGTCGGAGCACCAATCCCATGCGTTGCGGCCGAAGTCAGGCCAGCACTGCTCGTCGTACTTGACGGCAGCGGAGTCCCAAATACCAAGCATACCATCGCCACTGCAGCCATGGAGCCACCTCGCCGTCATCGACGGCGACGACGACGGCGCCAGCAAGACCGACAACTCGATGCAAAGAGAGGAGTGTCTGTTTCACTTCCTCCTTCACACGATGGAGACCGAGTAACGATTTCATATGCTGGTCAGCTTGCATCTGGCCGGAAAATGCGCCAAAACAAGCAAGACGACCACGTAGCTTTATTATTGGATTCCGTAGCGCACGGGCTCAGAATAAATTGGCGAATCATCCCTTCAGGATACACAACGAGCATCTTGAGTGAATAAAAAAATAGCGGCCTGAGACAAGGCGTTTGTAATCGATGACGCTCTTCCGAAGAGAACGACATCGCCGCTCGTCAATTGACGATTCAAACCTTCGAAGTCACCGAACGCGAAAAGTTCAAATCCCGAATCGTAATCTTCGGTGAACTAGGAGGCCTTCTCCACGCATGGTTTGTACGTCCCTAAGGGCCCAAGGTGGACCAGAACGGAGTTGCGCTAAGGCTTGACGGGAGTGCTCTGGTCCGCATCTTCAATTTAGCGCGTCGCTGCTCTTTACCGCAGACATTCATGACGCAGGCCAAGGCTCAAACCTTCGGCAGCTTACCTAAGCCTATAACGTAACAGGACACTTTCGATAACCTTGTCGTGATAGCTTGATGAGCGCAACTCAGGCGATTCATCGATGTTCGCCTCCCGCTAACCATCATCGGAGGAACACACGAAACTTCACAGAAGTCCACTGTTCTCAGAACGATTTAAAACTATCATGACTTGCAGATTTGGCTAGGGGTTTCGAAAGTTAATTTCTCATCTGCTTCAACCTTGCTACATTTCTCAGGCTTTTGTCTGACTCAACAACCTCAATGGATGGAAATTCTATGCTGAATTGATAAAAATCAATTACACCTCGAGTCACGCCATTTGATCCGGATCAATAAGCGTGGAATGAGCGGAAAACTCATCATCATCGAGGCAGCCCCGTCAACGGTTTTTTTCTCGAATCATTTTTCTCTTGATCTCGCTCACTTGGGATGAGGGACCCAGATGACTATCTCCAGCAGACGGGAAGGTTAGAACTAGACGAGTGCCCAAGAAAGCCCGATTTTCCCAGCGATCCCTAGATGGAGACTTGGTCAAAGATGCCCCGATCGCTCTGTTGATGATTTATCGCTGCCACCATAGGAGCGGAAAAATCTCCGTTTTCGGCACCGTTTTCCGGTGGTCGAAGATCGATATGAATGGCGGTTATGGTGTTATATGAACGAGCTGGTGGATTGTCCAGTCTGTAACACTCGCTCGGCCCCTCGGGACCACTCGGTCGCATGCCCCTCAGGGATCAGGTTCCGCTCAAAGGAGTCTGTGGGAACCCCATCCACAGCCTACACCCTCATCGTTTGCATCAATACAAATCGCTGTGGGACCAAAAGGTTCCCACACATTAATGGTGGTTGCGTAACGCATTACTGCATTCCATTCAAAATTCCGTTCTTGTTTGTGTTCGAAGCATCATTGATGCATATGGGTGGTTTCTTCCGATAATCGTCTGAGCAGTTCCGTGAGAATGTGGTGATTCCGTACGACACTCGCCGTGTTTCTTCTTCACACTCTCGCTCACGTTTCAGGTGATTCGCTCACGGAGATGTGCTGCGAATCGCGGCGGGAACCCTACGCGAAGCAGCGAATCGAGCTTCCCCCTCCATAAGTCCTACCGTTAGCGAATCTCGTAAGCGGACGGTGGAGCTCGGACGACAACGGGAACCCACAAGGTGCCGAGGCCGACTTATACAGGACGACACCCCGTCTGTAATACCCAGAAAGTTCCCTTAACTTCCCGCAGAGAATCCCCGAACGTCCCGAAGCATATGCGAGAGAATAAAATATTTTGGCGAAATTCAAGTGTTAATGAGTCGAATGTCAGCCGGACTGGAACTGCACGGACGGCGATCCGGAAACTTGATTGACAGGCGCGATGTACCGCTCGAAGGATGTTCCGATTTTCGGGGTTCGCGTGCGAACATATCCCGATAGATATATCGCTCGAGGGAGTGAGATGCTCCTTCCTAATTATCCAGAATTCACAGATTTTCGAGGAATCTATGTTCATCGTTATCCGCATAGGGTTCCGCGCGAAGCATCGACCGGATAGCCGCGAGCATTCCCATTGGAGTGGCGAACGAGAATAGTGGATTATTAAGGCAAATATCCAGAGTGCTCCTTCATTTCCTGTTTCGAAAGCTGGAGCGGAAAATCTCCCACAAAAATCTCCCATAGGTCCTCCGGCTAGCATAATCGAGTGGCCATGGGGCCTTCAGGGGAAATGGCAAAGGGAAGAGATTCCAACGAAGTTACGCTCGTCTTTAAGCGTGGGTCTTTTTCCTGTGGCTTCCAGCGCAAACTTAATTTCCGTCTCGGTCGTCGTGGCGCCCCATTCTTATTATTATTATTCTTCCGTTCCTTGCTTTCTCGTCTTGTCGTCGGGCTTTTCAGTTCCGATGGGCAGCACTTGAGCAGTACCCGCCGAAAGGATGTGTGTGCATCAGCAACAGAAGCAAGGGTATGCCCCCACAAGAGCATCGTTCCCAGCGCCACTTAGCGTGTAGAATGGATACAGGAAGGAAAGTCAACAAACAAGGGTCAACAAATCCATTTTCTCTCCCCGAGCTCCAGTCGCAGAGGGCGTCGATGGAACCTCGCGGCGCCAGAACGCGAGTCACACAATGAGGAGGGCCTTATCCAATAGCATTTCACGGACTTCTTCGGGGTTTCCGGAACGTGCGGGCGTGTAGGTTAACGCACGTGCGGTCGACCAGACAGGCGCTTGATTAAAGAACGAGCGGGCGGATTAAGTCGAGTCTGCGTAACGAATCTAGACGCGTTTGTATAGTTTGCCGGGGAAAAGTGGATGCGGATGTTTTCCCATGGCGTTCGCGCGTGGTAAGTGGGTTCGTTCGACGGAAGCTCTGGCTGTCGTCGCTTGTGAGGGACCATCGTCGTCCCGCGGTGGGGACAGTGGGAACATTAGGCTCGAATCGCGGGAGGAGAGTCTCATTGCTCGCCTCCTCATGCTTGAGACATTAACACGCCGTCATCGGGATCAAGAGCGCTTGCAATATCCAGAGGGAAATATCCTTACTGACAGCATGGTGGCTATCGGTTGAATCATGGTGTTTTCGAAGGATGTATGCTCCACATATTCGAACGCATCCGCCCTTCCATTGAAGTGCTCGGTATTCATGACAGGCTCCCTCAGCCTTCCCTCGTCGAGGTTGAGCATGGAGCCAGAGGGACCCATCTGCGAAAACGAGGGAGATTCGTAGCTCCTGCAGTCACTGACACTGTTGGGTAAACCATTCCAACAACTTCCATCAGCGTAAACAATATTCTCGGGGCTCGCCAGGTTAGCACAGATGGCTTGAATCACAAATATTGGTCTTCTGGTGACTTCTCCACGTATTGGGGTCCGAACTCGGAGTTCCGAGCGGCTCTAGGAGAGCGTCGAAAACTCGCATGATCGTGACTTGTCGACGACAGTCTCAGGAAGTTTCCCGGAGCTGATCTTGGAGAAATCGAGGGAAAAGATTCGGCCGGGACTGGAGTCGGCCAGACGTTCAACCCCACAATCCGAAAACAAAAATACGATTGAGGGACCGTTTTGCATTCGATCTATCGGTCTCGCATGGCTGGTGAAAGCGCCTTTATCTTTCCTCGGGGTTTGTGTCATCGGATTGAAGTCCTTCAACGATCCTCCGAGTTCCGTGAGCGATTTCAATTTCCACAGACCGCGCCTCCATCAATTCGGGAAGGTGCGTGTTGAACGGAAAAATTTATCGCCGCTCATCATTTGTCCGAGTCAGTGTGGGCACTTCCGAGGCCTGTCGAGCGAGCCAATACGAGAGAAATCGAGCAAATGCGATTTATGGACGGACATGGAATCATGCGTCCGCCGTGAGCTCGATTCATTGATCTGCGCCCATAGCGTCGTTTCTGTGTCGTCCACGTGAAAAGTATCACTACTCGAGATTTATTTTGTCGACCATGAATCGAGGGAGTTCGTGAAGCTGCGATGTCATATGGGGATATCAATGGTCATTCCATAATTAGTCCAGAGGCAGTCGATGGCACGATTGAGCCCACGATCTACGGCTGACCCAAATTAGACAGAGAAAAACATACAGAAGCGTCCGTCGCTTTGATGGGGCAATATTTTATGTCTCAGATGCCAGAGCGCCAGCCTATCGTTCGATTCGTCGATCGCGTAAGCGTCGACGGTCGGGCAGTCAATCAATTGATTCGCTGTCTGGTCGAATCCAGCTGACGATGAGCCCGACTATTCATCGAGTGTTCATTCATTGTGGTGGAAACATTTTGTTCGTCATCGACGCAGCATTGTTCCTCGACTAAGAAGAAAAAACCACTGCGAGCTCACGACGAAGCGGTTAACGAGTACAGGGAAGAAAATGAAGATACCGCGTGATGAGAAATTCTTCTCGACTGAATGTCTCGATCGAAAGCTTTTTCCATTGCTGGGCACATCCGCTTTTGATTTGGAAAGTATTCCGAAATAGTGGAATTCTCCGTCACACATTCCGGACCCCATGAGCGGTTGTCGGCGGTACATCGCAGGGTCAATTTCCGTGATCCTGGATCCCATTATTAGGAAAACATGGAATTCTCAGGATGGCTAGGCTCGGGATAGATGGGGAAGGCTCGGGAAACTCCAGAGAAAAGGCGTCGTGAACTCCCGATGATGAATGAGAGTTTTGAACTCAGGGGATTCTCACACTCTAATATATCTTCCATGACTCCTGAATGTACCAATTCGGTGTTCTCTCAGCATCGTCGATAGCTACCGCCAATCGGAGAATGGTTCGGCCTCAATCCCGGGGTCCCATGTCCGTGAACGGGGAACAGGAGCGTTTTCTTTGATTTACGGAGCTCCAAAGACTGAAAGTCTGTGTTCCTAGATAATCTTCATCTTCGACAGTTAAGCGACCGAGTCAACTACCGCTTCATAGCAGACGTTATCATTCGAGGATATCGTCGACGGTGTGCGAAGCCCTCTCCGGATGTTCGTCCATCTTGGATCAAGTCAGGAAAGAATTCTAAATCGTTCGATAAAATTATTCAATATAGATAAGCCTCAATCGATAGTACACTGACCATCTCTGCAAACCGATATCCGGGGCGCGACATCAGGATGAGAGAATGCAAATCCGTCTCGGTTTAATCTCTCTGGGAAAGTTGTCGTTCCAAGCTTCGCATGACGACGCATCATACGCTTCTGCGAATGAAATCGATCCAATAGGTCCAATTGCATGCCGAAATGAAGGCGCCTAGAATTTGCAGCTTGCTACCGGAAGATAATCGTGATCATTTCACTAGGATATTCTCACCGTGAATCGAATGCGATGCAGCGTGATCGATTCGAGAATCGAGCGGATAATTGCGTGGAGTCCCCCATTGACGAGACATGCTAGAAGAAGCTCACAGTGAGACCGCTCACGCCAGGTTCTCCTCCCCTCGAGCGGCTTGATTGGCTAAAAAAAGCTTGTGCGATGACCTTCATTCATGATCCACGGGCTAGCCGAGAATGGGGGACGATATCGTAAGGAGGGCCGTATACGACAGGTTCGAGAAGAAACTGCAGGTTAAAAAGTGATCCTTTGAACTAAATATCTCAACGCCCGTGGATCGCGGCTTAATCGTCGCGAAAATGTTCGCGCGGTGATCGTCACATAATTATCAGGTGTTCTTCTTAGATCGAGTCTCCGGCTTGCAGAAGCGGAGTTTGTCTTCATCGACCCATGTGTGCCGACTGACTGGATCTGCTGCAGTTGATACGTTTGAGGAAGTGTTGTCCTTTTTAAGATCGGAGATTCTGATCGACGCAGCTCGTCTACCATCGTCGTCGGCCGACCCGTTTAGTTGGCGATGTTCGCCCGAATTTCAGTTTCTGTGGGTCAGTCAATTCACTTTCTCCTGCCACCTTTCCATCTAGTAGTTCGCTCGCTCGGTGGCTGGCTCTTGGCGTTCCGGTAGCTTCGCCGAATTCGTAGCCTCGGGACCTCGGTTAATTATTGCTCATCCAACAACAAATGTCGGTCAAATCTCAAAACACAGGGAGGTGACATATCGATCAACAGCGTCGACATGGCTGCCATGAAAACAAGCATGAAAAAACGACTCGGAATGAGCCGGAAAGAGTCGATGGGGGGGCTGCGGAATCGCGAGGTATATCCGCAACGGGGAAGTCGGCAAGATGTTTTCTCCGCGATATTCATGCAGCCCTTTGTCTGATACTTCCATGTATTAGTGTCGAAATAGCGAAAATGTTGATGTTCTCAAAACAGCATGCACCCATGGAAAACTGGATCCTTTTTGTGTTTTTATTCGGAAGGGACCGAATTGTACGATGTCCGGATGGCTACGGACGCGGAAACATCATGAGAGAGGCGGGGGAATGCTGTCGGGGAGTGTTTTCCAATGAATGTCTACCACGAATCAAAGCATTAGAAGCTATGGTGTATCGACTATCGACTCGCTATCATCTCCGTCAGAGATCATACAGCCTTTCCCCCACCCGTAGAGTGAACATATACAGTTCAATCTCCAGCATCATGTTCACAGAAAACGGAAGTGTGAGGTTGCGCAACGGACGGACCGACGCGGAGGCAGTCGATTCTTCCACGCCCACATTTTCCGATTCTTTGCTTCCTTCACCCGCAGAGAAAAGTGCCATTATAGCAACAGAAGTGCTCCCTGAAAATTCGCTATTCTCGTTACGCTCTCACGCAATGAGCCGCGCCTCGTGAGATGATCGCGGGAAATGAAGGAGCGGCGCTCGTGTCTTGAAGCCCCATCTTTCTGGTCGTAGTATTCAAATGTTGGTCACTGGGCTCACCCTGGGGGTCCTTCGAATTTTTCTTGACTGTTTGACCCTTTCGTCGGACATCAAGCTCGACAGAAGTCGAAAGGTCAGCCGCTTCATTAAATGGATTCCTCTATTGAGGGCGGAATAAGCGCAGTCAGCGTATCCCGAATTGACGCTCCTCCCGCCGTCCTAATTCGTCTCGAGAAGAGCGAAGTTAGAGCGTATGCAGATCCTGGTGTCGCATTCACGCGAATCGCCCACTTCTTCCCCTGCCGGTAAATCAACGTAGAAGCATACAGTGGAAAGCCTGCATGGCTCATGCCATCATTGAGGGGCCCCAGGAGTCGACTTTAGGACAGTGACCGCTATCCTGATGAAATCACGACTCCTTAGGAGATCCACCCGCAAGGAACTAAGGCTTGAAGTACCAAATTTCCTCAAATATGCGAGCAGGCCCCCCTCTCTTGCAACCATCGAATTCTCCTTCCATCGGAAAGTGCCCCCCTGTTCTCGAACCCTCCACAGATTCAGTTTCACCTTGAAATCATGTGGCGAAGGAATCGATGGTTTGGGAGTTCAGGATGTGGGACACATTGGTTCTCTCTGATCGATCACAAGATGTTCGCGATGCACTGCGGTGGGGTATCTGAGCTCGCGAAGAAGAATAAGCTGATGGAGTACCAAGAATCGGGAAGCCGCTAGATCATTCAGCCTATCTCGATTGAGACCCTTCGAATCCAAGGGGAGTCCTTCCATTATGGGTCGGGAGAGGGGATCCGGAGAGTTCCTATTATATAAGGAGAATATGTTGTATCCTAAATAACTTTTGGGGCGATGACGATAATCTATCCAATCCAGCGGGAGGAGTCACCGACAGCCACTTATTCAGCACACCCGCGTGAAATGAAAGTGCATTTTACTCCTTATCGAATGGAATGTCGAATCATACGATCCATACCGCCCAAATTGCCTGGTATCCGGCACCAAATCTTCTACGACTTTCCGTATGGAGCTGTGGTCCCCAGAACATCCGCGGGTGGAAGGAAACGTCCCGCGGCCCTTGCCGGCCAATCAGTCAGTTACCCAAGTGACGCGGTGAGATAGCTCGAACTTCATTCTTCGCGAAAGTTCGCTTGCTGAAGGACCCGGCTCAGCAATCTAGAGTCTACGAAGAGACCCTCGACATCCTCGACTGATTGCTTCTACGAGGAGAAATGTCTCGGGAGTCGCCTCCGTGCGGTCTCGATTCGTTCTTTATTTTCCTCATGAATAGTCTCTTTGCTGACCCGATAAACTGCCTCGGCATCTTCGGGCTCGTGATTAGAATCTGGTCTCGGAGCAGCATCGTCACGGAATGTTGGAATAATTTCTCCAAATGGGCGGAACACGCACTCTAATCTATTAAGCGGAAACTCTCGAAGCCCATCTGAATCGAGAGAATAAAGGTGCGGAGTGGCTCGCTGAGTGACACGATTCGAAGTTCGGCCGAGGATAATATTTCGGACACATCGAGGCAATCCGTAATGTGTCAGATTCCACAGATGTGCGGAGAGCCGAATGACTGAGCTCAAACCCTCCTTGCATCGACCACGGTGGTTGAATGAGCCTAAATAAATTTCCCCTCCGGGATGATCCTATGAACCTCCCATAAGCAGCTGAAATTCCGTCGATCAAGACTACACATTGGGTTATCGGAGCATCAACCTACTCGTGGATGATTTGAATCAGGTTTCGGCCTCAACAAGCTGGAGAGGACTGCAGGAGAGACACGTCAGAGATGATTTAGCCTCCTTCCTGAATTGTGACACATGGGTACTTCATACTACATACACCTTTTGGGCGTGCGTTGCTCTTGAGCTGTTCTCTTACCCAATCTCCCAGATGTGAGCGTTGATATGGAGTTTGTGTTCGGACACAGGATCAGTTGTCTGCGTCGGAAAGCGAAAGATGACATCGAGGCTTTATCTTGTTTGGGCGGTCGTCGCAATATGTGAGTGCATGCCCGCAGCGGCAGCTTGACGTTGCTGCGCTGCGATTCGCGCCTAGCCGGAGATTTTTCGTTTTCGTTCCAGCTCATAGTTGATGACATCTGCTTTGCGCTTGAGCGGGCAGGCGTAATCCGCCGAGCACGAAAAGATAGAACTCTGATGGTATATGTTCGATCGGCCAGAGTTCCGAGCGAACACCGGGATAATTGGAATATGTATGTATTCCGCACAGGTAGCTTTCCCGAAGACGGTTTGGGCGCCAGGCGATTCCCTTATCTGGAGTGCTACAACGAGAAGACGGCATGCTCAAGTCCGAAATTGAGGGAAATGTGCTATTACACCCGATGGTCATGCAGAGACCTCGGATACGGTGACCTTGTCAAAAACGGTAAATATACCGCCATCTCCACCTTCCAATATCTCTTCCTTGTATTCCCGCTCTTATAACAGTTTTCTCTCCCTCAGATACGACGTTCCCAATGATTTCTGGGAAATGCGATCGAGATGGCCCGAGGGTTTTCTGCCGAAGCAAGAAAGCCGCAGCGGCATGTCGAGTTGATCAGGGTCTCTGCCGAAGACTTGGATTTTATTACTTCTGAGGATCAATCTCCCTCCGACGCGAAGGGCTCCAGACAGCCGCATGCTCTCAGCCAGGATTACATGAGCATTCTGCTTCAGAGCGATGATTAACGTGTCTACAATAGAAATAAAGATGATGATGACGCGCTCGCTCTATGCATGTTCTTTGAGCGGAATAGGGAGGACCAAAGACCCCCTGACAATGAGTAGGATGCTGCTCTCCTTGCCGGAAGCCTTCTGAAGCAGCAAGCCCCGAAAGTCGAAGATCATCGATCGATAGCCTAGCTGCCACGGTAAACACAAATATGACCGATGGATACTCCACTGCACTATTTACTCTTTGTCCAGGTGCAGACTTCTAGGAATGTCCCGAGACGCGGCGGAACTCCTTGAGGTCTGTGCTGAGAATGTCCACCGGGTTCGGTCTGATAATTGTTGGAACCATCATCTTTTTTCTCAACCCGATCGATGGGGTTCATGCAACGAAATTCTCGCCGTGCAGTCACAACGACCAGCAAAGTTATACAATGACGGACAAGAAACGCTTCATGGCTACGGCTCGCGACATTTTCATCCGATGTGGTGCGGAAATCGTGCGACTAACTTCGCCGTACGGCTCGATGCGGGACTCGGTGACGAAGCAAGTCATCAGACTCGTGTGCTCTATCGTCAAAATTTGTTACGCTGAGTAAGTTCACTAATCGAGTTATGTTCGGCCCGACGAACGCATTCCGAGATCAATTTTCTGCTGCAGATCCCAGTGGAGTCGAAGATGGGATGAATGAGCACTGGCACTGACTTCACTTTTCAGTTTCGAGAGTTCAATTCCTAAACCCTCGGGAGGATCAACGCTCGATGCTGAACATACAGAGAAACTCAAGATATGCGTACAGGATTTCTTTCGAAATCTCTCGAATGATTTCGTGGTTTCGCCAAAGGAAGCCTTGGAGCTAGAAGCCAAAAAGTTGCGAATCAACGAGACCTCGCGAGCTTTGTTTGTTTGTTCTCTCGATGCAACTGAATCGGTCCCGACGAGTCCGAATGTTATTCTGAAAGTACTGTTCGAAACTATGAAGAAAGTGAAGAGGATGAGATTAAGATGAGCGAGTTAAGCGAACTTTCGGAATCTCGCGGAACCGAGCGAAAATTCGGAGAACTCACTTGCGTCTCGCGGCTCGCTCGGAACCGATTTGTCGGACAAAACTCTCTCTGCGAAGTCTCAATTCATGTCCCCAGCTAGAGAGCTGAGGGCTCCTCCCTCATTAAGGGGAAATCTGAAATATCCGTCCAAGGCCTAAGAAATCCGCTTGTCGGAATACACACTCGAGAACCCCAGTTCAGCCGGCTCGTTTGAGAGAGGGAGGTCCGACTCAGCGTTCGGGCTAATGGGTGTTCGGGCTGATGGGCTGTAATCCAACATCTCATGTATAGATCATTAATTCTCATGTCGTTCGGGTTCGAGATTCGACGCACTTAGAGTCGATTACAGACATGAGAATTAATGATCGATACATGAGATGTTGAGTTGGCGACATTCAGACGAGGGGCCAGGTTCGACTTTGTTGTCAAAATGAAGCCGCGCAAAGTATGAGTCGAATAAATGATTCGGATGACCACACCTTCTGAACCGATTACATGGAATGACCTCACCATGAGGGTCAATTATCCAGATATCAGTCCAAAAATCCCACGTTATAGCGAGCGCCCAAGCAGCGCTACCGAGTGGTCTGTGTCTGGGAGATCACGGGGCACTCAGCGCAACCTTCTGAACACTCGCTCCGATCCCAATCAAGGAATCACACGGCTATGAATCTCCTTTAGATAGTCCCAATGATTTGACGGGTATCAGGTATCGGAAGAGCCCCGCGTGTCTGCGCGAACTAGTGCAGTTAAATTTATCCACGCTCCCTCCTAGGATAGGAGCTCCACCCGCCACCGAACCCTGTATGGAGATCTTTCGGAGAAATCCGAAGTTTCTGCGGTCACAAGGGGGAAGATTCACTGCGACCGGCGAGACCTTCATCTTTCGGGCTTTCTCGGACTCGCGGTGATTCGAGAGATGATTATCACCGCACATATCACCCAGTCGAAAATCTAGATTATTCGGCTACCAGCACGGAGCAGTATTGCTCCATGTTGAAGGGAGCCACGAAGCACTCTCTCTGAATCTGTCTACACTGTTCACACCGTAGCGTCAGCGAGTCCAACCCAGAGACTCACCTGAAGCAATGCGCAGTCAAATGCAATGTGGAATATCAGGGGAATAGAGCTTATTATGTAAACTCGAGACGCAGCTTTAGCGTAGGCTTCCGTTCCTGACTGACAAGTCAAGGGTCACTTCCGATGAGGAGAGCTTGGGCTCGAAGTGATGCCCACCGGATACGCAATCGAAGAACATAAGAATAAGAAGCTCTTAGGTATTCCCGGCACATCCGCACATGGGGATGTGTGCAGAGCTGTACCCTGAAGGTGAACACGGAGATGATCTTTTACGAGATAATTATCTTCACCTACCGTTGGTTCCGGCGTAGATGCCGTCTTTGAGCCCGAGATCCTCAGCCCGACTGGGGTGGACCGGGGAGAGCACGGACGAAGGCGGCAGACGGTAGGAAGTTCCGCTGTCGGGTCCAAGGTCTCGACTTCCGAGGCCGATAGTAGACGTAGAGGTGGGCGGATCTCGCTCGGGACCCACTCTCCCTTCGAACATATTTTTCGGGCGCTCCGGGTCCAAAGAACTTCGCTGCGGGTGCTCAAACTGAGAATCAGTCACCAGGTAAAAGGAATCATACTTAACGCAGGATGATTTCGAGCGACTATTGGTACTATCCCCAAGCAGCCTTTCCCGAAAATCATCAGCTGACCTGCCGCTGAGGAGGTCAAGCAGAGCTGACTCGAAGATGATTGATAGATGCTCAGTGGCGTATATTTGCCTCCGGTCAGGTGCGGATACCTACATGTCCCCGCAGGTTCAATCAATGCTATCTGAACGCTGTTGCCGAGGATGTCTTCGTCAATGGGTTTCTTACTCCCTGGAGCTGCTCTCCTGGCCCTGCTCACGATGAATGTCGTTCGTTCGAAAGAATTCTCAGTGTGCAGCTACAGCGAGAAGCTACGGTTTTCAGCAGCAGAGAAAAGGAATATGATGGTCGCAGCGCGGAGGATTTTCATACACTGCGGCGCGAGAATCGCTCGAATGAGTTCGTCCTACGGTACGTTGCAGGACTCCTTGGTGAGGAACGTCGTGAGACTCATGTGTCTTGCCAACCGAATTTGCTACACAGAGTAAGTCCACAGGTCCTTAGCGACGGCCTGAAGGCCCTGAGAGGCCTCAGACTCCAGCGGGTGGCTCGACTTCACGGCTTCATGCGCGCTCCTTTCCCGTGAGAATGAGATCCTAGATCGAGACTTCGTGCTCGACTGATTTGAGATCCTCATTAATGGAAAGGATTTCTTCAGTCTCGAGAGAGGTATGTCCAGAGCTTCTCTATCGTGGGGACTCGATACCGAAAACTCTGAGAAGACGAAGAAATGCAGCGCGGACTTCCTACGGAATCTCTCGAACGACATCGTGGCGACGCCCGAACAAGCTCTGGAGCTCGAATCCAGACAGCTACACATCAATGAGACCTTGAACTCCTTATTCAGTTGTTGTCTCGAGGTGGGCGAGCAGATCCCTGTGAATGCGGATGCCAGTCTGAAAATACTGTTCGAGATGCTGAAGAGACTCAAAATCATGAGAATATCGTCAGCCTGGTAGATCCCGTTGCCGGCACATCGAACCGCGGAATATTCATCGGATAGTTTTCTCAATGTTTTAGTGTAACCCTATCGGATCGAGCTGTGACATGCTTGAGGCGCCGGAACTCCTTCAGCAGTCGGTTTCCTCCCCCGCTGTTTCCACTTGGAGCCTGGACTTCCTTCTGCACGAGGAAGAGTTTTTTTCACCCGCGATTTGCGCTCACCGAAGCTCCGATCGTTCGTGATGGAGCGTAATGTGGCGGCCGTCGCAGACTTTCCGATCCCTATATACTTGGAACGACGAAGTCAAAAAACTATTCATTCTGTAGTCGCTCACTCGACAACGTGTCACACCTCAGTATACGTTGAGTCGCTACACGTAACACGAAGTCTCTCTTCGAGCCCCGCGAAGTCTTCGACAAAACGACGCACTGTTCACAATCAATTACTGCGTCGATCCCTCTCGTCTAGCTGACGCGGGAAGTTTCCTGGACTCGAGATCATGGAGTAATCGTCGATGCCACAGGCATCGAAAGCAGCATCCGGATAAAATAAAAAATGATCCCGAAGAGGAATTCTACCTCTCCTGGAGGGAAATCTTGGAAAACCATTCACCAGATCGGCCGGTTCAAGCTCCTCACCGGAGCTTATCAAAGAACTTTAGCTGATTCAATAGCGAGACCTTAGTAAGATATGTCGTGACGTGAGATCGATCAAAAGTTCAGCTGTGGTAGAAAGTTAGCCTCCGATGGACGGGTTACTTCGCCCGAGGGACAAACTCAAAGGATTTCAAAGATGCCGACTCAAGGGCGAGGAGATCTCAGAAACCCTAGGCCCGCCCTGAAAAATACCGTGAAGGGTTTGCACAGCGATGCTACAGCCATACCGTTGGGGGAAGAAAAGGTCGCGACGCAACGTCGAGTGGCGTGTCCGACACATAATGTATAGGGGCGACTCCGTCGTTCGCAGCCTGAGCGAGCATTGAGTGCTTATGCCCATGGGATATCAGGAGGAAGGAAGCGGTTCCCGAGAAACCGGAACGTGCGTGCGGGAGACTGGGATTCCCAGACGATATGATGAGGACTCCCCCCCCCGTCCTCCTAATCCTGATCGTCGCTATCGCTGAGTCTCTTCCTATCAATAAACTCTCTGTCTCGCGCTCCGTTTTCCGTTTCGGGAAGTCCCGCTATCGACCAGCTTTGTTCACTATCTATTCATGGGCTTACGATCAGCGTCCAGCGTCGTTGTCGACTCTGCCGACGTCTAACATCGTTTGTCAGCGGAGGCTCAGAGGTATAATTCGCAGACGACCAGCATCGATGCTCCGGGTAGGCCTCTCGAGGGTACAAAAAAACGTCCGGAGGAACGAGTCAGAGCGTGTGCTTCAGGTCCGCGGCTTGTCGCTCCTCTGCACCGCGATGAGCTTTTCCATCTGCAGGTCGTCGAGACCATCAGAGGAACATACTCAGGGTAGACTCGATGGGGAGTCCCGGTCGCCGCCCCGAATCATGGATATGAGAGACACTTGAACCATTCGGTTTATTGTATGCCAACGGAAGCTCGGCTCCGATCCTGATCCGGTGACCTCAGCATATTTCCCTGACAAGCCACCGCCTCGAAAGTCCACTCTGATCTGTCGTCGATGAGACCTAGCATTGCAAACACAAGGAAGACCGATCGGCGCTATATGGCAGCTGTTTGTCATCGGTCAGGTGCGAGGATGTCCATGTGCGTGGGTCGTCAATCGTCCCAGGCATGGATTCCATACCCAGGATGTCCTCGCGGTCGGAAGCCGTAGTCCTCGGTGCGATTCTCTTTGTGCTGGTTTCGATAGAATGCATCCAGGTATCAAAATTCTCCCTATGCAGTTACAGCCAGAAGCAGAGCTTCTCTGGGTCAGAAAGACGGTGGCTCATGAGTGCGGCTCGTAGCGTTTTCGTCCACTGCGGAGCGAAATTCGTGCGATTGACTTCGGCTTACGGCGCGATTCAGGATCGAATGACGAGCCAGATCATCAAACTCACCTGTTTTGCCACCAAAGTTTGTTACTCGGAGTAAGTCTGAAGAGAACGCATTTCGGGCGTCATCCCCGATAGGCCTTCAATTTTCACATTCTCTCCGCTCATGGCACCCTCGGGTCCCTCTTTCTCTCGTCCGTCTCCTTCCCGTCCCACAGGAACCCCGAGTTCCTTCGCTTGCGCCCACTGCCTCGTGAAGGCATTCCTATATACGACAACAGTAGCTCGCTCCAATGAAGTCTGCGGTCAAACTCTTTGGATCAGAATATTGAAACCGCGGCTTAGAGAGTTAAGACTAGAAACCTGACCTTCTACTTCGGCGATTGGTCAAATCCTTTATAGATGTCGCATCGGAAATCCGGGACTCGAACTCCGTATCGCATCTCCATCGGTTAAAACTGCATGAAAGCTCTTCCTCGATCTCGACCCGATCGCTGTTCGCCCTTTCGACTCACCCGCCCTCTGGTATTACGATGGACCCTCTCGGCACACCGGAGAAAGTCTCGCGGCGGCCTGATTGAGAAACGGTGACCCTAAACTGTTTCCAAGCCTTTCCTCTCATCCAAGGATCAGATAATAATCGGGGGACGTTCTCTTTCAGACTGCAGAGGACGGTCCCAGAAGCCTCGTCAGGATCGATTCTCGCCCCTGAACACGCTGAGAAGATCCATCAGTGTGTCCTGGCCTTCATCCGAAATCTATCCAACGACTTGGTTCTGAGTCCTGAACAAGCTCAAATGCTCGATTCCAAGCGACTGCTGATAAACGAAACCGCGCACTCTTTATTTAAGTGCAGCATTGAGTCGTACGGCTCCTCACCAGCGAGTCCGAATGTCATTTTGAAGGTAATTTCCGAGACAGCGAGAAAGATAAAAATCTTGAGACTGTGATCAGCTGGGAGTATGTTATTTTTATTTCGCATTCAAAAGGAAACTCGCTCAACATCACGGTACGGTCGACCCCGATCCGTGGGAAACATATCGGGATAAATGAGGAAGGTTCCAGCTGCTGAGGGGCTCGGTTCCACCTCAAAGTGGTTTCCCAAATATTTCGGTCCAAGTCCAAAATCTCAATCGTTTTTTCTGCTCCTGCGCGGCGTGGGGGAGGGGGGCTGGGAAGACCTAACCTATCTCACTCAGTTGTTTCGAGGCGGTACTCGCATACATATCAAAGGGTGCGGAAGTTATGGTGCGTGGAGGGAAGCCCTCGTCCGATACACATTGGCGTTGGGAGCGTGTTCATCCACCGGACAGCGGGGCAGACCATCAAATCTCTTGGATCGAGGTCGTTGGACTCAATGGATGAAATCCGTCCAAGGATGAAATTCGATCGCGAACAACATTCCGATCTCTCGGCAACGTATTCGAGCATACGGAGAAACTGATCGTCTTTAAGGATACCTCGTGAGGAGCCCCGGCCCGAAATGGGACGGAATACGATTGCACAAGCATGCATCACCCTCCCGGATGATCATTATCGTTATGCATCGGAGCGAGCTCCGACGGCCTCGTGGGACGAGGCGGCCGCAGGCTCCGAGCGCGTTGACCGATACCAGTCAGACGGTTTTACGCAGATATTCAGATTCTGGAACGGTTGCTAATCCGTTCGGATCGGATATATGTCGACGTCTCCGCTAGTGACCTTGGAAGTCCCCCAGAGACTCGCCCCCCGATATGGTTCCGATATGGAATGGGAACGGCGGAATTCGCTCGGGAGGACGTGAATGACGAGTCCTGGACTTTCGGGAGAACGCATGGGCAGAGGACGGCTTGCGTCATTTTGATAGAGTTCTCTTCGCCGTATCGATCTCTCCGGCTCGAAGAGTCGGACGAAGTCTTCCATGCACGGGTTTGGATTCTCCTGTTTAATTTTACCGCTTCACTCTACTCAATGAGATCTTTAGCTCATCAAGAGCGAATGTGGTGCAAATCAATGTCTGTTCACGGCATGGGGAGCGGATTGATAATCACGAGCTGAGTGGTTGAGCCACACTCCGAGGAACGAAAACAGCAGAAATCGAACCAGTTCGAGTCAAGGGGGAAGCAGGAGTCGATCTCGCAGCTCCTGCGCTGGGCATTCGCGCTGTGGGAGGAAAGGGCGATGATCGTGCTTTTCTTCGAGTGCGTAAGAAAGCAGGTTGCAGGTTGAAGAGGAAACGACCCGCGAATCACCAAGTCATAAACGGGTCACGACAGAACCTGGTCGAGCCCGACGCCACCGTCTTATCATCTATAATCGGATTCTACGCCTTAAATATCTCTGACTGAGAGGCGAGTCCATTGATCATACGAGCGATTACTGCGCTTATTCTCGCAGGCCCCGTGGAGAGGGAATACTCGCGTCAGAGACCCGGGCCGTGATTCGAGAAAGGATCAGGGATAGCCAATTCTATCGCCGCGCCGTGAGATCAGTTTTAGAGCCCCTACAGCTTCCGTTCCTGAATTAGATAATCGTTTTGTCGAGTAAGTGCTCCCGGAGTGATTTCTCCAAAGAGTTGTTACGTCTGAATGGTGCGGGATAACTTGAAAATTACTCGATGGGGATCATGACTCTGAAGCTCCTAGGATATCCCGTCCATCATTACTCCCCAAGCGAGCACGGTGATGGGTCATAAATAACGTCATGAGATAACCCTCTCGACTCGGGGAAAGTGACGGGCAGATTCTCGCGAGAAGTGACTTCAGTATTATTGCTGTTCTTAAGTAACGGCCGTGGAGATGTCGGCTCTCGCTCAGTATCGAGGATCGATCGAGTCTAATTTATTCAGATGACGAGAACGCGTGAGCTTCTGCCTTGGCATGGAGATGCCTGTGCTCAATTCTCTCAAGTCAAGCCACCGCAATATGCATGAGAGGATCTTGACTTGCATTGCGATCATGTTTTCACATACTTCGATCGCGACCGAGTTCGATCCGTGCACACACGACGCAAGCTATAAGACAACCGCGGAGGAGAGGAAGTTCTACGCTGCGACCACCCGTAAGCTCATTTAGAAAGGTGGCAATGTCATTGTGAGGCAGATCATGGAGTTACCTGTAGATCGCAAAAAGATTGTAGTCGCCGTACTCCCACGGCTCTGTTTCACATACCGGTTGTGCATTTTCCACGTTCATGAAGGGTAAGTGGAATTTTGTAGACATGGCAGGTGTGGTATCTAGCGGGATTAGATAGCGGAGTCGACTGATAAACGTGCACGTAGGTACATGTATGTTGGAGACCGCTAGAATAAATAGAGAGACCTGTTGTTGGGCTAGGCCCGAAGGAACACCGGTCCCCTCCCTTAAAGTTGAACTTTAGACAGGTATCGGCAGATACTACAATTGGCGCAGTCGGGAAGAACTAGTGCACGAGGAGAGCAGCCTAGAAGAAGTTATTGCGACGGAGTGGCGGCTTAGTCGGACGGATCACGGAAACATCGGAGTGGGCAAACGGCAATGAATACGATGGGAATTCCGACACCGAGCGCTTTCTGGCCGGAAATCGGGATATCGCCTACAACGGAGTGGACTGAGTGGATTCGGTCGTTCGAGAGGTACCTGACGGCAGCTTTCGCGGAACCGGACAAGGTCAGTGATGCACGCCGAGTGGCGCTGTTGACCTGCCACCTCGGGCAGGCGGGTCAGGCAGCTTTCGATGCGGCGACGAGCGGATATTCAGAAGAGAAGCTAACTAACTTACCAAGTATCAAAAGAGATCTTGCTGAAAAAATTCGGACAGAAGAGATCCGTAGTGATGCTCCGAAATTAACTTTTTCGACGCCGTCAGAGACCCGGCGAGTCTGCCGCGGAATTTCATGATGATCTTTGCCGGCTGATGGCAGGATGCAAACTGGCTGATATGAGACCAGAGACAATCGTCAAGTCGATCCTGATTGCCGGAGCAGCCAACTCAGAAACAGGCTGGTCGAAATGTTGGGAGCCTACAACGCGTCTCCTCATGCAACGACAGGTCGATCGCCCCATGAGTTGCTGCATGGTCGTCGTATGTATACGAAGTTGTCGGTGGAAGTTCCGGATGACGCCGATGTCAAGCCCCACCTCGACGGGGAAGAACTTCGTAATCGAGTGATGAAGAAACAGGCCGACCAGAAGGACTCCGCTGACGGGCGGAGAGCGTCCAAAGATAGCGACTTCAGTGAGGGAAGCCGGGTGGGCGTGCGGCAACCGAAAACGGCTAAGGGAGAGAACAAGTATAGTCCACCAATGCAGATAATGGAGAAGGTTGGACGAGATACGTATGTCTTGGAAGACGGAAAGGTATGGCATGCCAACCGGTTAGTCGGAGCCGGGGGACCCGAAGTCGCGTCGCCGCATATGGAAGGCCAGATATCGAAGGCGCCAGAGAACGGAAAACTGGACATTAAATCGGAGGAAGAGACGGAAGGTGTGGGGCCGAAGGAAGATGAGCGGCAATTTCTTGTGGGAGGTGAGGGACAACGGGTGAACAGCGAGGAAGAATCAGTTAGTCCAAACATGTCTATGAGTGCGATGCAAGAGTCGCTACGAGACCTCGAGGAGAGTAAGGCGGAACAACGAAACTCAGAGGACAGCGCGATGGGCACATCCGCCTGGCCGGCGGAGGACCGGAAGCGAAGTAGAGCGCAGGCTGATACAACTCAATTGCTAACACCCGGCGCCCGTCGACACAGAACAGCGGAAGAAGACTCATCAGACGAACGACCCGTACGGACCAGACGACCGCCATCGTGGACGGAAGGTTATCTCATGGACTTGTCAAACCTCACGGATATGCTAGATGATGATCCATCGGAATGACTCGGGGAATGGGCGATAAAAAGCAAGGGAGGGAGAATGTGGTATCTAGCGGGATTAGATAGCGGAGTCGACTGATAAACGTGCACTTAGGTACATGTATGTTGGAGACCGCTAGAATAAACAGAGAGACCTGTTGTTGGGCTAGGCCCGAAGGAGCACCGGTCCCCTCCTTTAAAGTGGAACTTTAGACAGGTATCGGCCGATACTACAGCAGAGATATCCGTCTATAATGATACATGTCGATGCAGTTTCTCGGATTCATGATTGATCCGATATGGATAATTTGCGAGGCTGTTCTTGACTCACAATCATATTCGACTCTTACGAGCTCAGGAACGCTACGGGACGAAATCGCTATCCCCCTGTAGACAATGTCGGTCCATCATTGCACCAAATATCGGGGTTATTTGTCTGTCAAAAGACTTCAAGTTACTTTGACTCGATGCCGAATCATTCCCGCTAGCGTAAGAAGTACTTTTCCACTCGATCAATCGCATCGTTCTCGAGTTATTCCGGAAAATCGTCAAGTTTTTCTCCAGTGTCCGCTGGAAACGGAATCCTCTCCACCACTTCTCTCCACATGATGCCACGACCGTTCCGGCAAGGCGCGCGATTCGAGAGACGCCGCAGCAGCCTACTAATGTACTAATTTCGGCATGAGCAAATTTGATGATGATAATTTTCCCCCCTATAGGATGAAGCAGTAATATCGGTCCGTCATTGTACCAAATATTCTTCTTTTTCCACTCGATCATCAGAGGAGAATCGAGAGCTGGATCTAATTTGATGATGATAATCTAATTTGATTTGATTTTTTCTTCTATGATTATTCAGCGTATCTGACAAGCGATGCCCATATATTTCACCTGTTTCATCACTGTGCAATCATTTTTCCTGCACCATGGGAGCGATAGGAGAGTCCGACTCTGCATCCATATATCTTTTTGAACTCCAATCAGAGTTTTCCGTAGTGAACATCTTCGACAAAAAGAACTTTGGGACTCACGCGCAGTTTGCCTACATTCTTCGAGAGATTCAGCGACAAGTACGAGAGACCTAAGCAGTGTTGTTTTGTGATCTGTGGAGTTTCTTCACGAGGCTCAGAGGTCTTCTCATTGAATTCGCCATGCCCAAGATAAGCCGGAGACATTGCTTCAATTCGCCTGCGAATCGACCCGCGAATGAAGATTCCAAACTGTGAGCACAGTTGTGAATGCTCATGCGTCGTGCTATTATTCAGATCTAAAAGAGAAACTAAAGTTATAATTATACATCAACCGGACCACACATTGGACAAAGGGGTCGTTCTCATTCATTGTGAATCGGTATCACGCTTTCCGTCGTAATCACTCAACAAACTCGCTCGGGCCTTGGATAGAATCGCATCCGGCGTGCGGGCAATTGGGAGAGGGAAATTGAGCGGGAGGGCACTTCGCGCTCTCGCGGCTCGTACCTTGAATAAGGCAGAAAGCGAGAAGCTCGCAGATTGCTTTCTGAGGTTCGTCAAACTCGTCGATATACCCCTGCTGGCCGCCGGGTACAACGTCACCCTAAACGAAGCTTTCCAGTTCGGCCACGTAGAAATCTGTTTAGAGATATTTTCCTGTCTCCTGCGGCATGTTGGAGTCGGTCCCCGGAAGATCGATCCGGCCCTAGAGATTAAATCTATTCTATACCACAAAATCATTGGGTCGATTCATTTGTTCATGGATGAGCCTCGAATAGAGGCCACGAGGAACATGGGAGGGAGGTCCGTCTCCCAACGACTTGCGACCTACTAGCACCTGCGGGAAGGACAATAATGAATGCAAACGCTTCAGAAAGCCTCCGCAAATAGCACTTCGCGTATGAGCTCGAGACCTGAGGCAGCATCGGGGATCAAGTCAGATTTATCAGAGAGAGAGAAACTCTGAACAAGTGCGGAAAGAATCGCGAATAAAGAAATTGAATCGAATATATCAACGACTGCAACGACTCCACGCATCCAAGAGTTCTTCTGAATCTTTGTCTCACGGAAATTGTTTGAGTAATCTCGTGGAAGCTTCGCGTGACGCCACTGCACAGCTCTTCTTCCCGAGACGCATGTATTCTCGGCGCCGCGGCGGTCCTATTGCGCGTCATCGGAGGCCGACATGAGCTGATTGTGACAAGAAGAGGTACTGTGCCTACCACCGTGCTCGCGAGCGATTCGTGCTCGTCTCGGGGAATGCTGGACATGGGTCTCAGGGCAATCGATGAAATTTATTCAGACGGAAAGTACGACCGTGAATTGGAGTCTCTGAGACTTTAGGCTTCTTCTGGATGACATTCAGATGCGACAGCTATAATGTAGCGACTTTCATGGGGAGCTGATCACACAGACGGCAAGAAACAGAGGCGTCTCAATGTGAGGCCGGTTTCAACCAGATTGTTTCGAGCAGAGCACGGATAAAGGTATCCGAAACGCGAAAACCTGGTAAAGATAATCATCTCCACTGGATTATAATCCGGTCTTTCGCCGTCATGGGAGGAACTCTCGGCGTTTCTTTCTATTTCAGGTCCCCTCTCTCTTACTCTGAACCTGGATTTATTCTATCTATTATTCGGACATCCAGTTGCGCCGGAAAAGGATTTCTTGGTTCATGCGGTGGAGGATATCGTCGCTAGGACTGCAAGGAAATGAACCTGCGGCGAGTTTCTCACTATCATGTGTTGGCTCCAGAGTCGTTTCACCATGGATACGCAGTCCCATTCGAGACCGAGTACCGCGGTGCTCCATGCTACGGATATGATCTCTCATGCCAACACTATGACAATTCTCCTACCTGACATGGTAGCCGCTCGCCGACCACGAGAAATCAATCTAGAGGTCTTCGAGACTCAAGTCGTACCGGAGGCACGTCGCGTCGTTGACAACGTACGGCATCGGGCTCAGCCTCCGTAATTCGTTTCATTGTCCGTTAATGGAATTCATTGCTGCGAACCACGACCTATCATTTATTCTCGCGTGATCGAAGCGCGACATCTGACTGGGTTTCGGGGTTCATTCTGATCACGGGAATGGATTGACAGTGACCGGCTCCGGGAGTCCGATCCTTAAATCTCGCACTTTCTTCTGATTCGAGGGAGTTTGACTCACGGGGAGCTTTCAACATGAGTCGGAGATTCGATGGGAACGATGGTTGGGAGTTCCCGCGAGACGGAGCTCCGAGAGGCCAAATTTGAGTTCATTGGGCTCTTCAAGATATAAACGTCACGGGGAACTCTTCGGGTGTTGAGGTAATCCGCGAGTCCTCGAATTATGCATGGCCGAGCAACGATCGCAATATCTAGTCATAGACATCGCCGGCTGCTTCCTGCGACATGTCGGGCGTATGGTGGCACGGCTCAATCCACTTTCAAAGATTATTTATTATCTCGATCGGCGAAAAATCCGCGGACTGATCGGAAAACCCATGGTCAATTCGTAGAGTTCAGTATACTCACGGGGATAATAATCATCCGACTCAAATATCAACCCGATGACCTCAGCCTCCATCGAGCGTCTGCGCTTCGCATGGATCAGCCCGTGACCAGAAACTGTGTGGTACGGACTCGCGAAGACGCTATGTGGGCGGAACCGAGAACCTTCTTGATTCCGGTGCTCTGACGGCTCATCTACAGACGCCCTCGGAATATGCCCCAACCCCACGTAAAGACTTCGTGAGTCACCTCAAGCGGTAATCCAATCTGCCGAGCGCGCCGAGTTGGACCCGCAGAAAGTAACGGACTTTCCGGCAGGACAACCGAAAGGAGACCTTCTTGGTTCAGATGATTTCTTCCCCCATGCGATCGATGAGCGACCAATCTCGACAAGGAGGCTTCGAGGTTAGGGTGATGATATAAGGCGGTGGTAACCTCTCGAGTCGCAACTGACTCGAGCCGACTTATCTGAAAGGGCCATCGAAAATAAGACGTCTTCGGGGCTGGCGATCGCAAGGTGCTACTCAAGTTGTCTCTCCTCGATTCGATGTCTTGATAAGTCGTCGAACATCATCATCATCATGATTCT